>NC_083230.1:12674630-13031760 GCF_032191835.1 Heteronotia binoei
GCAGCACGCCTCCCCCCGCCCCCCCGATGACCCATAATTTTTGTTCGGATGATGCCGCAGTTTCAAAAGCAAATTATCATAGAGTACAGTAGAATGAGTGGGCTTGTTTGAAATGTACATGTCCAATCTCTGTTTGAATACATAGAACAAGACGTGGGCCAAAGTATCTGAAAAGTACTTCAGTCAAGACTCCAATCAGGGGTTTCATTACTGAGAGGTAGGAAAAAGCAGCCTTGAATTTATTTGCATGCATTACTATTTTTAAACATACAAAAATGTAATAATTCTCCATAAAGATTAAATTATGGAGAATTTTTTGAACTGTGGTTGGGATAGATAATATGCACAGAATTGTAGTTCACCGAGCTATGCGCTTGTTTTCATTTGCAGCTTGGGGGATATCTTGGCATGCAAAACCACTTATTCTCTGTGAGCCTCAGGGCTAAGAAATGTAACGGAATGTATTGCAGTATATAATTTCAGCCGATGGAGTGAGTTGATTTTCTGTTGTGAAAAAGGGGATGGCTTACCTTCTGAAGAATCTTTCAGTAACATAGGTTTATTTATATAGTCAGACCATTCATCTGTCAAGGTCAGTATTGTCTAATCTGACTGACAGCAACTCTCTGAAGTGTCAAGTAGAGGTCTTTCATGCCACCTACTATCTTTAAAGGAAAAAAAAAAACCTGGAGATGCCAGGGACTGAACTCGTGACCTTTTACATGCAGTGCAGATGCTTTTACCATTAAAACATCCCCAGCAACCGTGTCTTTCACACAGGTTGCCTGAGTCAGAGCATTCATTTGTCAAGGCCAATATTGTCTATTCTGACTGTCAGCAACTCTCCAGGGTCTCAGGATGAGGTCTTTCATATATTACAATAATTGTTAGTCTCCATACAGCCTTTTGTTATAACTGTGTGTTCACACTAAAATTGTTTTTGTATTTTTTTTCCTGGAAAAAAATTATAAAGAATTTAAATTGAACCAACTAACCAATCCTGTTAATGTATCTCCATTTAATGGCAATGCCAGGAATTGAACCTGGGACCTTCTGTATGCAAAGTAGAGCCTCTACCACTGAGCCACAGACCAGCCTTATACCTGCTCCTCAGAATTTTTCGAAGCGTCCTTCCTTGTTCTTTTGATGTTGCTCTCTTCCTTCCTCGTTATTTTGATGGCCACACCCACTGTTCATCTTCAGTTTTCTGTGCAGTCCCACACTGGAACTACAGCCAGCCAGGCCTGTCATGGAGAGATCCATTCTAAAGCTCAAAAACTCACCTAGGGCTGTCCTCCCTTTTAGAGCCACTGAGATCCATTTCTTTCCACTCAAATTGTCACATGGTCAATGGGGGCAACCTTTTCCCCTCAGTTTATCTTCACCACTGTTGGAGAAGGTTCCCTTCAGCCAGCTCTCCCCACAGTAGGGATGATTTCTTGTCTCCAGCATCAATCTTTCTGAAAGGGAAGAGAAATGCTCACAATTACAAGGTGAAGTTTTTCTCCCTTTCACTTAAAAAAAAAAAAAAAAAGACAAAGGAGAAGGCTTAAATTGTGGCGTTCAGTCTCCTCAGATAATCTCCTTAAAGCCAAAGGGACATGCCTTATTTCAGCCAAGGGCTTTCTATCTCCCTGGGGAGTTATGGCACAAAAGGCTTTATTTAAAAAGTGTACTGAATGTGGTATCAGAACCCCCCCCCCATCCCCCGATGAACGTAGTGTGTGGCTCCTGTGCTTGGGCAAAGAACATAACATAGGGGCTTATTGGATCTGCCAACAGTTCACTCTAAAGGTAAGGAATGACAGAACATCCCATTTGGAAGCTGTCTTATGGGAGAAAGTTTATGTTCTCCCAATAGGCCCATGATGGCGAACCTATGACACGCGTGTCACCGGTGACACGCGAGGCAATTTGGCTGACACACCGGAAACCAAGGAGCGTGGCGAGCCGCGAGTCCTTCGGAGGCTGCTGAGCCCGTCTCGGAGGAGCAGCAGCTGCTAAGGTGAAGGCGAGAAGAGGCGGCAGCAGCGCAGCGGGCCGCCGCCGCCTCTTTCCCCGGCTCCAGGCCGGGGGTGGGGGTGGGAGGGAAGGTTGGGGGTGAGAGGGAAGGTTGGCTGACACTGCCAGCACCTCGCCTTGACCTGGGGGTGGGAGGAGACAGCCTCCTGGCGCAACCCGTCCCCCACCCAAAGCAGAGGCAGCCAAACGCGCCTCCTCCTCCTCGCAACAGGGCCGAGCTTTGCAACCCCCTTTTCCCGCCCTCCCCGGGGCCTGAGGAAATAGGTGGGTACAGCAAGAAAGAAAAAAAGAGCATTGCAAAAAAAGAGGCAGGGGGGGAAAGAAGTGCCCTCCTCAGCGGGTCGCGCCTTTGCAATGCCGGGGCTTTGCAAATGCAGGAGCAAGGCAGGCGTGTTTTTTTCCGTTTGTTTGCATGGAGCGGCTGGGGGGGGGGAGGCAGAGATGGCATTGCAGCAGTGTGTGTGGGGTGCAATGCCCGAGGGGGCGTCGCTCTTGGGCCTGTTGTGGGGCTGCCCCCCCCTCCTCCTTCTCCTCCACCCAGTGCTGGGTGTTTTTTTTTTGCAACCAATATGATCTTTCTCACTTTGCTCTCTCGCTCTTTCTCATGGCCGCCTGCCGGAGGCGGGGTTTCAGATTTAAAGGACAAGCTGCCCTTTTCAGCTTGGAAGAGGAGGAAGGGGGTGGGCGATGGGGGCTGTGTGTGGGTTGCAAAAGAGCAAGGGGAGGGGAGCATTGTGTCGCCCCCCTTGGCTTCCCTTGGCAAGCGCTGGAGGAGAAAAGGCGAGAAGAAAAAAAGATACACCCTTTCCCGCAGGGTTACCAATCCCCAGGTGGGGGCAGGGGATCCCCCTCTCCCCAAAATACCCCCCCAAGTTTCAAAACGATTGGACCAGGGGGTCCAATTCTATGAGCCCCAAAAGATGGTGCCCCTATCCTTCATTATTTCCTATGGAAGAAAGGCATTTTAAAAGGTGTGCTGTCCCTTTAAATGTGATGGCCAGAACTCCCTTGGAGTTCAATTATGCTTGTCACACCCTTGTTCCTGGCTCCACCCCAATGTCTCCTGGCTCCACCCCCAAAGTCTCCTGGCTCCGCCCCCAAAGCCCCCAGATATTTCTTGAATTGGACTTGGCAACCCTAGTCAGACCTAGGCCGCAGACCGCGCACTGGATCCTTTGTGCCTGGTTCTCCTGCGGCCCCCTCATTTGGTGAGTGTGGTTGAAGTGACACGGTGAAGTGACACGCGACCCGAGGAAGACTACACTTTTTCCCGATTTTCGACACACCAAGCTGAAAAGGTTAGCCATCACTGCAATAGGCTCTCTCAGCCCATGCCATTGGCTAACTGGCCTCCAAAACTGGCCTCAATAGCCTCAGTTCCATTGGTTCCATTGGCTATGCATTCCAAACCTACTCGCCACTGTTCTTTATCTCCGATCCCTTCCATTCCACAGAGTGCGTCAGAATCACCAGCCAAAGAGCAAGATGAAATCAAAATATAAGGATGGATCTAAACCAGAATCTATTTCTCACCTGCCATGATATTCAGAAGCCATAATAGCAGCATGTCTATTGTTTTTATGACAGAAAATGTCCCTTACTTGGATCTCTTACCTGATGAAAAGAAGGTCCTGCAAACTGAAGCTGTTAGGCTATCAAAACAGCAGATCAATGCAGCTTGATTCATGGCTGACTCAGCTAGAAGGCCCATCACATTCTCTACTGCGATTTGTTGCCATGCTTGGCTCTGCTTTGTGGCATTTCCCGCAGAGACCAAACTCAGAGCTGAAGATCTGACTTTTGAGGGCACATCCCTGTGTTCTAAGACCACAGATGACACTTGGATGCAAATCAGGGAAAATCATCAAACAACTAGATCTCAGGGTGGGGATCACACATTCAGCTCCCATTTTCCTCCATCAAACCATGGTACCTTGCCCACAAAGTACAGCATCCTCATGAGGCATCTAGATACCAGTATTCTGATGAGATGTCATATTTCGCTTATCGATTATTGCCTGAGAGATGTAGTTTTCCCAGACAGAAGACAGAGCAGCAACCTTTTCTAGTTCTACAACCCTAACCCTGCCTTTAGGGATATGTTCTTAGACACTGGCTGGGCAGTACTAATGATAACTGGATTCTGTCTATTGTGGCCGAGGGTTATCGGTTAGAATTTTGCTCCTCGCCACCAGTTAAGATGGTGTAACAGGCAATAAATAATCATTTACCTGAGTTATGACCTCAACTTGTAACCCTTCTGCAGAGGGAACCAGACCATGACGTTTTAGATCCAGATTTGTCATGTGGTTTTTATTCAATTTTTTTTCTTGTAGATAAGAAGGATGGTGTCAGCCAAGGTTCATTGAAGTTTCCAAATAAGCAGACTTGTTGTTTGAAACAAAGTTGCATTTATTGTGTACTCCAAAGTTATCTCTCTCTATCTATCTCGGCTTGACTTCGCGAACGAAGATTTAAGAAGGGTGCAGTAGTCCACGTCTGCTGCAGGCTCGCTGGTGGCTGACAAGACCAATGCGGGACAGGCAGGTCCGGCCACAGTGGCTGCAGGGAAAAGTCTGATTTGGGGTTGGTGCTGTAGCAGTGCGATTCTTCCTCAATCTCCTTTTGTCCTCAAGACCAGCTATGCGTGCGTTCTCAAAGGAAGAGACAGCCTGGTGGATGGTGTGCCTCCATGCTTTGTGATCTGAGGCTAGGTCAGACCACTGGTGATGGTTGATGCGACAGGTGCCAAGGGATTTCTTCAAGGAGTCCTTGTACCTCTTCTTTGGTGCCCCTCTATTTCGATGGCCGGTGGAAAGTTCGCCATACAGAGCAATCTTGGGAAGGCGGTGTGTACTCCAAAGTTACTCCAGCATGATAGGCATTGGGACTGATGGCAAGCAGTCTGAATCATTGGTATTTAACATTCTACGTCAAAGCAATTGCCTCTACCCCCCAATTCCCCAAACAAAGGCTGCCTTTGCGTGTGAGACTTTTCACACGGCTCCCCCTTATCTTTGTCGGTTGGTGGTTACATTTCCCGGCGGCAGTGTCCTGGCTGCCTCCAGGGAGGGAGGTGAGAATCTGCCTGGCAGTCTCCACTTCAAAGACTGCCTAACAACCCTTGATATTCCTGGGAAGCTACTTCTCGGCTGTTCCCTACTTTGCCCCCCTTCTACTATTCTACTGCCATGTGTTAGTAATCATACATGTGCATTAATCCATTTGGTTAGTAATAGGCATTTAGCAACAGTGTCAATGAACAGAGTCTGACAGATGAAGAAGAAGAAGAAGAAGAAGACTGCAGATTTATACCCCGCCCTTCTCTCTGAGTCAAAGACTCAGAGTGGCTTACAATCTCCTATATCTTCTCCCCCCACAACAGACACCCTGTGAGGTGGGTGGGGCTGAGAGGGCTCTCACAGCAGCTGCCCTTTCAAGGACAGAGTCTCAGAGTGGCTCACAATTTCCTTTCCCTTCCTCCCCCACAACAGACACCCTGTGAGGTGGGTGGGGCTGAGAGGGCTCTCACAGCAGCTGCCCTTTCAAGGACAACCTCTGCCAGAGCTATGGCTGACCCAAGGCCATTCCAGCAGGTGCAAGTGGAGGAGTGGGGAATCAAACCCGGTTCTCCCAGATAAGAGTCCATGCACTTAACCACTACACCAAACTGGCTTCCATCCTGTTTTAGATCTCAGGAGACTGAATGAAGTTTAAAATGTAGGTCGATCCAGGTGGACAGAAATACCTCTGAAAAAAAAACATGTTCTCAGTTTAACCCAGGCTTTAGGAGCAATAGAGCAATTAACAGACTCTGCATTTGTTGCCTCTCGCCATTATTCTCCAATTCTGACATGTTTACTGCCTTTGTTGTTTAAATGCTATCGAGGCCAAACTTGGTGCTCTTTCATTTTGTTAATTTCAACATTTTTCCTATTGGATTCTAACTTTGTGCTACTTTGCATTCTTAATCACAGCTATATGTAGCACTGCTCATTGTACCCCGTTTCATCATCTGATGAAGTGCGCCTGCACACGAAAGCTTACGTTCTGAATAAAACTTCATTGGTCTTGAAGTTTCAAATGGTTTCACTAGTTTCTGTTCTACATTTATTAAAACATAATGTTTGGTTTCCTATCATTGACCTACAAGATGCCTATTTCCACACCGCAATGCTTGAAGAATATAGGAAATACCTCCATTTTTTGCTACGAAGGGAAGGTTAATCAATATTATGTTTTGCCTGTTAGCCTGGCAACTGCCCAAGGGTATTCACCAAATACATGTACCCTGTGATGGCCTTCTTGTGCCTTCAAAGGTGCACCATATTTCCCTTTTTGGATGATTGGCTGCTGGTGGCAGATTCAAGGGAATTGTTAGCTGATAACATAGCTCTCACAATCAGAACCTGTCACCATCTGGGCCTTACTATAAATTTGGAAAACATCTAGGCTGCAACCAACTCATATTGTCCAATTCATAGGAGTATCTTTAGATTATTTTAAGGCTAAGGCCTATCTCCCAGCTTGAAGGGATGCTCTGATCAAATCCCTAATGGGTAGGTTCTCACATTGTCAGTTACAGAGAGAGCAATCTAGCCAACGATTACTGGGATTTATGGCCTCGACAATGGCTGTTCTGCCAATGGTTAGACTTTTTGTGAGTCCGTTGCAAATTTGGTTTTATTAAAAATCCAAACCGAGTATATGTTCTCCTCACCAATTTTTCTCCATATTTAGGCAAGTTATTAAATCCCTCCCTTGGTGGGTACAGGATGCTGACTTATTTGCAGGTTCCCCTTTTGGCCTTTAGCAGCACAAGGCTGTCCCCACCACTAATGCCTCTTTGCGGGGGTGGGGGGCCACTGTGATGCCCTTACTGTACAAGGGAGATTGCTTTCTCATAAGAACATAAGAGAAGCCATGTTGGATCAGGCCAGTGGCCCATCCAGTCCAACACTCTGTGTCACATAAGAACATAAGAGAAGCCATGTTGGATCAGGCCAATGGCCCATCCAGTCCAACACTCTGTGTCACACAGTGGCCAAAAAAAAAAATTACCATACACACAAACACACATATATACACACTGTGGCTAATAACCACTGATGGACCTCTGCTCCATATTTTTATCTAACCCCCTCTTGAAGCTGTCTATGCTTGTAGCCGCCACCACCTCCCGTGGCAGTGAATTCCACACGTTCATCACCTTTTGGGTGAAGAAGTACCTCCTTTTATCCGTTCTAACCCGACCGCTCAGCAATTTCATCGAATGCCCACGAGTTCTTGTATTGTGAGAAAGGGAGAAAAGGACTTCTTTTTCTACCTTCTCCACCCCATTCATAAGAAACAGTTACTCATTCATGTCCTTGAACTGAGAGCCATCAGATAGACTCTTAACTCCTTTTCAAATATTGTTTGGGGGAAAGCCGTCTTAGTACAAACAGACAACGTCTCCATTATGTTTTATGTGAACAGGTTCCAGACTGCTAAATGTGGAAGCATCAGAGACATGGTGCTGGGCCTTGAAGCATGACACTCATTTTCATGCCATCCACATTGTGGGGTAATACAATTCACAGGCAGACAGTCTCAGCAGCGTGCATACATCGAATCACAAATGGTCCCTCACAGATCAGTACAACTCATTTTTTGCCTATGGGGTTTCCCTGCAGTGGATCTCTTTGCCACCCCTCTTTACAACAGCTGCTCTTTGCTGTTGTAGCAAAGCCCCATATTTTTGCCTTTTTGGCAGGGAAGTTAGGGAACAATCCCCTAGCGATAGGGGAAGCCATTTGTTTCCACTATTTCCTCTGTTCATCAAGGTCATGGCAAAGTTAATTGAGGACAATTCAAATGCCATTCTAATGATACTATTTTGGCCCCACCAAGTATGGTTCACTCCCCCGCTCAAGAGATCCAAGGGGACTTATACCTCCCAGATGTTCCCAACTTACTGAGGAACGGGCAACTTCTTTACTACACCATTTTACATCTCTGCCTCATGACATGGAGGTTGATGAGTGCTTGACCCTCCTATACAGATTCAGCAAGTCCTGCAGAATTCTGGTAAGGTGTCTACTAGGTGCTCTTATGAGGCAAAATGGAAACACTTTTTGACTTTGGCTCTGTCCACAGAGTCTTCCCCTAGCTCCTGCCCTATTTCCATTATCCTGGTAAACACCATTATTCTGGTGTAAAGATTCAGGGCTTGACATGGTTCTCTGTTAAGGTTCACTTGATGGCCACATCTGCTTACCACGCCCCTATTAAAGGTCCTATTTTTTTTTCTAAACATAGATTTTCTAAACAGTTCCTCCAGGGCTTGATGAATATATACCCTCCATATCCCATTCTGGTCCTACAGTGGTCCCTATTGTTAGTGCTCTTTTGACTTATGTTTTCATTGCAGCAACCTCATTTGCGGAATGAGTGATCCTGCAGCACCGTGTATTGACCCCATAGTTTGCAAAGATTTTTGCAGAATGCATGGTACTTAAACCCAACCTGGAGTTTTTGCCTAAAGTGGTATCCAGTATTCATTTACTGCAAGATATTGTGTTACCTGTATTTTCTCCCAACCCATATTCCTGGGGAATGTGCCTTACATGTACTCTGCCCGGAGCCCTACGGGGAATGGGCAGAATAGAAATATACTAAAACAAATAAATAAGAAATAATTGTAAGATTGTTTCCTCACTATCAGTTGTTTTGCCCTTGGGCTTCTGCTTTCCCCAGCTCAAGTGATCAATTCCCCACTAGTTGCTGTACAGGCACATTTTGATTCACAGCTCCCTCCAATTTCCCTTGCGGCATCCAGAATTCTAAAAATGAAGAGCAGGAAGCCACAAGGAATTTGGAGGGAGCCATGGATCAAAATGCACCTGTGCAGCAACTGGTAGGGAATTGATCGCTTGAGCTGGGGAAAGCAGAAGCTCAAGGGCAGAGCAACTGCTAGTGAGGAAATCATCTAAGTGTCAGAATACAAGATCCAGGGCTTTTTTTCTGGGGGAACACAGCAGGATGGAGTTCTGGAACCTGTTCATGGAAACAAAATTCTTAAAATTCCTAAAAGTTTATTAGGTACACCCATGCGTTTCTCCTTCATTTCCCTCTTGAGAGTTATATGAACATATGAAGCTGCCTTATACTGAATCAGACCCTCTGTCCATCAAAGTCAGTATTGTCTACTCAGACTGGCAGTGGCTCTCCAGGGTCTCAAGCTGAGGTTTTTCATGCCTATTTGCCTGGACCCTTTTTAGTTGGAGATGCCGGGGATTGAACCTGGGACCTTCTGCTTCCCAAGCAGATGCTCTACCACTGAGCCACCATCCCTCCCCAGTTCTGGCATGCCTTTTTCCAGAAAAAAAAGCCCTGACAAGATCAGAACAATAAACTACTTCATGCACTTTCCAGTAGTTTGATCGGATGCTTTTTAAATATTTTGTATAATAAAGCCTTCTAATTGTGATTGAATAAAGATGGAAACACAATAAGGAAACGAGTAAGAGTGACACATTTCACTTTGAAATGTCAACCATCTCAGTTGACAGCTAGTTTTAACATTGTTGCTTTGGGACACAGACATCTGAAGGAGAATAAGTCTCACCTGAGCCACATCAAGTGCTATATTCAACAGACTGCAGTCAAGGATGCTGCCACGATTAGACTCAGATTTAGTATTCCCGAGCATATTTAATAATAAAAAAACCTTATTGAACTCCAGGGATGACTCATATAGATGAGCTGCCTGGCTGCACAGTGATTCTGCTCAATAGGATTGACAGCAGGTACAGAGAATTGCAATAAGAACTCATCAGGGAAGACTGCATGTAAGAAATATGGTTGATGCTTCCCCAAATAGCAACCTCTATGTGGAATGTTCCCCTCCCCTCCATGCTTTGTAATCTATACGGTAGCTTATCTGGGGTTCTGACATTCCACTATGCTTTTCTTTGTGTGTTCTCTCTTCTCTTAGAAGTAAAAAAGAACTCTGTGCCATGATATAAAAAGAGATCAGGGCAGTGTATATGGTTCTTTCTTTCTCATTGACAAGATCCAATTTCTGGCACCTTCCTATTAAAAGATCTCAAAAAGCAGAAGTTGAGGAAGATCTTTTCTATTCTTTAGACCTGTATACCTTGCTCCCCCCACCCCATAGGAGAAACCTACTGAAGCCTTAAAACTGAAGGTTTTTACATATGACACAGTCTGCCAAATATCATGCTTTCTGAGATTAGGCAGGTGGCAACCCAGGAGAGGGTCTTCTCAGTTGTAGCAGCAAAGCTCAGGACAGTACTCTGTCTCTTCTGTTGCCATTTTCCACTAGCGGAAAATTTTTTTTGTTTCATTTGGTGTTCCCTCAGTGATCCTGTGAAAGTAAAAATGAACCAGAGTTGAGACATATTAGAAATTATGCAAGGCATACTGTGGGGAAATCATGTAGGCTAGGTGGGATGTACTGTGACTACAAAAATAAAGAAGAGTCAGTGACCTTAAAACTGGAACAAACTGATCTGGATCAACCCATGATCAGCTGCAGAGAAAAGATAGCAGGAAATCAGATTCACTAGAAAATTCCAAGTTTAAGTTCTACTAGTGCATACTTATCAGGGGAAGCATAAATGTACTTGGGAGAGGGACACCTCCTCTGCCCAATATTCTGCTTTTGCTGTCTCCTATGATTGTACAGGAAAGAAGTAAGCCACTTTGGGAATTATTTTTAGTGTCTATCTTCAACAAATATTGTTTTAACAATATGAGGGGGACGATAGTTTTTAAGATGATTTTTTAAATGCATGTTTTAATTTGTTAGCCCTGTTGGTGGCGCTAGTGAGGGCCAGAACTCTCTAGGGAAGGAGCCCCCCCAGATGTTTCATTTTTCCTCCATCACATCTGGGGTTTGAAATTCCTCTTTATTGTTGCTATGTTTCTACAGCTGTATTTTTTTTTTAAAAAAATGAAATGACCCTGATTCAAGACTTATTTTAGTAACTGTTTTCACAGAGGTATTTTTTTTCCTTTAAAAAAATAATGTATAGAACAACAACAACAAAAAAAAGATTTCCCTGGCATCCCTTTTCAGGGTAATGTCTCTTCCTAAATCTATTTCATATCAGGAACTTTTTTTAAAAAAAGAAAGATGTTACATTTATAACAGTTTTAATTCTAGACTGCTTCTCTTTTAAAGTCTCTTTATGTCTTTTCCTCTTGCTGATATAGTGACCCTGACAATAATATTCAACAATCCGGCAAGCTTATTTTCCCCATTTTTCTTGTAGACATGGTCAGACAACTGCTCCCAATCACTATCCCTGTGTTTTTGAATATTTAATATACCACACCGAACACTCTAGTAGTCTGTTCCTGGCTTAATTTAAAATTCTCAGTTACAAAGTATTTCTTGTTTTTAGATATTTTCCGCATTTTCCTTGACCATCTCTCCCAATGTCCTTTGGAAGACTAAAATCATCTCGCACCAATCTTATTTTAATGTCTGTATATCTGATAGCTTTCTCCATAATCATTCTCCCTACTACACGAAATATCCATTCCTGAGTATACATTTCTTTTATGCTCACTTTTGTCTTAGTTCTCAGTGATCAGGCCACATGGTGTGTGTGAAGGAAATCTTTTTTTTTTTTCCCCATGTTTCTATTAGAATTACAACTGAAAGTTTTGAGGTGCTTAGTGGAAATCTTGTGTCTGTAAAGAGACCATCTCGGATCATATGTGATCTTGTTTTAATCTCCCGGATGACCTATTCCGTAAAGTAATGGTGACAGCTTTAAGGCTGATGCTTTCTAGTTTCGTTCTGCCAGGTCTTAATCTAGCTCACAATTGTGACTAGGCCTGCCTTTTTGTCATAGTTTCAATTTCTCTTTTATTATTTTCTCACACAACATTTTCAAGTTTTTCACTGTCACATTAGATTCTTTCATATGCTTATACTCTGGGCATGCTCAGAATGCATTATTATCCGCGCCAGTTTTATGCCTGAAGAAGGAAGACAAATCTTATAAGTGTTTCGAGGATTTGTCTGCCCTCTTGTGTATATGTTAATTATATAATTGCGCATATGTTAAGTAATTACCCTCGCTTCCCAGATGGTTTTACTTTTTAAATTCTTTAGTTATTTTTATCTTTCTAAATTCATGCTTGGCGTCTTCACAAATTGTGTTGTTTTTTTTTAAATTTGAACGGTTTTGCTTTCACCCAGAGCTCCGCCCTCTTGCACCTCTCCACTTCAATGGAATGGACAGCTCAGCTATTTCCCCTATGTTTCCAGTGACATTTCCTTTAGCTATGGCGAACAACTTATGAACATATGAAGCTGCCTTATACTGAATCAGACCTTTGGTCCATCAAAATCAGTATTGTCTTCTCAGACTGGCAGCGGCTCTCCAGGGTCTCAAGCTGAGGCTTTTCACACCTATTTGCCTGGACCCTTTTTTGGAGATGCCAGGGATTGAAACTGGGACCTTCTGCTTCCCAAGCAGATGCTCTACCACTGAGCCACCATCCCTCCCCAAAAGTTCATTAGGTACACTCATGTGTTTCTCCTTCATTTCCCTCTTGAGAGTTATATGAACATATGAAGCTGCCTTATACTGAATCAGACCCTCGGTCCATCAAAGTCAGTATTGTCTACTCAGACTGGCAGCGGCTCTCCAGGGTCTCAAGCTGAGGTTTTTCATGCCTATTTGCCTGGACCCTTTTTAGTTGGAGATGCCGGGGATTGAACCTGGGACCTTCTGCTTCCCAAGCAGATGCTCTACCACTGAGCCACCGTCCCTCCATCTCCATCACTACTGCCTGAGCCCTTTTTAGTTGGAGGTGCCGGGGATCGAACCTGGGACCTTCTGCTTCCCAAGCAGATGCTCTGCGACTGAGCCACCATCCCTCCATCTCCATCACTACTGCCTGAGCCCTTTTTTAGTTAGAGGTGCCGGGGATCAAACCTGAGACCTTCTGCTTCCCAAGCAGATGCTCTGCGACTGAGCCACCATCCCTCCATCTCCATCACTTACTGCCTGAGTCCTTTTTAGATGGAGATGCCGGGGACTGAACCTGGGACCTTCTACTTCCCAAGCAGATGCTCTACGACTGAGCCACCATCCCTCCATCTCCATCACCTACTGCCTGAGCCCTTTTTAGTTGGAGGTGCCGGGGATCGAACCTGGGACCTTCTGCTTCCCAAGCAGATGCTCTGCGACTGAGCCACCATCCCTCCATCTCCATCACTACTGCCTGAGCCCTTTTTTAGTTAGAGGTGCCGGGGATCAAACCTGAGACCTTCTGCTTCCCAAGCAGATGCTCTGCGACTGAGCCACCATCCCTCCATCTCCATCACCTACTGCCTGAGCCCTTTTTAGATGGAGATGCTGGGGATTGAACCTGGGGCCTTCTGCTTCCGAAGCAGATGCTCTACCACTGAGCCACCATCCCTCCCCGACTTAACTTCCTATAGTTCCTGTTTAAACATGAAAATGCAGGCACCAGCCTGTAAACCTGTTCTCACTTCATGAGCCCCATCCTGTGCCTCTTATTTTCTATGCACCCAAGCCACCTCTGATTTAAAGCTTTTGCTCCAGTTTCAACAACAACACAAACGCCAACCAGTCTGCACGGTGCTCCAGCCTCCTTTTCCCTACAAATTATTTGCACACAACCCCAAGGACCCCCTCTTCCAGATGCAAGGCTTTTTCTTTGTAGCAGGAACTCCTTTGCATATTAGGCTCCACCCCCTATTCTTCTTACAAGGCCTACTGTAAGCTCTTGGAGGATTGGCTACATCGGGGGGGAGGGTATAGCCTAATATGCAGGGCTTTTTTTGAGCAGGAACGCACAGGGACACAGTTCCGGCTGGCTTGATGTCAGGGGTGTGTAGTTTAATATGCAAATAAGTTCTGGGCAATTAATGTAAATAAAGAGATAAAGATGGAATCTTGGGAATATTTGTGGAAGAACTCTATGAAACTCGCAACATGTCAAAGTATTAAAGAAAACTGTTTTAAGATGATGTACAGATGGTATATGACTCCAAAAAAATTAGCAAAGATGAACAACAAGATGCCAGACAGGTGTTGGAAATGTAAAAAGCATGAAGGTTCTTTCTACCATATGTGGTGGACTTGTGAAAGAGCTAAAATGTTTTGGCAAACGATTCAGCAAGAGATTTCGAAGATTTCGCGATATGAATTCAATAAAGTTGCAGAGACTTTTCTGCTGGGATTACAAATGGAAAAATTTCCAAAAGAAGATAGAACTTTAATATGGTACTTGCTCTCAGCTGCTAGGACATTGTATGCGCAGCTATGGAAGCAAGAAAAAATACCAGAGAAATGGGACTGGATTATAAAAGTTATGTCATGGAGTGAAATGGGCAAATTAACAAGAAAATTAAGAAACTATGATTTGGAACTCTTTAAGTTGGAGTGGAAGAAGTTCAGAAGATACGTAGAAAAAGAGTGGAAAATAAAAGGACATTGGACAATCTTTGATAATGATTAAGTTTTTTTTTTTAAATAAGAATATAACTTTTGGGTTTTTTAATAGTTAAGGTACCTTTAATATTTGTTTCTTTTAAGTAAATAACACTGGCGGGGGTCAAGTAATGGGGGGAGGGGTGGGGGAAAAGGAAGATATGGGGTAGAATTTTTTTTTCCTTTTTCTTTAAGTCTTTATAAGTTGTAGATATAGTTTTGCTACCATATGTTACTAATAAAATTGTTTATTCACAAAAAAAAATGCAAATAAGTTCCAGCTGGACTTTTTCTACAGAAAAGCCCTGTATGAAACAATGGTGATGTCAGGGGTTGTGGCCTAATATGCAAAGGAGTTCCTGCTGGGCTTCTTCTACAAAAAAAGCCTCGCTAATATGCAAAGGAGTTCCTGCTACAAAAAAAAGCTCTGTCCAGATGTAAGCTCACCAGAAGCCATCTTACCATTGTTCCTGGTTCACCGAAGCCCTGCTAGTTGCAACAATTGTCTGTCGTCCCCTAATGCTATCTCAATGGCAGAAGGACTGCCCCCCTCCTGTTCTCCTCTATTTGATTTGCATTAACTAACACCCGCATGTAGAACTCATGCCTGCTGCCTTTGCCGTGGTCCTTACCTGCTTTGAGAACACAATTCTCCAGACATCATGGCTTTCTAAGGGGAGCCCCTTTAACCCCTCCCTCCTACACAAATTGTCTGCACGCGCACACGCACACACTTTCAAAGAGGATATGGTATTCCAAATCTTTCAGTTACACACTGGTGGCTTTATTATGGATTGCACTGCGATGCCAGCTGTGGTTTTTATCAGAAGGTTTAGGCATTGTGCATATGATTCAATATGTGCTAACAGTCGCCAGGTTTACCTTCTCTATATATGCTGATATGATTGTATGCGATTCAATTTGCATTGCCCAGCATTCTGGTTTCAGCTATGGGTCATGTTACAGGTGCAGGCAACTGGGAGGAGCTCTGGGAGGGACGGTGGCTCAGTGGTAGAGCATCTGCTTGGGAAGCAGAAGGTCCCAGGTTCAATCCCCGGCATCTCCAAAAAAGGGTCCAGGCAAATAAGTGTGAAAAACCTCAGCTTAAGACCCTGGAGAGCTGCTGCCAGTCTGAGTAGACAATACTGACTTTGATGGACCAAGGGACTGATTCAGTATAAGGCAGCTTCATATGTTCATATGTTTGGGGTCTTCTGCTCTTTAACTGTGAATCTACTTTTGGCTCCCCCCAGTACAGCCATATACCTGTCCCTACTTGCAACTTTGGACTTTCCTCTTGTTAAGCAAACTGCCCAAAAAATAGGATTTTGGGGAATTGAGAGTGGAGGGCAATCTGCCTTTTAGCAAGATCAAAAACCTGTTTATACAGAAGGTGTCTGCTTTGGAATTTACCCAGTAATGAGACAATGTAATATAATATAAAAAGGTTTATTATGAAATAAAGACAAACATACAAGAGTATAAGGTCACACAGCACACATACAGTCCTAATGAAAATAAGATAGAAATAGACAGGGGTACATAAACGGATTGACAAACAGGGTAATAATTAACTATGGTAGTCTTCAAGGAAGGCTCCAATGGCGACAAAAAAGGGGGATGGACCCTCAACCGATCAGGAATCGGGGGCGTATCTAACAGTGGGATATGGGGGTACTGTCAGATGCACACGTGTGGGGAGTTGGGTCAGAGGTTATAAGGACTACCTTGAGCCCTTAGGGGATAGGGGCAGATGACAGATGGTCAGCTGGTACATGACCTCAGAAAAAGGGGAGGCTCCGCAATGACCATAAGGGCTGGATTTATGCGGTAGCCAATGGCCAGTTTATTAGGGCACCTGATTGGATACCCACATCTGACCAATGAATGGACCTGGCCCTGGTTACCTGATTGGGCTTCCAGGTAACAATGGGTAAAAAGAGGGAGGCTTCAGGATAACCATTAAGCCAAAGAATGGGAGAGGGTGTTGGGATGGAAGTGATTAACAAGCTATCTACATATACCTAAAGGACACAATAGGGGGCCAAATCGTTACCTAAGGTGACACCCAATCTGGCTCTAGATGATGTTCTTCCTCTCCTTTACATCTTTACTGGCGCCATCCTTTGTCTTGGGTTCCATTGGACAAAAGCTTAGGCAGTCTGCAACAAATGCAACAAATAAAAAGTTTGGTGGAAAGCGATGTTAATACTGAAGGAATAAGAAATGGAAAAAGTTCTGCTTGGAGATAATGAAAAATTAATTTCGAAAATCTATAAGTTACTTTTAAAATGGTCTACGGAAGATGAAGTAGTGAAATCTCAAATGATTAAGTGGGCAATTAATGTAAATAAAGAAATACAGATGGACACATGGGAATATTTGTGGAAGAACTCTATGAAACTCTCAACATGTTAGAGTATTAAAGAAAATTGTTTTAAGATGATGTGCAGATGGTATATGACTCCTAAAAAGTTGACAAAGATGAACAATAAGATGCCAGATGTTGGAAGTGTAAAAAACATGAAGGTTCTTTCTACCATATGTGGTGGACTTGTGAAAGAGCGAAAAAGTATTGGCAGATGATTCAACAAGAGATTTCTAAGACCTTGGGATACAAATTTAACAAAGTTGCAGATACTTTTTTGATGGGATTACAGATGGAAAAATTTCCAAAAGAAGATAGAACTTTAATCTGGTACCTGCTTTCAGCTGCTAGGACATTGTATGCGCAGTTGTGGAAGCAAGAAAAAATACCAGAGAAATGGGATTGGATTGTAAAAGTTATGTCATGGAGTGAAATGGACAAGTTAACAAGGACCTTAAGAGACTATGATTTAGAAGTATTTAAGATGGAGTGGGAAAAGTTCAGAAGATACGTAGAAAAAGAGTGGAAAATAAAAGGACATTGGACAATTTTTGATAATGACTAAGTATAAGAGGGAGGAGGATATTAATTTTCCGAAAGATTCTACAAACCCTAATGATATTAATTTTGATTCTTATTAATTAAGGGTACCTTTAATATTAAGATTTTAAGTATAAAATCCCGCCCTGAGCCACCCGTGGGAAGGGCGGGATATAAATTCTAAATAAATAAATAAATATAACACCGGCAGGGGTCAAGTAACGGGGGGAGGGGTGGGTAGAAAGTAATATATGGGATAGATAAAAAAGTAATTATTAATGATGTAAGAAATTGAAATTTATTACCATATGTTACTAATAAAATTGTTTGAAACAAAAGCTTAGGCAGTCTGGCGGGGTTGGTACTTAGCATAAGCTTGATTGCCTTATGAAGAAGCTGAAGCAGCTGTTGGATACGTGAGTCTCTTGCTTTGCTCTAATGGAGTCAGGGAAACAAGATGGATTCTGGTGGTGTTAGCCTTTGGTTCATGGAAACAGGCTGGAAATTGTTTGCCTGTACAGTTCATGGCGGCGTGGCTTCTTCCACTGCAACGGCCGAGATTGTGCACACAGGGAGCGGCTGGAAACTCCTCTGTGGTTCTGGCAAACACCCATCCAGAGATGTAGAATGCTGCTGCAAAGCTGAGGCTTATAGTATCCACACTGGCTGCCACAGCCCTAGAAACCTGCCATTGTGACCAGTACTTGGACTTTTCTGTAAGCTTATGTATTCGTGTTGGTTTACAAGAGTGGGGGGAGATCCAAAAGTACAGTGACCCCTACATACTTTGCTTTTGAAAAGTTTCTGTCACCATGAAACTTGAAAGGTGGGGAGGGGGGAAGGTTTTTTTGTACTGTTATATCAGTGTTGCCTGTAACTAGCAGTGAGGGCTGCCCTTGAATGCTTCAGTAGTTAATATTTCATATTCAACTGTACTTGTCTTCACATGTTTACACCACCTGTTCCTTGTTATACTGTATGCATCACCTGCCATTCTTCACCCCTACTTTGTACATGTGCGTATATGTGATATAACCATTTAGAATAATTGGTCTTACTGTTTTGTGGATGTGGTGTTGGGTTAGAGTTATAATTAAGTCCTGTAGTTCCATTTACACAATTGTATAGCTCGTGCTTGGTTAGCATATTGTGTTCTCACTAGCAGTAAAGCACGTTGTAGGAGGAAATCCAACGGGCCTTGGAAAAAATATTCGGGAAGGGAGTGATGAATGTGTAGGAGGTAGGAAGGAAGATAGACTAACAGAATGAAAGAAAGAGAGAGACAGAGAAAGAATGGTAGGGAAAAGATGGGGAGAAAAGAGTGAGAAAAAGGCCCTTTCTCCATTCAACTTTGCTCCAGATCTAATGGGCACTGAATCCACCTGCTACAAACTTGCATCATTCAAAATGCTTCCATGTTTAAAAATATGCTCTTCACTTTTTGTGGAGTTTAACTTCTATATTTGAAAAGAAGGAAGCCCCAGGCAAGAATTCCTGCCCCCTGCATGGCAGTGCACACATTGAAAATATGAAAATGTATCCAGTGATTTTTATTGATTAATTCAGGTGACTGACATCGACCACAAGGGTATGGAAAATTTCAAAAATTAATTTCCACAAGGGAATGAAGCTGACAGGCAAAACCAGTCTATTTATTCCTTGTTTCGCTGTAAGCTTTATCTAAGCCATTGCTTATTCCTGTAACAAAATACAAAAACGTATATATATTTGCAAAATGCTCCCATAGGTAACCCACTAGTTATACCATAAAAACATACTTACAATTTACAATACCCACTCTCAAATATCCTCTCATTCCGACACTTTCAAGAATCAATTACTAAATGCCAACAACCAAACATTGCTTACTAAATGGGAACCTACAGGGGTGCTTCATCAATTGCAAAACCACCCATAAAAGCTATACATCCTCGAAAAACTCCACACACTGACTGAGTCTCAATTTTTGACAGCAAAAAAAAAAAAGTTTACAAGAAACATGACAGATCCCAATTGCTATTCAGTCTCAGAGGTTCTAACGTCTTTAAATAAAAAACCCACTGCATCTCTTTCTGTAGCAACAATTTCCCTACACCAATTCGTTGATCACCATATACAGATATTTTTCCCAAAACAAAAAATCTAAGGGAATCTGGGTCAGGTCCAAATTTGGAAAAATGATCAAAAAGAGGAGCTTCTCACACCGAGTTCTTCAGTCTCGACCTGTGTTCCAAGACATGCATCTTCACCATTTTAATAGTGCTTCCCACATAGACAAGGGTAGGGGAACATGGACAGGAAATCATGTATATGGCCCATTTGGTTGAACACAAGGGGTGCTGTTTCAACCTGACAGTGACTCTTGTCTAGAGATGGACGAAATCCTTTATTTGTAAGCAAAACTGACGCGCAAGACAGGACCTGCATTTATAGTTCCCAATAACACATCCTCACTCCACTGTTTTTTTGTTTATAATAATATAAAAATTTAACTTATATCCCGCCCTCCCCGCCGAGGCGGGCTCCTTATATCATAATGAATTAATATGTCACGGATGTTCCTAGTTCATTTGAACCCAATAGTGTGTGTGTGGGGGGGTCTTTGGCATCCCGGAATATCCTCAACGAGGTGCCCGTACCTTCTGATGATTTTACCAACCTCAACAGCTAGTGGGGAAAATGAATTGGTTTGTCAAGGGTTAACTCTGCTACAGGAGTCAGTGGTACGTGGTGTCTGCACTTGCACTCCAGTTCCACAACCCGTGTGACTCTCTTTTATTGCCTAATCCCCAGGTGGGGGCAGGGGATCCCCCAGTTTGGAGGCCCTCCCCCCCACTTCAGCTTCATCAGAAAGAGGAAGGGAGGGAAATGTCTGCTGGGTATTCCATTATTCCCTATGGAGACCAATTCCCATAGGGTATAATGGAGAATTGATCTGTGGATATCTGGGGCTGTAGGGGAGTTGTTTTTTTGAAGTCGAGGCACCAAATTTGCAGCATAGTATCTGGTGCCTCTCCTCAAAAAACTGTCCAAGTTTCAAAAAGATTCAACCAGGGGTCCAATTCTCTGAGCCCCCCAAAAGGTGCCTCTATCTTTCATTATTTCCAGTGGAGAGAAGGCATTTAAGAGGTGTGTGGTCCCTTTAAATGTGATGGCCAGAACTCCCTTTATAGTTCAATGATGCTTGTCACACCTTTGCTCCTGGCTCCACCTCCAAAGTCCTCAGGTATGTCTTGAATTGGACCTGCCACTCTAAATGAAAGTGCATTATTTAGTGTGTGTGTGTGATCCCAGTCAGAATGAAATAAAAAGACAGAAAGAAAGAGATACAGAGAAAGAATGAGAGAAAGAACAGAAGGGAGGTAGAAAAATGAGAGGGGAAGGAGAGAGCAGGGGTCATTTTGTAGAAGAAGAGGTGCCAGAGCTCAATAACACAACTCATTTGCATAAGTCTTTCCATGGGCCACACACCCCTGACATCACCAGAAGGTGTACTAAATAATATCAGCTCAGCATTTATTTTAACATGCTTTTTGAATTGTAATTGTTGTCATCTTACTCCCATCATACTTTTAAAATTACTTTCTCCTATGTGGCCACAGTAGCATGATGAAGATTTCCACCTGTCTGCTTTATATGTTTTAGTTATTTCCCCATTTTTTGTGGGGAAAAATATTAGAAAGTTTGTCAAATCTTAGAATTCAGCAAAATTCTCACAGGGGGTTTGAACCATGGAGCCCAGAAGCAAGTATTTTTCAGTGGGGAGGGGGGAGTTTTATGAAAAAGGACGCAGTGAAATTTAGAGGTTCTGGAACTCCACTCCTGTGAGGCCTGTGAGAGAAATAAAAAGGAGGAAGATAGACAGAATGAAAGAAAAATCCTTAATGTGGCGAATGGTGAGCATGTGCCTTCTGTAAGTTGTGTGAAGACATAGCTTGCCATCAGTGGAAAAATATTTCTGTTAAAAATTTTCATTCAGGACAGGCTCTATGAGAAAGCATCTTGATGCGAAACGTGTACCAAGAAGTCGACAGGCACGTTAAGGATATATCAACCTTTGGAGCCTTCTTTTGAGGGAATCTCGTTCCTCAACTACTCAGGAGCAATTTCGTTGCCACACGAATTTATGGACTTTATTTTCATAGAACCTACCCCTTGTTGAATATATTGTTCATAGGATATCTGTATATATATATATATATATATATATATTTCTAATGAAATAGAGACTGTTTGTAATTGTTTTGGCCCAGTTGTTTTTGTTCTTGCCTCTTAAAGCAAGCAGGTAGCAGACTACCCTGATGAATATCAGATCAAGGTGCTGGTTGGAGAGCCGGTTTGGTGTAGTGGTTAAGTGTGCGGACTCTTATCTGGGAGAACTGGGTTTGATTCCCCACTCCTCCACTTGCACCTGCTAGCATGGCCTTGGGTCAGCCGTAGCTCTGGCAGAGGTTGCCCTTGAAAGGGCAGCTGCTGTGAGAGCCCTCTCCAGCCCCACCCACCTCACAGGGTGTCTGTTGTGGGGGAGGAAGGGAAAGGAGATTGTGAGCCGCTCTGAGACTCTTCGGAGTGGAGGGCGGGATATAAATCCAATATCTTCATCTACCTCACAGGGTGTCTGTTGTGGGGGAGGAAGGGAAAGGAGATTGTGAGCCGCTCTGAGACTCTTCGGAGTGGAGGGCAGGATATAAATCCAATATCATCTTCTTCTTGGTTGCTGCATGCACCCATTCCCTCCCAGTCCTACAGGCTTGTCTGCTGTCCAGTATCACCCACACTTCCCCCTTCCCTCATTATTATACCTGCTACTACTGCCTTTCATTCCCATCTCTTGTATGGATACTTTGGTCTGAATGTATATTTTCAAAATCATATTATCATTTTTGTACAATAAAACTTATTTTCTTTTATTTGGCCTGGTTTGTGGCTCCAATAACGGGTGCGTCAGGGACTACGCAGAGAGCTAGGGCCCGCCTAATGCCCCTGCCTTGCAGCCCTGCTTTTGAGACAACTTCCCCCATCTTAAAATCAAATGCAAGAATATTCAAATCAGCTGTCGGGGGTAACGGTATAGCTAGATATAGATTTTGTAAAAATAATTATTTAAAACAATCAGCAGCAAAATGGAGGGGTACAGAAATGTTCTCCTATTAGCTACTGAACTCTCGTTGCACTATAGTTATCATTTGCAACTGGTTTGTTTTGTTTAGACAGGAAAATTTCATTCTGACTGCGGGAGGAGGGATCTGCAGCGGAAACCTCACGCTAAAAAAACAAAATCTCTCTGTTCTGCTGTATTTGTGTGACTCCAAATATGGGGGAGTAGAAGAGCTGCCTAGATGAAGGCAAACAGAGCCTGAAATGATAGCAGAGAGATGCCAGGTGAGTAGCATCAAATGAAGCTTATTGATTTTCACTGTGTGTTAATGGTGTGCATCTGAGAGGAAGGAAGCTTCATTTAAAACCTTTGGCACTACAGTAATTAAAGGAGGCTTGGGACAGTGTGTAGAAGAAAATTCTGGATGAGGTTTTTTGGGGGGGGAGGGGGGGTTGCATACATCCAGGTCTGTTTCTTCATCTCTTCTCAGGGACCAAGTTATAGGTTACTATTTGTCTACATCTTTGTCATTGAGACACATACACACACACCATGGGGGGATAGTTCCTCTCAACCATAAGAAAGGCATTGTCAAGCATGCGGGTTCAATGACGAGTTGAAGTTGATACAAAGACTACGTTTATTGATAGACCGATACTTTGGTAACAGGTTCTTGAGAGTAATGTTGAATACACATTGATACAATACTTTTAAGGCCAACTTCAAAGGGATTCCAAGGGATGGGGTTGCGGGGTAGCATTCACACATAAACTATCATAAAAGTCTACATTCCCATAGTGTTATCAGGACTGTGCCCTTGCTTTCTCCAGATGTCTCTCACTCCCTTACTGGAATGTATGGGAAGGTGCTGATTACTTGGTTTCAGTTCTCACTACTTCTAAGTATAAGCCATAAAGCAAGACAGGGGGAAGGGAAAGAATAGCAAACTAAGAAAGTTGGATCCTCCATGATGCTTCACAGACCAGGTTAGGCAGGACCCTTACACAATCAATTATCTATGGAATTTCACCATGCTAGACAGGCATCTAACCCAGCAACTGATGGCGTATAAATGAAAGTTACATAGGCCCAACATTTGTCCATGTCACAAAAAAGTTCACATCCTGTTTTGAGAAATGTGAATAAAACGGTGGATATTTTGTCAAACCAATTGAGGGAAAAGAGAAATCATTTCCTCCATTACAAAAACCACCCCCCTGATCTTCAATAGTGCTACTAGGAGTCTGCAATTTTAAATGCTGGTATTACTCATGCTTTTTAAAAACCCAAATTACCACAGTTGAATTTTTAAACCTGCAAAAAAGGAAAATAAATCTGGGAAGCAGGATAATAAAAGAAAGCCTTTGTTGATGTAATGTGTAGGAAGCAGGTGGCACTATGGGCTTTTAATAGCGCTACTGGTTACGAGGAGGGCTAGGTGGGAGGGAAGGACTTTTCTGCCTTCTCTCTTACTGTGGTGTTAAAAAAGCCGCTCAATCATCTCATTTGAGCTGTCAAGTCTTGCTGCCGCAGAAGCAGCAGTGCTGAGTGCCACAACACAGAGTTTTAAGAAATGCCTCACTATGTGGCGAATTTCCTCAGTAGATGGCATTCTTCCCTCAGAGTCTGCATTTGAGTCAATTACCCAGCATGGTGTAAGGGGAGACTGATCTGCAGAGATACTGATTCACTGAGGACATATATAAACACGATTTGGACTATATGTAATGTTTCAAAAAAAATGCCTCATACACACATTGCTGCGTATCATGTCTGTCTCACTTCTTCATGTCTTTTCTCATCTTTTTCTTACATACAGGAGAGGTTCCCTGTTGCCTAGTACCTTTGAGGGCATTATTTTGCAATATTTTTTGTTTTGTGTGCACTTTTGATCTGCGTATTTTATTGTATACTTCTTAATCCCTCTGTACAGATAACATGGACCAAAACCCCCCCCACAAATGACATTATCATTCAATACAGAATGTTCCTTAGGTAGAGTCTTCTTAGGCATTTAAGGTGTACCTGGCTGCTTTGTGGCTCCCAGCTCCATCCATGGCCAGTGAAAAGCAAAGGGAAGGATGCTGTTCAGGTGGAGACTTGTAATGCTTTAGGGGGCAATCCTATGCACCATATCCTGAGAGTGAGCACCACAGAATACCTTAAAGACTGCCTTCTGTGGCTTCCATGCTGCAGTGGTCCTGCTGAAATCATTCTGTTGAATTGACCCACTACATTAAGGCTATGTAATCTGTCTTATACCAGCTGGGAGATGTACGGGAGGAGTGGATGCAACTTGATATCGCCATCTGCAGAATTTGACCTGTTTTTAAGAGTGTCGTGTTGTTTTATTTTATGAATTAATTTTAACTTTGTATATTTATTAATGGTTGTTCCCCGCCTTGAGCCCATTGAAGGAAGGACAGGTAATAAACTGAAAATAATAAATGATAAACAAATAAACCTACCTGCCCACTATGTGTGCAACCTTGGGGGCCCTGTTTCAGATGCCCCATCATCTGAGGCTAGGTGGGTAGCAACCTGAGAAAAGGTCTTCTTGGTCGTGGCATCATTTTGTTCTCAGAGAGATTCATCTGTCTCCCTCTACCAGCAGATGAAGCTTTTGTGTATTGCCTGAAAATCCCTCACTGATTCTGCTTCTTGTTTATATATGCACACTCTTGATGGCGTGTCTTTAACACCAGCACTGACTGCTCGGAGCCTGGGTGTATTTCTGAATGCCTCCTTATTGATGGAGGCCTAGATCATAAATGTTGGCTAGACTGGCATTTCTCCAGCTGTGCCAGATCAGGTCACTGGCCACCTTCCTGTCTTGCCCTGACCTAGCCATGGTAATCCATGCAATGGTCACCTTCAGGTTAAACTGCTGTGACTTGCTATACCCAGGGCCATCCTTGAGACTAACTTGAAAATTACAGCTGGTCCAGAATGTGGTGGTTTGGATCCTTACTGGAACCCAACCAACTGCACATGTCCAACTGATACTTCACCAGCTACACTGACTACGCTGGCTCCTGGTTGAATATCGGATCAGGTTCAAGGTTCTGGTATTAAGGCCCTTAACAGTCTGGGTCCAGTTTAGATTGTGAGCCGCTCTGAGACTCTTCGGAGTGGAGGGCGGGATAGAAATCCAATATCTTCATCTACCTCACAGGGTGTCTGTTGTGGGGGAGGAAGGTAAAGGAGATTGTGAGCCGCTCTGAGACTCTTCAGAGTGGAGGGCGGGATATAAATCCAATATCTTCATCTACCTCACAGGGTGTCTGTTGTGGGGAGGGGAGGAAGGGAAAGGAGATTGTGAGCCGCTCTGAGACTCTTCGGAGTGGAGGGCGGGATAGAAATCCAATATCTTCATCTACCTCACAGGGTGTCTGTTGTGGGGGGGGGAGGAAGGTAAAGGAGATTGTGAGCCTCTCTGAGACTCTTCAGAGTGGAGGGCGGAATATAAATCCAATATCTTCATCTACCTCACAGGGTGTCTGTTGTGGGGAGGGGAGGAAGGGAAAGGAGATTGTGAGCCGCTCTGAGACTCTTCGGAGTTGAGGGCGGGATAGAAATCCAATATCTTCATCTACCTCACAGGGTGTCTGTTGTGGGGGAGGAAGGTAAAGGAGATTGTGAGCCGCTCTGAGACTCTTCAGAGTGGAGGGCGGGATAGAAATCCAATATCTTCTTCATCTTCTTCATCTCTGGGGCCACCTTTATCAGTATGACCCCTGAAGAGCATTACACTCTGGGAAGAAGAACCCCCTGGTGATCCCTGGCTCAAAAGTGATCCCGCTGTCGTCAACCATGCCATTTACTTGCTATAAGTGATTTCTGGCTTCCATACCTGTTATCTGAAATGGATTTGTGAAGCTTGAAGAAGCAACTGCGAAACAAGGACATTAGTACAGCCTTGTTACAATAACTGGGCTGCTGGCTGCTGTATATATCAAATTGGACTGTTGGAACATCCTTCTTCACTTCATCATTGGATTCTTTGGCAAGAAGACAGCATTGGATTGCTTATGAGTTGGACTTTATTTCTGGTGTCTTTTTTAAAATGTTCTGTTTGGTAGAAATGATTCTATGCTTATTTTCACTACATATTATATAAGTTTTGATAGTTTCTTTATTATTATTGCTTGAGGCTGGTAATCATGGAAGCCTTGTGCTTTTTTCTGCTACCCATCACCATGATTCTCTTTTGGGTTTACTCATAACCTGCAGGTGGGGCCTGAAATCCCCCCAGAATTACAACTGGTCTTTAGACTACAGAGATCAGTTCCACTGGAGAAAATGGCTATTTTGGAGTGTGGCTCTATTGCATTATGTCCTGCTGAAGTCCCTCCCCTCCCTAGGCTCCACCTACCCAAATCTCCAAGATTTTTCTAACCCGGTCAGTCCTTTGTTCTCCTACAGGCTGCATTTTCTTTCTGGGAGGGAGAATCAACTCATTGGATCCTGACGTGTGGACGCTCCAAAGATCGATTTTATCAACAATGCTCTTTACTTTAACCTCTATGTGGAACCACCGGTCATGATCATCAGGAGCTTTGGAGTGGGCTGTCACTTAATTGCAGATGGCATCCCATTCTATCTACATTTATCTCAACAATCCAGAGGTAGCTTTGTTAGACCTAGGCCAGTGTCTGGAAGCTGAGGTCAAATGGCTTAGGGTGAACAAGCTGGCACTTGATCGAGGAAAGACAGAAATCATGCTGTTTGAGAAGATAGAGTGTGCCTGATATTGATCTACCATATGTAGATATGATAAAGCTGTCTTTCAAAAACCAAGTTAAGAACTTTGGTGTGTTCCTGAGCCCAGCTTTCTAGATGGACAAACAGTTCAGTGCAATTGGAAAACCTTCTTTAAATACATCTGGATTGTATGCCAACCCCTTATTAGACTCTGCCGACCTAGCCGCACTGATGCATACCACCATAACCTTCAGATTGGACTAGTATAGCATGCTATGCATGAGGCTGCCTGTGAAGACATCTCAGAAGCTTCAATTTGCGCACAACTTGGCAGCAATTCTCCTGTCTGGAATTAATCACTTGAAACATACAATTCCAGTGTTGCATCAACTGAACTGGATATCTATTTACTTCTGGGATCAATTGAAAGTAAATGCCCTCCATGGCCTGGGATTCTCATAGCTACTGAACCTCATTTTCCTGTATACTCCTGTAGCCATTTGTGCTCCACAAACAGTTTTTTTCATGGTGGTACCCCTGCCTAGGATTGTCAATATGGCAACAGATTGGTTCATGGGTTTTCGACGTGGATTACTCTGGAATGACCTACTAGAGTCAGTGCAAAGGTCACCCTCACTGACTGTATTCAGAAAGGCATGCAAGATTCTTTTATTTTATAGTTAGTGGAGGGTAAACAGTATGGGTTTTTTGGGGCTGTATTTTTAACTATTATTTTCATCTTGTTACTGGACACTTGTTTTCTGTTTCAGAGGTTAGCTGTGTTAGTCTGCAGTAGAACGGCTCGATTTTAGTCCAGTACCCCCTTAGAAACCAACAAGATTTAGGGCGTTTTCGCACTCACCTTCAGCCGGCGTGACCCCCCTCTTCACCGCGCAGGATCTGCGCGGATTTCGCACTAAATGCCGCGGAGCAGCCGGAAGAGCTGGAAACTCCCAGCGCAAAAGCTGCTCAAACGCAAACTGCCAAAAAGCAGTTTCCGTTTGAGTGGCTTTTGCGCCGGGAGTTTCCGGCTCTTCCGGCTGCTCTGCGGCGTTTAGTGCGAAATCCGCACAGATCCTGCGCGGTGAAGAGGGGGGTCGCGCCGGCTGAAGGTGAGTGCGAAAACGCCCTTAGAGATGAACTTCTGAGAGCCAAAGCTCCATTCATCAGATACCTGACACCAAAACTATCCAGGGGGCGGTGGCGGTGGTGGTATTTTTCAGGTAGCTGATGAAGAGAGCTTGGACTTTCAAAAGCTCTTACCCTGAAAATCTTTTTGGTCTCTTGAGGTGCTACTGAACTAGAATCTAGCTGCTGTGTTGTTTGCATCCTTGCAAATATTGCTGCTTGCTTAGCTGCCTTGGGGTTGAGGAGATAAAGCAAGACATAAGCGTTTTAAATAAACACATTTTGTAAAAAGTGCTTTCTTTATCATCCTCCTTCCTTTGGATTCCCTTTCAAAGCAATATCATCAGCCAGAGCAGAGAGCAGAAAGATCCAGATAAGCATATATTATGGGGACAGGAGAGTGGATGGCTTCATTAAGCCATTACCTAGAAGGTGAAAGGAAAGAACTGGAATGTGTTTAGAATGGTGTAATTGCTAAGGATTTTTATATTTATTTTGGAAGCTACACTGTGCGTCTATGTGTGGCCTGATATTTTAAAGATGTTGTCTACTCCCCTAAACCACCCCCACTGTAAACCTGTTGTTTGACCTGCTAATCGCTAAGCAGCCTTATCTCAATCAATGGTCTATTTCATCTCTATGTCCCCTGAAACGTGTGCCAAGGGTATGTTCCCTTTTTCTCCCTGGAAGAAGTGCAAGATGTACTCTGAAAGGGGGAGGGGAGTGGATTGTGTTTAAGGACAGAATGGATGAACTTTCTTTTGTTATTCTTGATCCTGGACTTTTGTCTGTTTTATCCTATAACAGAAGAGCTTTGAATCTTGCTCAGAATGCCAGCTTGTTAGTGAGGCTTGTTCACTCTGACTAGCTTGCATCAGAATGATTGTTCTAATAAAACTGCATCCTTTGCCAGCCCAAAGCCTTTGAGTGGCTATTTTCTCTCCCAAATAGACTCAGAAGGGGGGGGGGGGTTGTATTAGAATTTGCAAAGCTCCTCTAACAATAACTGCTCAGGACAGGTCTATGAAATATGAATTCAGTGAGAGGCTGACTGTGTGCAATGTATTTTGACATAAGAGCCATAACGAAAAACAGTTCTTCTCGTAAGGAGAAATCCAGTGCTGCCCTTCTGTTTGTTGCGCCAGTTATTGTTTGGGGCCAACGCTGGTTTTCAAATTAAAAAAAGTTTAAATAAGGTCAAATAGGTGAACAATATTTACATATGTCTTCCCAGCATCTGAAATCCAGGATGCCCTACTGACAGTCCAAGGGCCGCTAACCTTTTTGTGGTTATCAAAGATTTCAGGTTTTCACGGCTGGTAACAACATTAGGGTTTGTAGAATCTTTCGGGATCAAGTGCCGTGTTCTACTGGAGAAAGTTTTCCTTCCAGACGTTTCGTTCTCAGCTGCGGAGAACATCCTCAGTGCCGTTGCAGCCGGAGCAGGCGCTCTGTCCTTCTTGGCTGCTGTGCATTGAGTGGGGCCAGGGCTGCTGGAGAGCTGCTAACACCCTACAGACTATAAATTGCAGAAAGTCTCAGAACAACCAGCAAATTCCACAGAACAATCAGCACAGTCAACAACCATCTTCCTTATCTTCAACCCCCTTCCAACCCTCCCAGCAATTAACACAGAACAATGGTCACATTCAACAGCTAGTTTCCTTATCACTACCCTTCCAGGAAGCCCCACCAAACAATGGGCACATCCACAAACCAATTGCCCTTTCATCACACCCCCTCCAGCCTAGAAATAGCAGCTCTCCAGCAGCCCTGGCCCCACTCAATGCACAGCAGCCAAGAAGGTCAGAGCGCCTGCTCCGGCTGCAACGCCACTGAGGATGTTCTCCGCAGCTGAGAACGAAACGTCTGGAAAGAAAACCTTCTCCAGTAGAACACGGCACTTGAGCCCGAAAGATTCTACAAACCCTAATCTTTTTGTGGTTGTTCAAAAGACCTCCTTGTGGTGAATTGGGACTAGTAATCTTGGCACCACTTCTGAGTTCTCTTGCATCATGCTTTGCCTTCCTAGTCTGGCTCGCAGAATGATGTGGGAGGAGGGGGAGAGAGAGAAAGAGAAATAATGATTTTGTAATTCTTTTCTTGGGGTTTCCTTACGTTAGAGTCAAATATCTTACAATTTGTAACATGCTGTGTATGGGTTTCCTGGATCTGAGTTTGACTGATGTCAGGTGTGAGGGAACTCATTTCCCAAGCAAGCAGTGCCCCAATTTGGATCAGAATTTTAGTGTAGAAGAAGAGAATTTATCCTTCCCTCTGTACCATATTCCCAACCCGAAGAGCTCTGGGAATGTCATTTACCCCATAGTAGATGCTGTACATGTAGCCTATTAATACACATATACCTCTCCCAATGGGGCAAAAAATACACCTTCCTTGGCAGTTTTTGGTCAGGAAGATGGCATGGGAGGAAGGCTGAAAAATCATTATTCCTCTACGCCATGGACCTGATCAGAATCCAGGCTCATGAGTTGGGAAGTCAGTTCCATTGTACCTGATGCCTGCCCATTTCAATCAGGTCAAGGGAACCTAGATAATACACATTACAAATTGTAAAGTGTAGATTGATCCTTACACAGCAGGAATCTGGATGCAGAGGTCCTAATTTCATTGTGAGAACACAAGAAGAGCACCGCTGGATCAAACAGGGGGTTCACCTAATCCAGCATTCTGTCTCACATGGTGGCCAACCAGTTCTTCTGAAGGGCCAACAGCAGGGCATAGAAGCCGAGACCGTCCCCTGATGTTGCCTCCTGCCTCTGGGATTCGGTGCCTCTGAATGTGGATGTTCCCCATAGTCACCATCACTGGTAGCCGGGGTTTTTTTTTGTAGCAGGAAAACTCCTTTGCATATTAGGCCACACACCCCTGATGTAGCCAATCCTCCAAGAGCTTACAGGGCTCTTAGTACAGGGCCTACTGTAAGCTCCAGGAGGATTAGCTACATCAGGGGTGTGTGGCCTAATATGCAAAGGAGGTCCTGCTAGAATTCCTTACAGGGCTCTTAGTGCAGGGCCTGTTGTAAGCTCCAGGAGGACTGGCTACATCAGGGGTGTGTGGCCTAATAGGCAAAGGAGGTCCTGCTAGAATTCCTTACAGGGCTCTTAGTGCAGGGCCTGCTGTAAGCTCCAGGAGGACTGGCTACATCAGGGGTGTGTGGCCTAATAGGCAAAGGAGGTCCTGCTAGAATTCCTTACAGGGCTCTTAGTGCAGGGCCTGCTGTAAGCTCCAGGAGGATTGGCTACATCAGGGGTGTGTGGCCTAATATGCAAAGGAGGTCCTGCTAGAATTCCTTACAGGGCTCTTAGTACAGGGCCTACTGTAAGCTCCAGGAGGATTAGCTACATCAGGGGTGCATGGCCTAATATGCAAAGAAGTTCCCGCTGCAAAAAAAGCCCTGCTGCTCGTTACTGAAAGACCTATCCTTGTGTTTATCTTTAAATAAAACCAAAACTATATATTTATCCTGAGCCAGCTATGTCTGTTATTGGGCAGCTGGTTGGCCACTGTCCCACAAAATCTGGCTGAGAGTTTGGAAGCCATGGTGGGTTGGCTAAGAAAGAGCAGGCTGACACTGAATCTGTTAGAAATGGAGATAGGCTTCCCAATCCCCAGGTCCCAGCAGGGGATCCCCCGGTTTTACAGGCTTCCCCCCTCCCCCAGCCAGCTGGCCGGCGGGGGAAGCCCCGCCCCCACAGCCATCATGCACCTCCATGAACGATTCCCATAGGGAATGATGGGGAATTGATCTGCTGGTTATCGGGGGCTCTGGAGGAGCTGTTTTTTGAGGTAGAGGCGCCAAATTTTCAGTATAGCATCTAGTGCCTCTCCTCAAAATACCTCCCAAGTTTCAAAATAATTGGACCAGGGCGTCCAATTCTATGAGCCCCAAAAGATGGTGCCCCTATCCTTCATTATTTCCTATGGAAGAAAGGCATTTAAAAAGGTGTGCTGTCCCTTCAAATGTGATGGCCAGAACTCCCTTGGAGTTCAATTATGCTTGTCACACCCTTGCTCCTGGCTGCACCCCCAATGTCTCCTGGCTCCACCCCCAAAATCTCCTGGCTCCACCCCCAAAGTCCCCAGATATTTCTTGAATTGGACTTGGCAAACCTGGAGATTATGTGGCTGGGATGTGTGTGTGTGTGTGTGTGTGTGTGCGCTTTCAGGACTGGAGGGCAAGCTTCCAGCTCTTGACACTGGTGCCATCGAGTGGTTTTAGATGCCTCTTTATCAGTGGCGGCCCAGGTCATGCCTATTCTCAAGCTGGTGTTTTTCCATCTTCACCAAGATCAGCAACTGTCTCCCTTCCTGTCATGCCCTGACCTAGCCACAGCAATCCACGCAACAGTCACCTCCAGACTAGACTACTGTAACTCACTCTACACTGGCCCACCCTAGAGACTGAGCAGGAAAATCCAGTGGGTCCAGAATGCAGCAGCATGAGTCCTGACAGAAATGCCATGGACGGCACATGTTCAACCAGTGCTGTGCCAGCTACGCGGGCTCTCAGTGGAGTACCAAGTCAGGTTCAAAGTTTTGGTATTTTAACTTTTCAAAGATTTTTTTATTTTTGTGTTATAGGATATGGAAATAAAAAAGGAAGGAGGAAAGATTAATAAGAAATATTTTTTTAAAAAAAATAACAAGAGGTATGTGTATGTGTGCGTATGTGTGCATGTATGGGGAGGGACGGTGGCTCAGTGGTAGAGCATCTGCTTGGGAAGCAGAAGGTCCCAGGTTCAATCCCCCGCATCTCCAAAAAAGGGTCCAGGCAAATAGGTGCGAAAAACCTCAGCTTGAGATCCTGGAGAGCCACTGCCAGTCTGAGAAGACAATACTGACTTTGATGGACCGAGGGTCTGATTCAGTATAAGGCAGCTTCATATGTTCATATGTTTTGGGGAGGGACGGTGGCTCAGTGGTAGAGCATCTGCTTGGGAAGCAGAAGGTCCCAGGTTCAATTCCTGGCATCTCCAAAAAAGGGTCCAGGCAAAGAGGTGTGAAAAACCTCAGCTTGAGACCCTGTAGAGCTGCTGCCAGTCTGAGAAGACAATACTGACTTTGATGGACCGAGGGTCTGATTCAGTATAAGGCAGCTTCATATGTTCACATATATACACACACATACACCCCTTCTTCAGTCGTAAAGCAACCCACATACATACGGTAACTCTAACAATACATTCATTTATTATCATAACAATAAAATCCTACTCCAATCTTTTAATACAATGACGTCTTCTAAATATAGTTATTGCCCCCCAAGTCGGAATAAAGAGTCAGACACAAAAAGCTGGATATAGCTAGGGGCCACTTTTTTAAAGACTTTAAACAATAAATGACAAGGTGCCCAGAAGGGCCAACTTGTCTTCCCCCTTCCTCCAGGGGAGCAAAGAAGTCCCCCTGAGCTCACAGCGAGGCTGCCGGTCAGTAGGGATGAATTGCCTTGAAAAGGTTTCGGTATCGATCAATAAGGCATTGAGCTCTCTGGGACCAATTTATCTGCAGGACCGCCTCCTCTGGTACGTCCCCGGGAGCGCCTTTTGCTCCGGTGACAGCGATTTACTGGTGATCCTTGGCCCTAAGGAGGTCCAGTTGTCCTTGGCCAGAGCTAGGGCCTTCTCATACCATACCACAGACCTTTATTGGCATGAATACAAGAATACAGTACACTTTAAAACCAACAGTGACACTATAGAATATAATAAAACCTTAAAAAACCCAGCAAAAGTTAAATGACATAAAATAGCAGTAGGCTATGCATGAGTAAAAGCCTCTCTGATTTGGATCGCAACCTGTAAAAAGCAAGCAACGTGAGTAGTGACAAAGTTGTGTTTCCCGTGGAGTAAAAAAACGAACCTTGGCATTGTCAGGAAGGTCTTGGTGGTCAGAAAGCAGTGCATCTAGATATCTTGCACGTGGACTGCTATAAAAAGGGCAGTCCAAAAGAACATGAGGGACCGTTTCGATGACTCCTTGACTACAAGGGCATCGTCTAAGGTTGCGGGGGATTCTGTGGTATCTTCCGAAAAGGATGGCCGATGGTAATGCATTAAATCTAGCCAGCATGAATGCTCTTCTTTGGTGAGGATCAGTTAAAAGGAGGAAATAGGGAGCCTTCTCAAGCCTGGCCCTGACCTGATGAAACTCTCTGCCAAATGACATCAGGCCCCTGAGGGATCTCATGCAATTCTGCAGGGCCTACAAGGTGGAGATGTTCTGTCAGGCTTTTGGTTGAGGGCAGAAATGGTTTTCATTGGCTGGCACCCTTTTCTCCTCCCCCCCCTCCTACGTGTCCCCCCCCCCAAAAAAGTCCAGAATGGCAGTCCAGAATAGGAAAAGAAAACTCATCGGATGCCATCTGGAATCTGTATATTTTATTTCTAGTTTTAATTCATTAAATAGTATGTTATCTTTTAACTTTTGTATTGTTTTTAGGGCATATGCTTTGTACATCATCCAGAGTCCAGCATAGGCCAGAATGGGGAATATTATTATTATTATTATTATTAATAATAATAATACCTTGCCCCGCTGGGGCTTTTTGACAATCTCTCCCTCCCCCCTTCCCCTTATGAAAACTGAGGCGTATTTTTAAAACATTCTGTGACTTCCCAGTGAAAAGCGCAGTAGGAATCTCCCTTGGATTAGTTTGGAAACATTGGTGGGCTGAAATGGTACAGCTTTACTTTCTCGTCTGGAAATGCTGTACCAGGCAATTACAACAGCTGAGCTTTATTTCCCATGATTTAATTTTAATTGAATGTTCTGCTGTAGACACTTTACACAAATAAGGAACACATTAAGTTGCCTCTGTTTTCTAGAGCGTTTCCTGGGGAAGCATCTCTTTGACATTCCCTAGATGCTACTAGCCCAATCTTTCTCTCTGTCTCAATTAGCTCGTCTGTGAGCGTTGTCACACTGAGCTCCCTGCCCAAAGGAATTTGCTGTCAGTCTGGGAAAGGCAGCCTCGCCAATGGCCCTGTATTCACTGTTCTGACACGATGGCGGGGATGTATGTGATTGCCAAAACCCAGTATCTCAACTCCGTTTTGTGAGGCCACCCACCATGGATCCATCTCCTTTTTTGAATCGCTTAACTGGAACCAGAACCAAAAATCCATCTAGTTCACACCAGTTTGGTGTAGTGGTTAAGTGTGCAGACTCTTATCTGAGCGAACCAAGTTTGATTCCCCACTCCTCCACTTGCACCTGCTAGCATGGCCTTGGGTCAGTCGTAGCTCTGGCAGAGGTTGTCCTTGAAAGCGCAGCTGCTGTGAGAACCCTCTCCAGCCCCACCCACCTCACAGGGTGTCTGTTGTGGAGGAAGGTAAAGGAGATTGTGAGCCGCTCTGAGACTCTTCGGAGTGGAGGGCGGGATATAAATCCAATATCATCATCATCTTCTTCTTCTTCTTCTTCTTCTTCTTCTTCTTCTTCTTCTTCTTCTTCTTCTTCTTCTTCTTCTTCTTTTTAAGCCTCTGCTATCTGGACCAGGCAAGAGCTTACAGAGCAAAAAGTTAGAAATCACTTATGACAGCCACATATTCCACGTGAAAAGCCTTAGGCAGTATGGTACACTAGTCAGAGTACTGGGGGTTGGATCTGAGATAGTCAGGTTTGAACCTCCACTCTGTCTTGGAGCTCACTGAGTTACCCTGGGCCAGCTACTCTCTCCTTCTCAACCTAGCATACCTCACAGAGTTGCTGCGAGGGATAAAAACGAGAACAGAAGAACCTTGTGTGTTACTCCTCGGAGAAAGAGTGGGGCAAAAATACTGACCATCATTCTTCAGAAGTACCTACCGGTCAACCCAGCCCAGCAAATAGAGAAAACAGCAAGATAGGATTTATTCAAGCCACATGTGAAAAACATGCTATATTGTGCATTATATGTCACATAGGAGGGCACATTGACTGATCTGTTGGTAGTTTAAGCACCTTTGCTACATGAGGTTCATGTCCATGAAAATTCAGATCCATAGCTTGGGAGTATTTCTGGTCAGAGGAGGAGGATGGCCTGTAACTGTCGTTTCTCAGATTCAGTTGCACACCATCTGATCCTTTCCTGCCACTCTGTCTTGTTTATTGTCTGGGACAGTACCTGGCTACTATGGTCATCTTTAGAGGCCCTGCTCTGTGTGCCCCACTTTCTGAGATTAGGAAGGTGGCAACTTGGGAGAGGGCCTTCTTGATTTTGCCATCAAAAGTCTGGAACTTTCTCCCCCAGAAAGATTTGTCTGCCGCTTCTGTTATTTTCCATCAATGGCAAATACTTTTTTTTTGTTTCATTAGGGATTCCCTAATGAATGTGTATACACACACACACACACACATATATTGGCCACTGTGTGACACAGAGTGTTGGACTGGATGGGTCATTGGCCTGATCCAACGTGGCTTCTCTTATGTAACACAGAGTGTTGGACTGGATGGGCCATTGGCCTGATCCAACATGGCTTCTCTTATGTTCTTATGTGACACAGAGTGTTGGACTGGATGGGCCATTGGCCTGAACCAACGTGGCTTCTCTTATGTTCTTATGTGACACAGAGTGTTGGACTGGATGGGCCATTGGCCTGATCCAACGTGGCTTCTCTTATGTTCTTATGTGACACAGAGTGTTGGACTGGATGGGCCACTGGCCCGATCCAACGTGGCTTCTCTTATGTTCTTATGTGACACAGTGTTGGACTGGATAGGCCACTGGCCTGATCCAACATGGCTTCTCTTATGTTCTTATGTGACACAGAGTGTTGGACTGGATGGGCCACTGGCCTGATCCAACATGGCTTCTCTTATGTTCTTATGTGACACAGAGTGTTGGACTGGATGGGTCATTGGCCTGATCCAACATGGCTTCTCTTATGTTCTTATATCCTGCCTTTCTGACCTCATAAGGCCCACCAAGGCAGCTAACAAATTAAAACATACATAATAAAGTCACATCTTCAAAAAAATTAACACCAACAAAAAACCCACACACATAAAAACAATTAGAACCAGAGCTAAAATACATTCAGAAACATAAAAACAACAACTAAAACATTGGGCAGGAAGGAGGGATCCCTGAGGGAATCCCTAATGAAACAAAAAAAAAAAGTATTTGCCATTGATGGAAGATAACAGAAGCGGCAGACAAATCTTTCTGGGGGAAATTAATAACATCTTCCAGAACTTTCACCACACACAACATAGTTTGTTTAACTTTGTTTCTGAGTAACCATGATGATTTAGCTCTGAAGAGACAAAGTCCTGATTAAATAATGATCAATTCAGCTCTTAGATCAGAAAATTTGGGGCAGTCAAAAAATGTGATCCACAAAATCAATTCTGTTGTTGCCACAATTACAGAGTCTATCTGAATACAGAGTTACATTGAGTCTTCCTAACCTCATGGCTGAAGGTAGAGCATTCATGTGCGCAAGCATGAATGCCTTTCTATACTTTGGAAGAGTTAGCTCACATAGACAGTTTGGCATTTTTGCTGAAGGGAGGATGCCTAGAGAAAGATGAGCACGCTCTGTGGGCTCCAATCAACATAGTCTCATAATTAAAGTCCCTCAGATGTCTTCTAATGAACTGGGTCAATTCTTGGGTACTCATTGTTTCTGTCACATCATGTATAATGTCCAAACATGATAATTTGTGATCCAGTAAACTGTACCAGTCACTTGTGTGTTTTTCCAACTTGACTAGTCTGAGGAGACTTGATTCTGGATTTTATTTTAGGATTCTAAGTTTTGGTTTGAATGCTCTGCCCCAGGCCTTTACTTCAAAGGACGTTTCCTCAACTTCAGTTCTCAGAGTTATTCCTGACACATATAGAAGAATTTCCCAAAATATTACATAGGAATAGTGGTCTATCAATGTTGTCTGTTACTGCTTTGCAGGGCTTTTTTTGAGCAGGAATGCACAGGAACGTCGTTCCGGCTGGCTTGGTGTCAGGGGGTGCGGCCTAACATACAAATGAGTCCCCGCTGGGCTTTTTCTATCAAAAAACCCTGTGCAAAATAATGCTGACACTCCGTGAGAGCTTTAACTAATATATATTGAAAACAATATTTTAAATCACAACATTTTAAATCACAATATTTCCACATTAATTTGAAATTACTTCACAGTCCAGTTTACAATATACAGTGTTTTTCTTCGTTTGTAGGACTTTGTGAAGTCCAGTTCACCAATGCAGGTGTGATTGTAGTTCCCAAACGGGTGTGGCTGCAACTGGACTTCTGCTTCTGTCCCCTTTCAGAGAATCCTTCTTCAGGCAGCTCACCAAGGGACTGACATGTCACAAAATAAATTTTTCCAGTTACCAATATTCAAATGCATTTTCTAGAGTCTTATTCAAGGTACTCCCATATATACTCTCATTTATACTCACTACAGTTTCAATTTGGCTCTGCTCTGTTTATCTCCAGGGATCAAGCACGGCTTGATCTCCAGGGATCAAGCATGGCGGAGAGCCAGTTTGGTGTAGTGGTGAAGTGTGCGGACTCTTATCGGGGAGAACTGGGTTTGATTCCCCACTCCTCCACTTGCACCTGCTGGAATGACCTTGGGTCAGCCATAGCTCTGGCAGAGGTTGTCCTTGAAAGGGCAGCTGCTGTGAGAGCCCTCTCCAGCCCCACCCACCTCACAGGGTGACTGTTGTGGGGGAAAAAGGTAAAGGAGATTGTGAGCCGCTCTGAGACTCTTCGGAGTGGAGGGCGGGATATAAATCCAATATCTTCATCTACCTCACAGGGTGTCTGTTGTGGGGGAGGAAGGGAAAGGAGATTGTGAGCCGCTCTGAGACTCTTCGGAGTGAAGGGCGGGATATAAATCCAATATCTTCATCTACCTCACAGGGTGTCTGTTGTGGGGGAGGAAGGTAAAGGAGATTGTGAGCCTCTCTGAGACTCTTTGGAGTGGAGGGCGGGATATAAATCCGATATCTTCTTCATCTTCTTCTTCTTCTCCACATTTCTCTTTCTCTTTAGCTTCCCTTGAAATGGCAGAGTAATAAATCCACAGGAGCCAAATTTATGAGATGCTTTATTGGTGGTGCATGTGCAGAGTGCAAAACAGAGAACTGCCCAAGAGCGGACTCTGGGAAGAAGTTGAGCCACACACCAGCACTTAGTATAAAAGTAGTGTATTTACAGACTATATACAATACAACTAGTGCGGTGAATAACATTAAACTGAGTGACAAAGTGCTATGCCAGGAACCAACTCTCGACAAAGAGAAATACTGTCTGGCACAGTAGTCCTTATATATACATCACAGCCAGTCACGGCAGTCCATACAGTTGCTGACTTCAGCAGGGGCTTTCCCCTGGTAACAGTCCAGCCAGAACCGGCTCACTCCCAAGGTTGATCTGACCTGACCTGTCAGATACTGTCACTGTAGATCCACCTGCTGCTTCGTGCTTCTGTCATGCTGTGGACGGAGGACTCAATACACTGACACGCTTACCTGGTGTTTCCAATTTCATTGGGAGTATGCTCGAATAAGACTTCTAATTTACAAAAATCCAGAAACAACTTAGAACTTTCAGCAACAACCACCATTTTTACAGGACGTTCCAGACCAAACTTAGCACTTAAATACATCAGAATAACAGACCAGAGGCATGCGTTTACCCAAGAAAACAGCTTAAATAATTTCAAATTGAAGTGGAAACATTGTGATTTAAAACGTTGTTTAAAATGTTGTTTTCAATAGAAGTTAAAGCTCTCACAGAATTTCTCCTATAAGACCTTGATCCAAACCCTGGCAGCATATAACATCTGGCCAGTGACTTTAGGATTAAAAGCTTTAACTGCTGCAGAAACATATAGGCACCCGAGGTGTAATAAAATCTTGAGATGCCTTCCCAGTATACACAGCAACTGTGACAACAGCATTCGAGTGCACCTTCCAAGAAATAGATAAAATAAATATTGACTCTGATGCTCTTGTTAGCCAAGGTCACTGCCCGCCTGAATGCAATAAAGAACCAGACCAAGCTATTGCCATTATAAGATACAAGGCCAGCATGTGACATATTTGAGTCGCATGGAAGTAAGAATGTATGTTGTGCCAAGAACAGAAAATGAAGGGAAAAGTCAGTGCATACCATTTTATTTATATTTATTCAATATGAATGTGTCTCACCCTTCCTCACAATAATGGCATTTATCCATCCTTACTAGGGAGGACGTTCTTTCTGCCCAAGTAGCCTTTTTTCTAGCGTAAGTGACTCTTTGGTTGAGTCATAGAACTTTGCTTATACTTTGCTCAATGGAGTGGCAGGTTATTATGTCCTAATGGCTCATTTATTGATTATTTATTGATTACTTTAGATTGTTAACCCGCCCTCTCTACAAGCGGACTCAGGGCGGCTAACAGTCAGTTCAATTGCAGCATCTACAATTACCGATTGAAAGCAATAAAATACAATTAAAAGAATTTTAAACATTTTATGGTGCTGTCTAAATGCAATATACAGTAAAGGCAGGATCCCTCTGCCTAACCGCGATCCCAATAGCTGTCGTAATTTCTCAACAGTGTAAGAAGAAGATATTGGAAGATGTTGGATTTATATTCCGCCCTCCACTCCGAAGAGTCTCAGAGCGGCTCACAATCTCCTTTACCTTCCTCCCCCACAACAGACACCCTGTGAGGTAGATGAAGATACTGGATTTATATCCCGTCCTCCACTCCGAAGAGTCTCAGAGCGGCTCACAATCTCCTTTCCCTTCCTCCCCCACAACAGACACCCTGTGAGGTAGATGAAGATATTGGATTTATATCCCGCCCTCCACTCCGAAGAGTCTCAGAGCGGCTCACAATCTCCTTTACCTTCCTCCCCCCCCCCCCCACAACAGACACCCTGTGAGGTAGATGAAGATACTGGATTTATATCCCGTCCTCCACTCCGAAGAGTCTCAGAGCGGCTCACAATCTCCTTTCCCTTCCTCTCCCACAACAGACACCCTGTGAGGTAGATGAAGATACTGGATTTATATTCTGCCCTCCACTCCGAAGAGTCTCAGAGCGGCTCACAATCTCCTTTACCTTCCTCCCCCACAACAGACACCCTGTGAGGTGGGTGGGGCTGAGAGGGCTCTCATAGCAGCTGCCCTTTCAAGGACAGAGAGCGGCCTACAATCTCCTTTACCTTCCTCCCCCACAACAGACACCCTGTGAGGTGGGTGGGGCTGGAGAGGGCTCTCACAGCAGCTGCCCTTTCAAGGACAGAGTCTCAGAACGGCCTACAATCTCCTTTCCCTTCCTCCCCCACAACAGACACCCTGTGAGGTGGGTGGGGCTGAGAGGGCTCTCACAGCAGCTGCCCTTTTCAAGGACAACCTCTGCTAGAGCTATGGCTGACCCAAGGCCATTCCAACAGGTGCAAGTGGAGGAGTGGGGAATCAAACCCGGTTCTCCCAGATAAGAGTCCACACACTTAACCACTACACCAAATTGGCAGTCCTCTCCCGGTTTAGATGTTTAAGGCCTGTCAAAATAATTCAGTTTTGCAGGCCTTGCAGGATTGGGAAAGATCCTGCAGGGCCCTTATGGCCTCAAGGAGGCCATTTCACAGTTCTGGCGCTGCCACTGAGAAGGCCGTGACCCGTGTAGAACACTGCGTGGCTCCCTTGGTCCAGGGATAGATAATAGATACTGTGTCCCTGAATGCAGTGCTCTCTGGGGAACATGCGGGGGGAACACAATAATGAAAACATGACAAAGGCGTCAGATTAAAAAAAAATGCATCAATAGTGTTTTCAATGATGCTAAAATTACTAGCAGACCAGCCCAATTCATAGAACTTCATTTCATTATAGAAGGAGAAAATCTCTTTCAAAGAGAAACTATTTTATGTTTCCTCCCTTTAACCCACCAAGATGGCTAACTTCCCCAGACAACAGACCAAAGTTGGAGTCCAGCGGCACCTTTAAGACCAACAAAGTTTTACTGAGAATGTCAGCTTTCTTGTGCTAAAAACACACTTCATCAGACAATAGTATGGGATAGAATTAGCAGTTCTACATATATATAGAGAGGGCCATGGATTAGTATGCAAATAGTGAAAATGTTTATAGCAGATTAAAAGAAGAAGAAGTTGAGGTGTGGTAATTGTTGGCTTGGGTTGACGGGGTGGAAAAAAATAGCCAAGGCAATAAACGTCAGAATTGGAGATTGATGTCTATGTCATTAGCTTTCTTAATTGCAAGAACTAATAAATTAGAGTCTGTTGTAATCTTCCATTGGTCTCCTCTAAAGCATGGGTTAAAATAACAGCATTTTTTCTGTAGAATGAAGCTGGAGTCTACTCTGTTCCAACACTAATACAAAAATACATTAGAATACAATGGATGTATTCCTCTCAAGTATGGGATGGACTAACAATATCCGTTTCTAACAGTACTTCTGTCAGAGAGATTTCTACTCTGTTATATTGCACAATACCACAGACATTCTGATATACAGCAAAGGGAAATACATTGGAATACAGTGGATGTGTAGCTCTACTTGGTGAGAATGGATTTAGCATATGTAATGAGATAAGAAACCAATATCCCTGTTCAGTCCATGGGAGGTGTTTGTTTCAAGTTTCATAATAATTTGTAATTCAGCAGTTTCCCTCTCCATTCTGTTCTTGAAGTTCCTTCGAAGTAAAACAGCTACTTTGAGGTCCCCCGTTGAATGTCCTGGAAGCCTGAAGTGTTCTCCTACCGGTTTCTCAGTTTTGTGATTCCAGATGTCAGATTTGTGTCTATTTCTCCTTTGGCATAGGTGTGGAGAAATGCTTTGCCTCCTGGACGGGTGCAAGCTGGCTTTTTAAAAGGTTCTGTCTGAGCTCAGAGACAAGCAGAAAGGGTGGGGGGATTTAGCCTCTGGCATTACAGCAGCATCTGGGCGACCTCTTAAGAGATACTAATAAGAGCTACTTGAAAAGACAATGGGCATCCTTTTCCTCCAGGCAGGGAACAGAGTATTGGGCTAGACGAGCCCCAGAGACTATCTCCAGAAATGAGCTGGAGATTTCCCAGAAACATGGGGGTTTCCTGGAATGCCTCCCAGAAAAGAGGCTCCCTAGAGCCTCCCTAGAATCTAGGAAGCATTGCTCCAAGTCAGCCATAAATATGTTAGCCTATTGTGGGCAAGCAATTCCGTTTAGTTCCTTCTACAGCAAACTACAGCAATTCCATTTAGAAAACGACCAAAAGGCTCCGAGGGCATGCAGGGGTTGAGACACCAAGTAAAAATGAGAGAAGCACAATGCTAATAGTCTAGAACATTACAAGAAGAACTTTGTTTCTCCCAGATAAGAGGTGGGATAAACAAATCTGAGGACTAGAGAGACTGTTATTAGTCTAATATTCATCACTGCCGGTATTAGAAGCTGATAATAGGGCCCCTTTGCTTCGCCAGTGATGAAATGCAACACTGTTGGCCATAATTGGTAACAAAATCATTGCATGTTGATTCAGTATGCACTGTGTTTATGTGGTTTTTTGAGACCACCGAACTTAAATAATGAGAGATATCAGGGATTGAACTTGAGAACTTAACACGCAATTCGACACTTGCAGCCCACAGCAACGCTGCTAGGCCCTCCCACCCACCCTGTTTGCTATGTGAGCGGTTGCTGGTTGAATTTTTTACTCCCCAGCTGATTGGCAGTTGCTGGGGTGGGTTTTTTGCCTACCCTACATAGCAGAGCAGTGGACTGTGGATTTGGCTATCGGGAGGTGCTGTTAAATAGGTGGTCACTTTAGTTGGTAGATTTTTAGGGGTTTAGGGTACTATGAGGCTAGGGGAGGACCATGAAGCATCCCCCTTTTGGGGAATTAGGGGTCTGGCATGGTCAACCTTGGCGTTTGGTGACCCGGGGTGGGGAGAATGAAGACCGTCCTGGAGGTTCGACTAGAGGGTGCCTTCCATTGAGATGTGCATCTGATGGTTGAATCCTCTGGGGCGTGCCTCCCTGCTGGGCTGGCCTGGCGGGAGCTGCGTCACACAGCTTCGGCTGGAGGGTTGGGTCTCTCACCCGCGATTGGCAGGGGAGCGGTCTGTTGAGACCCCTAGCCCTGACCAGGCTGCAGTTTGGCTGCCCTTGCCGTTAATTATGATGATTAATAAAGTGGCCCATTATTTATACCAATGCTTGGTGTCCGTCTCTTCATTCCGACTTGGGGGGCAAAGCCTGTGCTCTATTACTGAGCTGGGATCCCTTACTTTGAATCACAGTGGTTTTCTGCTGTGACTGACAAGTTAATACATTCCCTAGAACATGGTTCCATACATATCATTGTTCCACTTATAGCCTCCGTGAGCAAATACCCAAATATACTTGATTTCCTTCTGCGGCAAAGAGATATTTCTTTACATTGCTGCAATCATAAATCTGGTTACCCGGTGATCCCCTTGTGTGGACCCTGATTTATATCGTGAGACTTCCAAATTGTTTCATCTATGAGGAGCCTGACAGATTCAAGAGACAGAATAATGTGGTTGATGAAATTCTTTGAAGTGGAAGTGCAGTTTGGGTGCTTGAAAAAACATTGCTTTAGCTGAGAAACTGTGTGCATTTTTGCTCTTAGCAACTCTGGGCAAGACATTGCGTTTATTCTGAGAACTGGCTCAAACGAACATCAGATCTCAAATAATAGGAGGCCTTATTTAGAATCATTCGCTGTTTGAAGGCTCATTGACATACATGCTGCAAAGCTGACTACATAAAGGGAGGGGGACTTAAGCGTATGACAATTCTGTTTCTGTCAGGATATCTGAGGAATGGTGGTATAACGAGACATAATTCCTATGTATGTAAGTGCCATCAAGTTATAACTGACGTACAGTGGTCCCAGGAAAGGGCTTTCAAGGCAAGTAAAGAAGTATAGGTGGCTTGCCATTGTGTTCCTCCACAGAGATTTCCTTGGCAATCTCTTATCCAAGTACTGACCTAGCTTAGCTTTTGAGATCTCAACCCCTATTTATCACCACCGAGGAACTGAAGACTGGGAGAAAGAAGGCCTCCACATACTGACACAGTAGGAATTCCCCTAGTCTTTATGATAAAAAAACTCAGAGACTAGGGGAGACAGCCTAGACTATCACCCAGACATGATGTCACATCCTCCCCAGACTCTGCTCTCCCCAGGAACTGCCCCACAAATTCTCTTGCACTTGCAGAGTTAGTATTAGTTTTTGCCCATCCCTTCACATACACAAACTGCAGATAGTCACTTTGCCCCCTTTGCTGTTCCTGAAGGTACAATCCAAGAAACAAAATATGGGAGGGGGACAGTAAATTGCAGTTAAAGGGAAAAGTGGGATAGTTCTGGTCTCTGAGATCCATTTCACAAGCAGTTCTCACTGGAGAGAAGGCAGTGTAAGAGATTCTAGAATAACTTTTTGTCAGTCAGGATTGTGATTGCCAAATATAATGGACCGCGAAAAGATCCAGGTTTGAATCCATTCATCCAAGACGTCTTAATGGGCTATAGTGCAGACATTGCCTAACTTTGGGAGAATTTTGACTGCACAGTGAAATTTGCAATTGCAATTTTGAGAAATAATTAGATCAGATGAATTAATACCGACAGATGGCAATTACTGATGAATCATCTTGAAAGCATTGCTAATTTGGAGGGGTTTTTTTTGTGAGAGTGGAATTTAATAGAGTTATGTATACTTGCATATGACATTTAAAAAAAAAATATATAGAAACCACAGAATAAATTTTTGATGTATAGCGATATTATACACCTTATGTATAGTCATCTGTTGGGCACAATCAGGTCCATGATTAATTAATAGTGCAGCTAATGATAAATACATACTAGGGATGTGCAAAAAAAAATAAATAAATTCGGAAATATTCGGATTCAGAAATATATAGGGCTAAAAAATTTGAATTACCGTATATTTGAGTACCAGCATTCGGAAATAGCCGAATATATGTGAGATATTCTGCTATTCTCGAATATATGGCCCCATTATACTCTATGGGCCATTGAAATCAATGGCAACATAGGGTATACTGGACGCTGCCTGGTGGGGAGGGGGTTTGAGAGAGAGCCCCCAAATTTGCAGGTAACCTGCAGGGGACTCTCCCCTACAGAACCCCCAAGGCCCAAAAAGATTGACCCAGGGGGTACCATTCCAGGGGCACCCAAAGAGGGTGCCCCCATCCCACCATTATACCCTATGGGCCATTGAACTCAATGGTAACATAAGGTATACTCAAAGGCTTCTGGGGAGCAGGGGGTTTGAGGGAGAGCCCCCAAAGCTGCAGGGCAGCTGCAGGGGATTCTCCCCCAAGGAACTGCCAAGGCCCAAAAAGATTTGGCCAGGGGGTCCCTATCTGTGGGCACCCCAAAAGGCCCATTGCTCTCAATGCTGGGGAAAACCCAATTAGCCACTTTCTCCCCTGTAAGCAGTTCTCACTGGAAAGCAGTTGTCCTGGGAAAAGTGGCTCTGGCCAGCTGGGGTTTGAGGGAGAGCCCCCAAAACTGCAGGGAAGCTTCAGGGGACTCCTCCACAGGCAACCCCCATGGCCAAAAAGACTGGACCTATCTGTGGCACCCCAAAAGGAACACTGTTCCCAATGGTGAGAAAAAAACAATTAGCCACTTCCCCCACTGTAATTATTGTGGGAAAAGTGGCTCTGGGGAGCAAGGGTTTTTGGGGAGAGCCCCCAAAACTTCTGTGCAGCTTTAGGGGACTGTCCCACACAAAATGCACAAGGAAAAAAAAATGGACTGGGGGTCTCCCCGAAAGACCCTTGTTTCAGAGACAAAGGCTTCCAAGGCTGCTGCTCTGCATCACCAAGCGCTCCAGCATGGCACAGGTGGAGTTCCAGCGTGTGCTGACATCACCAAACAGGTGGTGATCTGGCACGCCTGTTCGTGTCTGTTTCTCATGCAGCAGATAGGTGTCCTTATTGCTGCGTGAGAAGTGACCCCTGACCCAGTGACCCCTGATCCATTTAAAGTGCAACTGATTTTTAAATATTTTTTAAAATAAATTATTGAATTGCTAAAGAATGTATAACAAGCACAAGAACAAGTGAGTGTCACATAGCTTGAAGACAGCATATACAAAAATAAGCTTTCATGAATATGATATCATACAGCAGTGAATCATTGTACTGACAATATGAAAGCAACTGCAAGAACAGACAGTAAAACCAAATTTAAACATAGGTAGGTAATACTGATAAAATTGAGTAGTTAAGGATGTATATACCTGTGTTGTTATTCAAGTACAGCTGCATGGTGCTGGGGCAAATAATACCAGAAGAGGAAAGTGCTGGATGTGAAGTGGAATTTTTAAATAGAGCATTTCTAAGTTTAGGGGATTGTGCTGAGAGAGGTCTTGGGAGGAGATACAATCACCATAGGTAACCATTTTTCAGAAAAGTTGATACTCTTAATATATATATCAAATTGATATACATCAGATTATAGCAAGTGGTCAGTAATTTTTTCCATAAGGAAACAATCCTAGATGCTTATAAGCCAAATTGTTTTGGCAGGGGCCATTGAAGCTTCCCAGTATGATTCTATTGAAGATTTTGCAGTGACAAGTAGACTAATGATTAACTTCTGTTGAATTTTGAGTGTGGTCACCTTATCCCATATATTTAGAAAAATCAGTTCAAGGTGAGAGGGGAATTTTGTAGGCAGTTATAAGTTTGATTTGTAGGAGAATATAAAGCCAAAATAACTCTAGCACTGGACATTTCCACTGATTCTGTCCACATTTCTTCCGGCTTAGAGGGAAGCCCCATTTTGAGAAAGCTGCTCATTGCTGGGAAGTAATGTACCATCAATGGAGGATTTTGAAGGATTGTAGCCTTGGACATATGGACATATGAAGCTGCCTTCTACTGATTCAGACCCTGGGTCCATCAAAGTCAGTATTGTCTACTCAGACTGGCAGCGGCTCTCCAGGGTCTCAAGCTGAGGTTTTTCACACCTGTTTGCCTGGACCCTTTTTTGTAGATGCCAGGGATTGAACCTGGGACCTTCTGCTTACCAAGCAGATGCTCTACCACTGAGCCACCGTCCGTCCCCTTATATTGATTATCAGAGAAGTAACTAAAGATGAAGAACGTATGTCTGCCCACTGTTGAGTGGAAAAAAGGTGTTACAGTCCAGATGTCATTTACCCTGATAACTCAGTGGAGTTAGATCCAAGTGGACAGCCATGTTGGTCTGAAGCAGTAGAAAAAATTAGGAGTCAAGTTGCAACTTTAAGACCAACGAAGTTTTATTCAGAACTTAAGCTTTCGTATGCAGGCATACACCAAACAGAGAGCCAGTTTGGTGTAGTGGTTAAGTGTGTGGACTCTTATCTGGGAGAACCGGGTTTGATTCCCCACTCCTCCACTTGCACCTGCTGAGATGGCCTTGGGTCAGCCATAGCTCTGGCAGAGGTTGTCCTTGAAAGGGCAGCTGCTGTGAGAGCCCTCTCCAGCCCCACCCACCTCACAGGGTGTCTGTTGTGGGGGAGGAAGGTAAAGGAGATTGTGAGCCACTCTGAGACTCTTTGGAGTGGAGGGCGGGATAGAAATCCAATATCTTCTTCTTCAATATCTTCTTCAGACGAGGGGATAAGGTACAGTGGGCTGAAATACATATAGCTGGTGGGTTAAGAGTGCAAACTGATACAAAGCTAGGGAAAACGCTGTAACAAATTAGAAGGCCATTTGGTCTGGCTAGCCATAAAAGGTAATAAAAATTGCCTGCCAATTGGTGTTGCTGCAAGTCTAGGTAAAACAAAAAAGACATGCATTTCCTTGTTGCCCCCCCCAGTCGGAATAAAGAGGCTGACACAGTGTGTTGGGTAAACCAGGCCACTTTATTAAACATAACTGAATGAAACTAGAACAGCAAGGGCTGTAGGCCTAACAGGACAAGCCCTGGGGTCAGCCCCATGATCCCGCCTTGTCCTGGGAGGGCGAGCCACCCTGCCCCCAGCACGAGCCCAAGATATTATGGCTGATGCTCGGCCAGCCAGGCACAAAACTCCACCTAGGCCAGCATCAATCCATCTGGAAAGATCCGCCCCGGTAAGGCTTTGTTGCGATCTGCATTCCCAGCATTGAGCCGTGAAGCCCATCTGCTGTTCATACCGACCCTTTGCACCAAATGGTGTCGAGCCATAGGTGCTCCTCTGAAAAACACTATATCCCATACCACATCCTGCTACCGCCAATGCCAAGCCTCTGCTTAGGCATTAGCGCCCACCGGATGGCCCAGAGCCGACCGCAGCCCCTGCCGCAGATCATCCAAAAAGGCCCGGTTATCCAACTCTGATAAATGAACCCCATCCAGCCTATACAGGTTGGCATTCGCGACCCGTATAGTCAGATGGGGAAGGAATATGCCTAAACCCCCCTCCATGACCTTCTGCAGGGCCCGGTTGAGCTTGCGTCTGGCGCGCTCTATCTCAGCAGGGTACAGGGTGGCCCGCCAGACCCTGCGTGGCAGAATAGCTGACCAGACCAAAATAACCCCCGGCCACCTATGCTTAATGGCCTGGAGATCAGCCTGCGCCTGCACCAAAAGGGCCTTCCCCTTCATCAGTCCAAGGTCATTCCCACCAAGGTGGATAACCAGGATGTGCAGGGGAGGCACAATCCTCCCACGGAACAGCAGCAGCATGATCCCAGGCCAACACAGGCCACTCCACCGTTGCCCATTCACTGAGACCCAGCTGAGTGCTAACTGGCGATCTCCTGGCCTGGTGGGCGGCCCACAGCACCATACTGTGCCTGCAGATGAGGATCCGATGCCTCTCCCTACAAGCCACAGCACCTGAAAAACAGAAAAAAAGTCACAACTTGGAACCAAAACGAGCCAACAGGCAACCCAACCGCTAAACTTGCACCCAAGCACATCACTGCAAGACCAATGGGCGGACATATGATTTGTAGGCCGCTGACCGCTGCTGACCACCACTGACGCATCCACTGTATTGCAGGGGGGGGGGGTGTAGCCCTTTGCTGCCACCGTGAATGCGGTTCAAATCCAAAACGAATGCATGCCAAATTTGACACCCCCTAACCCCAGTTCAGCCAGTGCCCTGCCGGTAACTGCCCCAAATTGATACTTTGTAAGGAGGGAACCATCGCTATGGCGAAACAAGGGGCCATCAACCTCCCCCCTGAGCGGTATGTACTGCTCCAGGACCTTGACTGGACACAGCTCTGGCAATTCACACAGGCCAATCCTAATGACCATGCCCCTCTGATGTTGGTCCGTTTTAGATCGCCGGACCGTTAAGCTGACCTGCCCGCCTGCGAATTTAATGTCACTGGGCCTCAGTGCCTGATCAGAATTGTCCTTCTTCGACTGCACCACCAACTCACTGATCCTAAGAACTCCGAAAAAGGCAACCAACGAGGCCGTGTGAAAAAGAGTGACTTCAAAAGAAGATGAACATACTCCTGGCCAAACTTGGTATAGCCCTTTGAGCACTGATGGAGATATGGGTTGCCGGGCAACCGCCCGCAGCCCCTGTTCCCATGCCCAGCCCTCTAGCATCTTTCTAATTCTGAAATCTCCACTGCCTTCAGAAAGGCCCTGTGCTTTACTAATGAAAGCAATTGCTGCCAATTGTCTCCTGATTGACTTAAGCCCTAACCTTCTATCTTTCTGGTGAATGCAAAACTGGATGAGGTGGGCAACAGGGACTGACCAACTATCCGGAAGCCCAGCAGAACTCTGAAAAACCCGAAACTGCAGGTCGGCCCTTTCATAAGCCTTTCGAGTACTTGGCGCCAATACTAATCGGATTGCCCTACCAGCTTCAGCCCTCCAAGCTGGCAGAGTTCCTGTGGCATTTGCACTGGCCGAGGGTCCGCTTCTGGAGCAAGCTGGCGAAAACGCTCGATCTGTTAACGAGATAGAGCGTCTGCCACCCCATTGCACACTCCAGGAACATGCTTCACAAGAAATAGAATGTCCAACCGGAGGCATCGGAGTGTAAATGCTCGTACCAGATTCATCACCAATGCTGATTTGGAAGACAGGGAGTTTATAACATGTACCACAGCCATGTCATCACACCAGAAATGGACAGTGTGGTTGGCCAGCTGCGCCCCCCATAGCCAAACGGCTACCACAATGGGAAAGAACTCCAAAAATGTGAGGTCATGGCAGCGCCCACTTGCCAACCACTCTATGGGCCACACCAGTGACCCCGAAAATATACGCCAAATCCGGTCACTCCCGCAGCATCCGAAGATATTTGGAGCCCTGCTTCAATCTTCAATTCGTCCCGCCAAAATGAAATCCTGTTGAAGGATTCCAAAAATTCCTCCCACACCTCCAAGTTCCTTCGCATGTTTGCGGTCATTCACACTCTATGGTGAGGATCCCCATGGCTTCACATAGCCACCTCAAAAAGATCCTCCCAGGGCATTGTTGGCATTTAATGTAATTTCAAAAGTACTGAGAGGGTAAACCTTTTTTTGTGCACCGACAGCCCCCTAATCTCAAACAACTCCTCACCCTCAACAATACAGCATCTCATCTGAGCATGGACCAGAGCTTGCAATAAACCCAAGTGCCAACTTTGCTGCCACATACACCCAGACAACACAATCATTGGGCCTAACAGCATTAACTACACCATCTCAGGCTCATTCACTTGTTCATCTTCCAACATTATATATGCCATTAAATGCCAACAATGCCCTTCAGTTCTCTCCATAGGGCAAACAGGACAAACCCTACGCCAAAGGATAAATGGATACAAATCTGACATCAGGAATCACAGAACTGAGAAATCTGTGGGAGAACATTTTAACCTTCCTGAGCATTCAATGGGTGACCTCAAAGTAGCCGTTTTACTGCAAAGGAACTTCAAGAACAGAATGGAGAGAGAAATTGCTGAATTACAAATTATCATGAAACTTGGAACAAACACCTCCCCATGACTGAACAGGGATATTGGTTTTTTATCTCATTACATATGTTAAACCCACTCTCACTGAGTATAGCTGTGCATCCACAGTGTTCCAATGTATTTCTCTTTTAGAACAGTGTATCAGAATAATTTTTTTTTTGTGTTGACATGCTCAAATGAGGGATGTGGGCTGTTTGTCTCAGTACATATACTAACCCACCTTCCACTATACTTTAATGCACCCTGTTTTTCTAATGGCTAGCTTATATTATTTCTCTTTTAGAACAGTGTATCAGAATGTTTGGGTTTTTTTTGTTTTTTTTATTGACAAACTCAAATTGGTTGCTTGTCTTATTGCATATACCAACCCATCCTCCACAGTATTTTAATGTCTTCCTTTTTCTAATGGCAAACTATAATGGATGTTATAATCTCTTGAGAAACCATGCCCTCTATTTAACTAACAAAGCCAGAATGTTACCTAGATTTATGGCACTTCGCACCTACAACAGCAGTCTGCTTTTTAGCACCCTCCAGTGTTTTTTCAGCCCTGCTTTGTCCTAACACTAACAAACACAGATCCCTATTGGTGATTCTTTTAATCTGCTAAAAACATTCCCATGATTCTACACTGTTCACTTATGTTAAGAATTGCTGCTTCCATTCCCATTTTGTCTGATGAAGTCTCCTTAAGAGCATACAAAAGCTTACATTCTGAATAAAACTCAGTTGGTCTTAAAGGTGCACTCGTCTACTGCTTTGTTCTGTTGCTTCAGACCAACACGGCTGCATACTGGGATCTATCTCAGCAAAATGTTGACCCAGGAAAGCTCATCTGGCATCTTCAGTTTTGTTGTTCCTGTTTTTAAATATGCAAAATAAGGAAATAAAATCAGTTCAAGTATCAAAAGAACAAGATAAAATGTAGCAATATATAATACAATTCTATCAATAGAAGCACACCATGAAAATTCTCACTTTCATAAAATTCACAAATGGCTATCAGGTTGTATGAAATGTATCATCATTCCCCCCCCCCCCTCTAATGTGCACAAACTCTATCTATTGGACCATCTTGGCATTTTCCACAACAAAGTTTAAGCGGATTCATTCGTGAGGATTTCGACTATGAATTCTGCATAGTGAATTCATTCGTGTGGATTTAGACTGGAGTAACTCTGCATAGGATTGCGCTGTAAATTTTAATAGACGGGAGATCGTGTTATTGCCAATTCTTAGCTATTAATATCTTAGCAGCTGTTATTAAATTGGCAACTAGCTCAACTACTAACTTGTTCCTCTTATGTGGTGGAAGCAGTCAGAACTCGTTTGGGAGGGACTTGATCTTCACACTACTTCAATATGTGTCTAGATTACGGAAGCGTTTTGCGTCTGCTGTTGGCAGCTGTATTTTTCAAGCAGCTTGTGATAGCTTCTGGCCATGCCTGCCTTTGAAATGCTGGTTATGTTCATGCCATGCAAATACAGATTTTTGAGTATTTGGGGGTTACAACCCGTGATAGGTGATTGTGGTTATAATGTTATCTAGACTTGCCAATCTCCAGGTGGGGTCTGGAGATCTCCCAGAATTACAACAAAGCTTCAGACAACAGAATAAATTCTGAATAAAATGGCTGTTTTGGAGGGTGGACTGTATGACATTACACCCTGCTGATATCCCGCATCAAACTCCTCTGTCCTCAAGCTCCACCCCCAAATATCCAGGAATTTTCCAACCTGGAGCTGGCAGCTCTAGTCTTGACTGATTTGAAATACACATGCATGACTTTCTATTTCAGGTTTTAAAAGGCTGGCAAGGACAGAGGTTCTTTTAGCGGGAAGGGGATTGTGGGAACATAGTGGCCAACTGTAGACGATCAGTGCTGAACATGTTTCTCCCTTCCTATTACAACCTGGGTGAGGCCAGAGACTTACGCCCATTAGTGCACGCTGAAGATCAAGAGGCTAAGGGCTTTTGATCCTTGGCTCTTAGCTCATGGCCTGTAGTTTGTGGCTTTTGAGTAAGCCTTGCCTGATTAATCCCACACCAAAGTGGAATGATTTTTTTTTTACTGGTTGCTTATTTAATTGTATTTTTGTGTGTGTGAGTGTGTGTGTGTGTGTGTGTGTGTTAATGAAAATCGATCTGAGCCCCACGTCAGGAGAAAAGTGGCATGCAAATATTAAAAATAAATTTAAATGTTTCCTTGCAAGTACTATCCAGAATGCTTTCCTTACTGTGGGGATCTATTATTAAATCTTATTAAAACATGTATGCCCTGCCTTTCCTTATGGTTCAAGGTGACTTAGAATAATAATGTCGGCTCACAAGAACAATGTGGCTTACAATAATAACGTTCACCTGCATCTTTGCCCTTTCAAGCAGTCAGAAGATACAGCTCGTGATGATGATTTGGGATGATCTGCAGTGATGTCTAATGACTTTCTTGTTAGGAGCAGTTTTGAGTAAAGCAATTTATTTTTGAAATAAATGTAGCAGAGCTCCATCAAAAACAGGTTTTGCTATCCTTAATATGATGTCGTAAGGAAGCATAACAGGAGCTTAGACTTAGTTCCATTTTGGCTTGGCAGAAGTTATGTAAGATAGGGGTCTTTTCCAGACAACCTATGTATTCCGGTTTAGAAGAAGAAGAAGATATTGGATTTATATCCCGCCCTACACTCCGAAGAGTCTCAGAGCGGCTCACAATCTCCTTTCCCTTCCTCCCCCACAACAGACACCCTGTGAGGTAGATGAAGATATTGGATTTATATCCCGCCCTCCACTCCGAAGAGTCTCAGAGCGGCTCACAATCTCCTTTCCCTTCTTCCCCCACAACAGACACCCTGTGAGATAGATGAAGATATTGGATTTATATCCCGCCCTCCACTCTGAAGAGTCTCAGAGCGGCTCACAATCTCCTTTACCTTCCTCCCCCACAATAGACACCCTGTGAGGTAGATGAAGATATTGGATTTCTATCCCGCCCTCCATTCCGAAGAGTCTCAGAGCGGCTCACAATCTCCTTTCCCTTCTTCCCCCACAACAGACACCCTGTGAGATAGATGAAGATATTGGATTTATATCCCGCCCTCCACTCCAAAGAGTCTCAGAGCAGCTCACAATCTCCTTTACCTCCCCCCCCCCCCACAACAGACACCCTGTGAGGTAGATGAAGATATTGGATTTATATCCCGCCCTCCATTCCGAAGAGTCTCAGAGCGGCTCACAATCTCCTTTCCCTTCTTCCCCCACAACAGACACCCTGTGAGATAGATGAAGATATTGGATTTATATCCCGCCCTCCACTCCAAAGAGTCTCAGAGCGGCTCACAATCTCCTTTACCTTCATCCCCCACAACAGACACCCTGTGAGGTGGGTGGGGCTGGAGAGGGCTCTCACAGCAGCTGCCCTTTCAAGGACAACCTCTGCCAGAGTTATGGCTGACCCAAGGCCATGCCAGCAGGTGCAAGTGGAGGAGTGGGGAATCAAACCCGGTTCTCCCAGATAAGAGTCCGCACACTTAACCACTACACCAAACTGGCTCTCCACCCAAACTGGCTCTCCTAAACTGGTTTAGGAACTGGCCAGTAACAGATATTTTTTGTCATTTCAAACAGATCTGTTACAGAAACTTGTTGCTACTAGAATACTTTTATCTGTTCAGACAATTCCACTTCTGTCCCATTGGTGAGGTGTGCCTCAGGCACTGTTAACATGGACTGCTATCCTCCTGGTTTCAGTTCCTTCTTCCAGATCTGAAGTGCTATGGGGTGACATGATTTTTCGGCCATTTTTCACTGGTCATGCAATCTCATTTTTTTTAAAAAAAAGTTCCATTGGGAGCACTATGGCACTGAATAGCCAGGCAACCCAATGGTAGTGCTATTCTGCTCTCATGCTTCAGCACCATAGCACTCCCAATAGAACGTTAAAATAAATCCCACAGGAAGATCACCTGCAGGGTGAAAAATGATGGGAAATGGAAAGTGGGACAGTTTGAATTGGCACAGCACTACAGAGACAGCTCAATCATGGAAGACAAAGTGCTGTGTGAAAGTCCCATCCCTGTACCATTTACTGGATGATGGGATGGAATTGAAACGAATCCATTTTGCATAGGATGTCTTTGTGGTTGGACTTTCTGTGGTCAATTGGACTTAGTTCCTGCCCACATTGACCTGGCCTCTCAAATCATGTCACTTGAATCATTCTTGCCTTTGTGCTGCTCACAATAATCTTTTTGATGATGGTACTCAGCTGTTATCAGCACTAGAACATCTTCCAACTTAGAACCTTCCCCGTTAAATGTTGAAATTGATGCAAAATAAGATTCAGGTAGGGAACTTAGAAATAGACCAGTTCATAAATCCTCATCTAACACTTCATTGGCAGTTGCAAGCTTATCAATTCAATTTAGTAACATTTCTATATGGGTCTCTAAGTTTCCACTTTCTTGTAGCCTAATTTAGAAAAGTTCTTGTAATGTACTGGGTTCAGACAAGAGTAACAGTCAACATACTTTATTTGCTAGTACATCACAAGACAACATGGCGGGTCTGAGTCCCCGATTATATACGTTACACGGAACAACCCACTTCTCAGTCAGTCCAATCCTGACCCTTTAAACTTCCTGCCACAGATCTTCATAGGCGGTTAGCATCTGTCCCTTGCAGTCAGGTGATCTGTGGTTTTCCGCTGCTCACCTCTGTGCTCATAGCCGCGCTGTGTTGTAAATTCAGTGACTGAATTGCAAGACTCAGCACTCCTCCTCCCTTAGTTAAGATACATAGTCTTTTAAGAAAGCTGGTGGCCGCCGCTCCCTGTGTGTCCTTTGAGGTTCAACCAGGGGAGCAGGGGCTGCTAGAATCATAAGTGGAGCAGTGGGTTCCTCACTGTGGGGTGAGGCTGGAAGAGCTCTGCCCTGTGACTGCGGCAGTGTCTGAGGCTCCTCCTGCTCCCCTGTTGAGGGAAGGTCGTTCCAGTCTCTGCAAGGCTCTGCTGCTGGCAAGACCGGGGCTGATGGGGTGGTTGCTGGTGGCCTTCCTATACTTTCCTTGTTCCCCACTCCCTCCGGTCCCACTGGTGCATCTGGCAAGGTGTGATGACACAACTTGTCAATGTGCCGGCAGAGGATCTGACTCCCCTCATACCTCGTACGAGCGGACCCAGTGACCCACAGCACTCAGCCCGGTATCCACTCTGGGCCGCTTGAAAAGTTCTTTGCATAGACCGGATCCCCTGGAAAGAACCCCCTAGTGGCCTCCCAGGTCTCAGGGGAGCTGCAGAGGTCCAGAGCCCAGTCGGGATGCAATCTTTCTAACCTGGTAATTAATCTCCTACCCATGAACAGTTCGGCTGGGCTCAAGGCTGTGATGGATTCGGGGTGGTCTGGTTCCCAAAAAGGAAGGCTGCCAAGTGGTGATCCCAATCCCCCTGGACTATGCAGCCCAGGGCCTCCTTGGAAGTGCGAACCATGTGCTCCACTTGACCATTAGTGACCGGGTGAAAGGGAGCAGACCTTGTATGTCAGATGAGGTACCTGTTCAGGAACTCCTGAAATTCCCGGGAGGTAAAAGCAGTACCATTGTCTGTCACTACAGTCTCTGGGATCCCATGGGTGCTAAAGGCTCTCCATAGGGTCCTAACTGCGGCCAAGGTGGAGGTTGAAACTACGGGGACAGGATCTGCAGGGTCTGGTGCGAGGAGGCCCAGCAATGGCTTGTGGTCTGTGCCTACCGTACAGGTAGTAATTGAATTTGTGCACCCTCACCATGATTGTCAATGCCTCCTTGTCTATTTGGGCATAGTTACACTCTGCCAAGTTCCAAGTTCAGGAATAGTACGCCACAGGGACCTCTCTCCCATCCAGGAGTAGGTGACCAAGGACCATGTCCACTCCATAGGGGGAAGTGTCGCAGGCCAGGATCACTTGGAGGGACTCATCAAAATTGTGAAGCACCTCATTCAAAACCAAAATGTCCTTGACCACCTGGAAGGCGGCGTCTGTTTTTCCCCCAGACCCACAGGGCTTTTTTTATCAAGTAGTCTATGTAGGGGTTCTGCAAGGGCGGCTTTGTGGGGCAAGAACAAATGGTAGAAGTTTAAGAACCGCAAGAAACTTTGGAGTTCCACTTTACTTTTGGGGACTGGAGCCTGCACTATCACCTTGGTTTTGCCCGGTGGCATCCACAATGAACCCCAGGAACTCCACCCTTGGTACCCTAAGTGAGCACTTCTCCTGCTTCACCTTCAACCCTGCTGACTGGAAATGATGCAGCACCTTGTGTACGCAGCAACTGAACTCTTTTTTAAAAAATCCAAACTTTATTCTTTTCAGAGATTGCATATACATGTAAGTTATTTCTCGGTGATCATAGTAACTCCAATAACAATAACACATAATACATACAACTTTTTAGAAATCGATCAGGTTTTGATACATAGCATTCTTGGGTTACAAATTATGTGCAGTCAGGTAAGTCACGACTGGATACCATAATGGTATGATTTTCTTTTCATACAAGGTCGGGGGCATATCTTTGTCTAGATAAGCCAGTTTATTAAGGATGAAGTAGTCCCATATCTTATTCCTCCACAAAGTTACAGATGGTATATGGATGGATTTCCAATTGTAAGCCAAAAGCTAATAAGATTGATATAATTTCCCATTTTCTTTTAGGTACAGCCGAATGAGTCCAGTTTTCCAATAGAAGCACCTCAGGATTGTAAGGTAAGTGAACATTTAATATATTGCTAATTTCTGTGACAATCATTTTCCAATAAACTTGAATATGTGGACAAGCCCACCATAGATGATAGTAGTTAGCCAATTGTCCACATCGTTTGTAGCAGTTCAGGCTTTCTGAGGCCTTAAATCTATATAACAATGAAGGGGATAAATATCATCTTGCAATAAGTTTAAACATTTGAAATCTAACTAAAAAGATATTGGAGGTGTTACCTGATGAGGCCCAGATATTGTCCCAGTCCTCCTTGGGGATTTCTCTGTTTTAATCTAAAGCCCATTGCTTTTGGTACAATGTAAAATCTTCTTCTATAGCATTTAATGGAGTATATAAGAACTTAGTTAGTCCAATCTGATGTTCTTTACCTGAGTATAACAGTGTTTCTAAGGATGTTAAGTCTCTTGTAAGTGCTTGTTTCATTTGCTTATCCCCTAGGCAATGACGTAATTGCAAATAATGAAACCATTGAACCTTTTGCTTTAATTTTTGTTCTAATTTTGTTTTTTCTATCATGGTGCCTTTGTCACAAAAGTGTTTAATGCGCAACTGAACTCTTTGACGTCTGGTGCTGCTATTAAAATGTCATTGAAGAATGGTTGCATTCTGGGAATCCCTTTGAGGAGAGAGTCCATTAGATTTTGGAAAATTCCCAGAGCCACGCTGACCCCGAATTGCAGCCGGCACACCTTGAAAGCCCCCCGGTGCGTGACGATTGTCTGCACCTCTGCGGTCTGAGCGTCCACTGGAAGTTGATGGTAGGCCTGGGCCAGGTCCAGCTTCCCCAAAATTTTAGAGCCGGCCAAGGATGTGAATACGTGACTCACCACTGGGACGGGGTATGCATGGTCTTGTAAGGCCTTGTTTATTGTGCATTTATAGTCTGCACAGATGCATACATCCCCATTCGGCTTCACGGGCATGATGATGGGGGTCTCCCAGGCAGCGTGGGAGACGGGCTCTAAGACTCCTTGCACTACAAGGCAGTCCAGTTTGGCTTTAATTTTGGGTTTAAGCATGAACGGAACTCATCAAGCCCTTAGCCTTATGGGCCTTACCTTGGGGTCGAGCCACAGAACTATGGGAGGCCCTTTGTAACACCCCAGAGCCCCATTGAACACCTCCGGAAATTCGTGGCACACATTTTCAAAATTATGGGTCTGTATTTCATTTACCAAGACAATTTGTATGCCCAAAGGTTTGAACCAGGTCAATCCCAGGAGTGTGGTGAGCTGGCGCTTCACCACCAGTATGTCTAGCATTCCCTTGAATTGTTTGAACTGTACCCTAATGCTGGCCCACCCCTTAATCTGGATGGGTTTTTTTGGAAGTCCCACAAAATGAACTCGGCCGGCCGCAACAGCTTCCAGCCATGGAGGCATAGTTTCTTTAGGGTCTCCTCCGAGATTATGGAGATGGAGGAGCCCGAGTCCACTTCCATCAGGCAAGAGGTCCCTTCCACATGGACCAACACCTTGACCTTATCGAGGGCGTCCAGGGGCAAGTTCCCAACCTGGATGCTGGTGGAGGCTGTCATGTGAGCGTCTGTTGTGTCGTGGTGCATGAACTGCCACCTCCAGGTAGACTTTGAGCGGCATGCTCACGTGATGTGGCTCATTTTTCCACAGTTCCGACAGTCCATGTTGCGGAAAGGGCAGTCCCAGCACTTGTGTGGATCCCCACAGCTGGCACACTTGACCACAGCCGGCTTCTTGGCAGCTCTTGGTTGGGCAGCGGATCTCAGGTCTCGACGTGGTGGTTGGCAGGTCTGGTGCACATCTTTCCCATCCGAGCCGTCAGAAGCCGAGGATGTGGCGGCCTTGTGTGCGCTGGTCGTGGAACAGCTGGGGTGCACCTGTTCAAAGGCGGTCGCCTGCCGGAGTGCTTTCACGAGAGTAATATCTTTGTCTTTGGTGACCAACAGCTTATGGCACAGCTTTTCTTCTCTGACCACGAAACCGTCGAGCAATACCTACTCTACGTTCCCCATGAAGTAGCATCGCAGGGCTTACCCTTGGAGCTCTGGGAGATACTCAGCTGTGGACTTGGCCTGTCTCTGCTGCCGTGTGTAGAACGCATGCCGGCATGCGAGATGAGTTGGCTGGGGTGCCAAGTGGTCCATCATTGCCTTGATCAGCTCATCACAGGTGGCCACCGTGAATGTGGTAGGGGCGATGAGCCACTTCACCATCTGGATGGTCTCGACCCTGCATGAGCTTTTGAGGAGTACCTTCTTCTCTGCAGCTTCCTCCATCTTGTACAGTTCGATGTAATAGCTTAGGTGGTCCACCCATGACTCCCGCAGGTCGGACCTTGCGGAGTTGAACTCCGGTAGCGGTTGTACTGGAGCAGCAGCCATGATCCCAGCTACAATGCGCTGCAACAGTGCGTGGAGTGGAGCGCTGGAGCTCGGTGCATGGAACATACTTTGTGGTTGAGCAATCAGCTGGCTTAACAGGATCCCATCCTCGTCACCAGAGTAATGTACTGGGCTTGGACATGAGTAACGGTCAGCATATTTTATTTGCTAGTACATCATAAGGCAACATGGTGGGGCCGGGTCCCAGATTATATACATTACACGGAACAACCCACTTCTCAGTCAGGTCCAATCCTGACCCTTTAAACTTCCTGCCACAGATCTTCATAGGCGGTTAGCACCTGTCCCTTACAGTCAGGTGACCGATGGTTTCCCGCTGTTCACCTCAGCTCTCATAGCCGCGCGTAGCCGGAGAGCCAGTTTGGTGTAGTGGTTAAGTGTGCGGACTCTTATCTGGGAGAACCGGGTTTGATTCCCCACTCCTCCACTTGCACCTGCTGGCATGGCCTTGGGTCAGCCATAGCTCTTGCAGAGGTTGTCCTTGAAAGGGCAGCTGCTGTGAGAGTCTTCTCAGCCCCACCCATCTCACAGGGTGTCTGTTGTGGGGAGGAAGGTAAAGGAGATTGTGAGCCACTCTGAGACTCTTCGGAGTGGAGGGCGGGATACAAATCCAATATCATCATCTTCTTCTTCTTCTTCTTCTTCTTCTTCTTCTTCTTCTTCTTCTTCTTCTTCTTCTTCTTCTTCTTCTTCTTCTGTTGTAAATTCAGTGACTGAATCACAAGACACAACAATTCTCTAAACAAAAAAATCTTGCTAGCCTGGTCTTGCTCTCCGTAGACCTTTCTTAAGGCTTCGATCATCCCTTTTGCAGTTTTTTGTCTTTTTATATACACCAATTGGAAATTAGCTAGTGTGATAATAATGAGATGTTGTGCCTTACCATCTGTGCTCTCCCATCTCGTGATCTCATTTTCGAACTCTGAAGGCTGTGGGGTAGTTAAATGAAAAATTAGCTTTTTCCTCCTTGAGCTGTTGCTCAGTTCTAAAAAGCCATGCAATTCAATGATCTCTGTTAAGCTCCTCTAGGATTGTGTGTCATTGGGCCATAGTTCAGCCATTCAAAAAGGAAGGGGGGGGGAGAATTTCTTTGTGCAATCAGAGCCTGGGGGTCAGCTGTTAAGCAAATTCTCAGCATCTTTTGCTCTTGCCAGCAGGTGGTGAAGCCTTGTAATTGCTCAAGCGAGAGAAAAACAAGCAAATAAGAAAAATTCCTTGTGAACTTTAAAATTCACTCTGGGCACCCATGACTCTATTGGGTTATTGGGTTAATCTAGTAGAGTTTTGCCCACTCATAGAAGCGTGATATGGAGTGCAGTTAATAACTCCCAAGAAATACATTGCAAAAAATATAAACTTTTTTTGTAGGTTAAGACAAAGAGAGGCATCTCATTTCAAGAGATAATGCTTAGAGTGATGTGGCACCCTCCAGTGCCCAGGCATGCTGAGTCGCTCACTCCGACAGTTCAACACATGGGAACTTCTGGAATTTGGAGAAGGAAACCACAAAATGGCTGGCATGGGAGGTGGAACAAATCACAAAAGTGGCAGGAAGTTCCAAGATGAACATCCTCCTATGATGGAGGTGGCTACTTCCAAGTGAGTTCTCCTTCCATATGCAATGTCTTCTGAAGCACCTCCTGTTCTATGAGGTGGATTATGAGGGCTGGCTCTTTGTTTTTTTAGGAAGAAACAGCTGGGCAGCAGGAAACACGTTGATGGGTGTCACTTTGGGGAATAACTGCTCTAAGTGAAGTCAGTAGTATCAGAGATCAGGAGATGAGGCAAAGAACTGTCAAGACCCCAGTAATTCAAGTAACAGAAACAGTCCACTTTGATGAATGGCCATTTTATTCAGTCACTGATGCTACCGGTGGCAAAATGAGTTTAGCTTAGACTGGCAAGCCAGGGCAATGGCCCCCTTATATATACTTTAATATAACAGTTACACTTTCAAAACAAGGCAGGAAGCAAAGTGCAGGCAAGCATAACCCCTCTCCAGTTGCCCAGTTCTCTTCTCAAAACAGGTGCTGCACTATCAGTGGCCTGGACTTGAGATTCTGTCTCCAGCAGGAGAAAAGGAATCTTGCTACATTACAAAGATAAAGAAGCAACGCAGCAGGCAGGGCATAGCACAATTAACAATTGGTACTGAAACATAATTCATGGCAAGGCAAGGCAAGTCAAGGCCATTACATGGCTTGCCTATTGTATCCCAGGGAGTTGGCTGCTGCAATGTGCCCCAGAGATTACTGGTCCTTGTATCTAGTGATAGTTTGATATATTCATGAAGGATAGGTGTAATGTACTGAGTGACAAGACATGTTGAGGGCAACATGCTTTATTAGCGAGTACATCACAAAGCGAGGCAACGTGGGCCGGGTCCTGATTATATACATACTCCAGAACAACCCTCAGTCTGGCCAGGTCCAATCCTGGCCAGTTAATCTTCCTGCCACAGATCTTGATTGGCAGAGCGTATTTGTGTAGCTACATCCGGGGACCAGTGGACTTCCACTGGACACCTCTGTAGCGTCCGCTGCGTTGTAATTTTGGGACTGAAATGGAAGACACAACACTAGGTCAATCAATGGCCACTACCTAAGATGACTAAAGGAAATCTCTATGTCCAGAAGCAGTAAAATTATACATACTAGTGTTAAGAGGCTACATCAGGGAAGACCTCTATGCAGTGTTTGATGACCCTTCAGGGCAACTGGTTCCAGTGTGTGAAGGAGGATGATGGACTAGACAAATTTTGAATGGTGTTGAATGTATTGCCTTACTCTGATCAATTCCCCACTAGCCTTGTAGCGGTCTCATGCTCCTCTTCTCTGCAGCACTTCTGTCCAATTTTGCACAAGCTGCCTCAGAGCTGTGACTCGCTTTGCCTCTTTCCCATGGCAAGCAAGATCCTCTGAAAACTGGTTTCTCCTTGCTGTGAGAAAGAGGTGGGGCGAGCCACAGCTCCGAGGCAGGCTGTGTGAAATTGGACAGAAGCCCCGTGGAGAAGAGGAGCATGAGACCAGGACAAGGCTAGTGGGGAATTGATATCTGTGTAATTCACCTTGAGTCTCAGTGAGGAAAGCAGACTATAAATAACTTAAATAAAATTAAGTTAAAATAAATAAATTCTGTTGGGCGGCTCCTGTACACAGTTCTAGTCTTCAGTGACATATTGCTGTATTAGAGCTTATTTCACTGGTAAGGTATATAGGCCACTGTAGAATAACCATCATGGTTTAAGTGAATGTAGCAAAGCATAATTAGTACACATGGATCATCAAACACTCACACAGACCTTTGACTCATAGGTTTACTGAATTTGTGTTCATGTGTGCATGCATTGCCAATTTTTATAAGCAACTGTCTTATTGATCGTTCATTAAAAAAGGCTGGATATTTTCATCTATTGATTCAATTATTCTGTTTTACTTTTTGTTTTCTGTCTGGAACTTGTTTTGGTGCACTTTCTTTCCAGCATTGACCTTGTAGTTTGTTTGACATCTGAAGGTGCAATGCTTGAGTTAACTGGCTATTAATTATGCTAATGGATATTTTGGAAGGGGTGAATATAAGATGTAGTTAAAGTTCCTTTAGTATTAAGGAGGACAGCGGTGAAGTAATTAACCAACTGTGTCTCAGACAGGAAAACCTGAAAGGGAGTGAATTGCACAAATGAAAATGAGACAGGGCGACAATATCAATTGATGTAGTGTTCTAATTAGAGCTGGTGTGAGAGAGTGGCTAAAACTGTGAATTTGTTTGTTTGTTTTATTTACAGCCTGCTTTTCTTGCTGGAATTCTGCATAGATTTAAAAATGTATAAAGCAGTTCAATAAGACATTATAATATATCTAACAAACAACGCAATAGGACTAGGATTACAAAATTGGAAAACAGGACAAACAAACAAAAATCTGCTTTAGGCATGATGTCCTATAATGCAGGAGGTGTGTTACAAACCAGAAATTAATGTGTTAAAAGCAAGGTATTATATACAATACATACTGCAATAGAGTGCCATCCTATTACCCTGACCTGGCTAGCCTGATCTCATCCTGAAAGCTGGGGTTAGTATTTTGATGGGAGATTGCTAAGGAAGTCCAGGGTAGCTGTGCAGAGGCAGGCAACGGCAAAGTACCTCTGAATATCTTTTGTTCTGAAAACCCTATGGGATCACCATAAGAACATAAGAACATAAGAGAAGCCATGTTAGATCAGGCCAATGGCCCATCCAGTCCAACACTCTGTGTCACATAAGAATATAAGAGAAGCCATGTTGGATCAGGCCAGTGGCCCATCCAGTCCAACGCTGAGTCACATAAGAACATAAGAGAAGCCATGTTGGATCAGGCCAATGGCTCATCCTGTCCAACACTCTGAGTCACATAAGAACATAAGAGAAGCCATGTTGGATCAGGCCAATGGCCTATCCAGTCCAACACTCTGTGTCACAGAAGAACATAAGAGAAGCCATGTTGGATCAGGCCAGTGGCCCATCCAGTCCAACACTCTGAGTCACAGAAAAACATAAGAGAAGCCCTGTTGGATCAGGCTAGTGGCCCATTCAGTCCAACACTCTGTATCACATAAGAACATAAGAGAAGCCATGCTGGATCAGGCCAATGGCCTATCCAGTCCAACACTCTGAGTCACATAAGAACATAAGAGAAGCCATGTTGGATCAGGCCAATGGCCCATCCAGTCCAACACTCTGTGTCACAGAAGAACATAAGAGAAGCCATGTTGGATCAGGCCAGTGGCCCATCCAGTCCAACACTCTGTGTCTCATAAGAACATAAGAGAAGCCATGTTGGATCAGGCCAATGGCCCATCCTGTCCAACACTCTGAGTCACAGAAAAACATAAGAGAAGCCCTGTTGGATCAGGCTAGTGGCCCATTCAGTCCAACACTCTGTATCACATAAGAACATAAGAGAAGCCATGCTGGATCAGGCCAATGGCCTATCCAGTCCAACACTCTGAGCCACAGTCCAACACTCTGAGTCATATATATACACATACACACACACTGTGGCTACTAGCCACTGATGGACCTCTGCTCCATATTTTTATCTAACCCCCTCTTGAAGGTGGCTATGCTTGTGGCCGCCACCACCTCCTGTGGCAGTGAATTCCACATGTTAATCACCCTTTGGGTGAAGAAGTACTTCCTTTTATCCGTTTTAACCTGTCTGCTCAGCAATTTGATCGAATGGCCATGAGTTCTTGTATATGTCACCATGAGTGACTTGATGAAACTTTCCACCTCCAGAATACTTTCCCCTTATAAAAGTGACTCCTGACCCCATTATCCTATAGTTCTAACTCCTTTATAAAAACTTTCTCCTGTTTCTCCCTCCTTTTTCCGTGTTGCACCTTATGTGAAATGAGAGACGTGGACGCCCTTTCTGACCTTCTAAGGCAGGCCATTCCACAAGGTGGAAGACACCAGAGAATGCATGTGAGTAGGCTGCTGCTGATCTCACTTATTTGCAGGGTGGCATCTTCAGAAGATTGTATTTCAATAAGTGAAGCTATCGTGGCAGGTGTATGTGTTCAAGGCCATAAGGGCTTTGGAGGTGATAATGAGAATCTTTAATTGGACTTGGTAACTAACCAGGGTTGCCAAGTCCAATTCAAGAAATATCTGGGGACTTTGGGGGTGGAGCCAGGAGACATTGGGGCAGAGCCAGGAGCAAGGGTGTGACAACCATAATTGAACTTCAAGGGAGTTCTGGCCATCACATTTAAAGGGACCACACATCTTTTAAATCCCTTCCCTCCATAGGAAATAATGAAAGATAGGGGCACCTTCTTTTGGGGCTCATGAAATTGGACCGCCTGGTCCAATCTTTCTGAAACTTGGGGGGGGGGGTATTTTGGGAAGAGGTACTGGATGCTATGCTGCAAATCTGGTGCCTCAACCTCAAATAACAGGGATTTTTGGCAAGCGGGGGAGGAGGCTCCAAATCGGGGGGTCTCCCACCCCAGGCAGGGGATTGGGAAGCCTATAACTAGCTGATAACCAATTGGAGTGGCTGCAGAATTGGTGTGCCATGCATGTTCCACACAATAGGAACTTGGCTGTAGCATTCTGTATCAACTGGAGTTCTGAGTTACCTCTAAGGGCTGACCCATGTAGAGTACATTACAGTAGTCCAGTCTCAGGGTGACCATAGCATGGATCCATGTACCCATATCAGCCATCAAAGTAGGGGTCCATTTTCCAGGCTAAATGAAGCTGGAATGCATTTTTTTTTTTGCAGCTGTATTAATTTGCTTCTCTAGCAATAATGCAGGATCCAGAATAACCCCATGGCTCTTAAATCATTGAGGATTAGCTGGATCGCATCAAAAGTGGGGAGCACAATCTCCTACATAACGTCAACCCTTCCAACCAACATTACTATTGTCTTGTCAGGATTTAGTGTCAACTTGTTCACCTGTAGCGATTTAATCAGAGGTAAGGCACTGATTCAGGACTTCTACAACATCATCAGGTAATTTGGATAAATCAGTATAGAGCTGGATGCCATCAACATATTTGTGAGAACCTGCTCCAAAACAACAAATGATTTCCCCTAGGTCTTTTCATAGAGAGATTGAATAGCATGGAGGGATAAGACTAAGCCCTGTGGATCCCACAAAACAAGTCCCATGCTGATGACAATAAGTCCTCAACACCAACACCAGTGGATGTCAACATGGCAAATGAGGTGCAATGTGGCCAAGTGCAAAGTAATGCACATTGGGGCCAAAAATCCTAACTATAGATACAAGTTGATGGGGTGTGAACTGGCAGAAACTGACCAAGAGAGAAATCTTGGGGTCGTGGTAGATAACTCACTGAAAATGTCGAGACAGTGTGCAATTTCAATAAAAAAAAGCCAACACCATGCTGGGAATTATTAGGAAGGGAATTGAAAACCTATCAGCCAGTATCATAATGCCCCTGTACAAATCAATGTTGCGGCCTCATTTGGAGTACTGTGTACAATTGTGGTCACCACACCTCAAAAGAAAGATATTATAGCATTGGAAAAAGTGCAGAGAAGGGCAACTAGAATGATTAAAGGGTTGGAATACTTTTCCTATGAAGAAAGGTTAAAATGCTTGGGGCTCTTTAGCTTGGAGAAATGTCGACTGAAGGGGTGACATGATAGAGGTTTACAAAATTATGCATGGGATAGAGAAGGTAGAGAAAGAAGTACTTTTCTCCCTTTCTTACAATACAAGAACTCATGGACATTCAATGAAATTGCTGAGCAGTCAGGTCAGAATGGATAAAAGGAAGTACTTCTTCACCCAAAGGGTGATTAACACATGGAATTCACTGCCACAGGAAGTGGTGGCGGTTACAAGCATAGACAGCTTCAAGAGGGGATTGGATAAGCATATGGAACAGAGGTCCATCAGTGGCTCGTAGGCAGTTTATCATTGGAACTCTCTGTTTGGGGCAGTGATGCTCTGTATTCTTGGTGCTTGGGGGGGCACAGTGGTAGGGCTTGTAGTATCTTGGCCCCCCGGTGGACCTCCTGATGGCACTTGGGTTTTTTGGCCACTGTGTGACACAATGTGTTGAACTGGATTGGCCATTGGCCTGATCCAACATGACATCTCTTATATTCCTATGTTCTTAGCTCTCTGGGACCTGCTAATAAGGAAAAATTTTAAACAATCCAAAGCATATCTCTTAATCTGTACCTCTGTTTCCAAATGTCCCAACAAGATGGCCATGCCACTGCCCACCTTCCTTCTCTCCCTGGCGCTGCAATGCAGTGCCACACTCCATCGCCTCCCCATCAGAGCTTGCTGTGCTGCACCGAGACTGGGTCCTACTGGCTCTGATGTGGGCAGGGCACCATCTAATGCTTTGAAGCGCGTGTGGGAGAAGGCTTCTCACCCCCTCCTTCCTGGAACCGAAAGTGAGGGGGAGCGAAGCCTTCTCCCACGTGCACTTCAAAGTGTTTGATGGCACACTGGCTTCATCAAAGTCAGTAGGGCCTAGCCTTGGCACACTCTTCTGAACACGCTGGGGAGGTGGGGGGGGTGGCAAAGTGCAAGGGAAGGGGGGGCCAGCAGTGGTGGTGGGGAGGCAGGCAGGCAAATTAGGCGGTTGTCATGGGCACTGGGGGGAGCCCAATTCGGTGCCCCCTCCTCCTGGCACCCTAGGCAACCACCTAGTTTATCTAGTGGGTGAGCTGGCCCTGTCAAAAAGCTACCACTTTTGAAGTGGTAGCAAATTTTTGAGCCGCACTCCAGTCGCCTCTTTGGCGTCTGGACACGGAAGCGTGCAAACCAGGCACCTTGGTGTTGTGAACCTGCCAAGCCGCTCCAAGCCACTTCTGGCTTTTAAAAAACAAACTGCCCAGAGTGCATGAGTGCGTGAATGCGCATGACCACTAAAAATGTATAGGAAAAGGAAATCAAAGCATGCCAAGGGAATGGTGTGCTACAGCTGTCGGACCATGCCAAGGCGCCCTATGGGTGGGATAAGGGCTCCTTGCATTGGAGTGTGTAGACATTTTGAGACAGTTCTTTCTGAGCTGCCTCAATTTGGAACACCTCCCATCTGCCCCAAACTGCCCATCTGTTATCAGCCGATGGTTACTTATAGTTTGAACACAATCTGTTTTCTTACTATAGACAGTTATTTCCTTTGGGAAGATCCCAGAATTGCTGCCTGATATGAAATTTATAAAGGATAAAATCTACACCCTCTTACCCAGAGGGGTGGTCTCCTAATACCTAGGGGAATATTAGCTCTTAAAGGGAATCTTAAGCTTAGCGAGAGGGGGCAACAGTGAGAACTTTCTCACAAATTGTGAAAAAGGCCAGGATTTTCCTCTAGAGAACTCACAGAATTAACCAGACTGCTGCTTAATCAAGAGAGGTTGCTTTATTGACAGAAGAAATCTTACACTAATGCAAGCATACAGAGAATAAATGCACACTGGAAACTAACATACAAGTTGCAGAAATACAGAGGTGAGATATATAGTAGGAATCTTGGGGGATTCTAGCTACCTGCCCTGGAGAAGAAGAAGAAGAAGATATTGGATTTCTATCCCGCCCTCCACTCCGAAGAGCGGCTCACAATCTCCTTTACCTTCCTCCCCCACAACAGACACCCTGTGAGGTGGGTGGGGCTGGAGAGGGCTCTCACAGCAGCTGCCCTTTCAAGGACAACCTCTGCCAGAGCTATGGCTGACCCAAGGCCATTTCAGCAGGTGCAAGTGGAGGAGTGGGGAATCAAACCCGGTTCTCCCAGATAAGAGTCCGCACACTTAACCACTACACCAAACTGGCTCTCTTGAGAAGACAAGACATCCAGCATCTTGGGTGTGTAGTTTAGATTCAGGAAAACATACACAGAGACTAAGTTCTGGGTGATGTTTTTATACCTTTTGGGAGGAGGTGTCCCGGGGGCAGGGGTATGAATCTGAACAAAGGAATGTGAGATTTCCCAAACCTTAAACAAAAGGTTTGATGGCACCCTAATGGGACATCCTAGAATGTTATTGTCAGGTTGATGGTTGCCAGGGCTTTCTTTGTAGAACAAGCCCAGCAGGAATCCATTTGCATATTAGGCCACACACCCTGATGCCAAGCCAGCCGAAACTGTGTTCCTGCTCAAAAAAAACCCTGATGGTTGCTATCAAAGTTAATGTTTTCTTGGTAACCGGGACAATAGTTCAGGAAGATGACTATAAGTGATAAACATATCTACTTTTCAGAGTGAAACCTCTTTACTTTTAAAGATCCAAGGAGTAAGTCATAAAGGGCTTTATAGAGAAGTGAGATTTACACTTCAGAAGGCAAAGGAAATTTCAGGAAACCAAATCTTCGTACTAGGATGTGCAGGAATGCACGTCACTTACCAGGTTGGGGGACGGGGTGGGGGAGGCAGATCAGATCACATGTAGGCAATGCAGATGCTGTCTTTCCACAGTGTTCAGGGTTCATGCCTCCTACCTGCATCTTTTTCAGGATTTTGCCACAGGCAAAGAGAGGTACCCTGCAAGGGGGCCTTGAGATGTTCTGAAGATGAGAGTGCCTGTGAGCACAGTGTGCCAGGCTTATTTAAACATAGGGAATATAGGGGACGTCACAACCCTCAAGTTAGTTACCAAGTCAGAAGATAAGGCTGCAGAAGAAACTGACATCTTTCCTAGCAATCATCCGGATGGAATCCTGCCTTACTTTTTGAGGATCTTAGAGCAGTAGGTGAGTATATGCGATTAAATTAAGCAATCTCATTCAATGAGCTAAATATGGTGGCGGCAGGATTTTCTTCTTTGAGAAACTCACAGTATAATTCTAAACAGAACTACGTATCTCTATGCTCAATGATCTTAATTAATTTAGAAGGGTGTAACTCTGCTTGGTAAAGCTGCAGTACTGCAGTCGGAGCCCTCTGCTCACGACCTGAGTTTGATCCCAGCGGAAGCTGGTTCAGGTAGCCGGCTCGAGGCTGACTCAGCCTTCTATCCTTCTGAGGTCGGTAAAATGAGTACCCAGCTTGCTGGGGGGGGAAGTGTAGATGACTGGGGAAGGCAATGGCAAACCACCCCATAAAAAGTCTGCCGTGAAAACGTTGTGAAAACAATGTCACCCCAGAGTCAAAAACGACTGGTGCTTGCACAGGGGACTACCTTTGCCTTTTTAACTGCTTAAGATTGAACTGGGAAATTTATCAAATCAATCCCTATCCAGTACATTTCAGTTTTAATGCTGATACCTAGTTTATAACAAGATGTAACACAGCGTCAGGGGCAGATGATGTTTATTTTATATGTATTCAACTATTTATACCCCACCATTCTTCCCCGTGGGGACCCAAAATAGCTTAAAATGTCACCCTTAATTCTTCTATTTTATCTTCACAGCGGCAGCCCTCTGAGGTAAAAATAGTGACTGGCCCGAAGTCAGTCAACAAGCTCTATGGCAGATTTGACTCAGAGCATAGTGCAACTGCTGCGATACTCTATATTATTTATTTGCATTTCTTAAAATACTGATAACATCTATTTATTTAACAATAATATAATTAAGCAAAAGAGATTGACTTACTGGAGAAATGCGAAGGGGGAAGTGAGAGTTTCCTATCAACTGAAACGAGAAAAACTCTGGTTTGTGGATGATGTTTCCCACACTGGTTCCACAGGCTTCCCTCCATTCACCGCAGCTAAGTGGCCTCTGTTAATTTGTAACAGGACATCAAATGCATTGAGTCCTTAGAGGATAATGCTAACTCTGGGAATAAGCCAGTGACAGTAATTCAATGCTGGCTGCTTCACTGGCAGGGGATGATAATGACAATCAATTCCTGAAACAGATTTTTATTAGAAGCTGGGCGGTGGGAAAAGAAGAAAGTATGCCTCTCTCACACACACTTAAAATACATCTGAGTCAAAAGATCAAAACAAAAAAAAAGACCAATAATGCTTTGTTGACTTAGGCCAAGTGGAAAAAGATTTATATTTGTGACCAGCATAAAATCCCACATCTCTTTGACTATAGGATAGTCCTGTGAGACTTGGGGCGTTTTCACACTGACCTTAATCGGCAGCGACGTCCCTCTTCACCGCGCAGGATCTGCGCGGATTTCGCACCAATTGCCGCGGAGCACCCGGAAGAGCCCCAAAGTCCCGCGGCTTTTGCGGCGCAAATGGAAACTGGTTTTTGGCGGTTTCCATTTGCGCCGGAAAAGCCACGGGACTTTGCGGCTCTTCCGGGTGCTCCGCGGCAATTGGTGCGAAATCCGCGCAGATCCTGTGCGGTGAAGAGGGACGTCACTGCCGATTAAGGTCAGTGCGAAAACGCCCTTGGAGTCCATGGGCTATATTGTGGCAATGGGCTATATTGTGGCAATGTATTATTAGCTGGAATCAGCTAATTAGTGGAATCAGCTGCCGGAGGAGATGAGGGCCCTGCGGGACCTGGTTCAGTTCCGCAGGGCCTGTAAGACGACCCTCTTCCGGCTAGCTTACACCTAGCTAGGATGAAAACTTGATGTAACTTGGCCAGCCATCTGTTTATATGTAATTGAAATGTTATTGGTTTTTAAGGTTTTAATTGCTTAAATATTTAATTGTTTTTATACTTAAAATTGTTTAATTTTCATGTTTGATCAATTTTGGAAGCCGCCCTGAGCCACTTGTGGGAAGGGCGGGATATAAATCTCGAATAAATAAAATAAATAAAATTATTATACTCTGGCAGCCTTAATGGAGGGGGTTCTAGGACAGACCTGGGATTAAAAGTGGCTTGAGATATGGAAATATGTTCAAACCAGATTGTTCAGTTGTCCAGCTCATAGTGTTGCATTTAAATTCAATTTTTAGTGCACATTTATAGTAAAATATTGGACGGTTTCTTCAGACTGTATCTGCCTTGCTCCGTTGTTTTTGACCCAAGAGTCACAATTCATATTTCTTTTTTGGTTGCAAGTTCATATTAAATTAATTCTACCATTATCTCTTTTATAGAAGATGATTAATTAATTGCAGAACATTCTCTCCAAATGATGCCTACTGCTAAGAGAGAAATGGCCAAGATGTTGCATTTAGCCAGCTGCCCAGTTAGTAAAGGGGTATACATCTTTTTTTTTAAATGGGTTTTGGAAGGTCCTTCTGTGTAAAAGGCATGGTTGCGATGCCTCTTGCCTCTCTTTCCATGCATGCTGACAAGAGCAGCAGGTCAGTGAGATGTGGCTGTATTCAGTGCTGTATACAGCGGAATCAGATTCTCTGATCTGATTTGGCTGCTGAATACAGTAATCCCGCATTCTGCTGAATCTATTTGGTAGCTCTTTGGCTCCATTATACACTATGGACCATTAAAGTCAATGGAAAAATCTCATTGGGTATATATATATATATTTTATTTTAGTGAATTTCTATTCCTCCCATTCCCCGTACAACATATAATAAAACAATAAAATACAATAAAAAAACATTTTAAAACAGACAACTCAACAGCACTCATATTACCATGACATCACATATTGCCCAGCCTAGCCATCTCACATCATGATATTGGGGGAGGGACAGTGGCTCAGTGGTAGAGCATCTGCTTGGGAAGCAGAAGGTCCCAGGTTCAATCCCCGGCATCTCCAACTAAAAAGGGTCCAGGCAAATAGGCGTGAAAAACCTCAGCTTGAGACCCTGGAGATCCGCTGCCAGTCTGAGAAGACAATACTGACTTTGATGGACTAAGGGTCTGATTCAGTATAAGGCAGCTTCATATGTCCCTATGTTCATAGGGATGGCAGTATAATTGGGGGGGGGGGCTGAGGGGAGGGGGTTTGAGGGAAAGGCACCAAATTTGCAGTGAAGCTGCAGGAGCCTCTCTCTCAGAGAACCCTCAAGTTTCAAAAAGATTTGACCAGAGTTCCCATTCTATGGGACCCCAAAGTAGTTGCTCCCCTTCTCCATTGTCTCCTATGATGGGAAAAACTAGCAAACACAGGCAGCAATCAGATTCAGCAAGATAATCTCTGCAGTGGAAAGTCAACTATGGTAAGGCAGGGCCGGTGCGTGGGAGTAGGCAAAGTAGGCAGGGTGCCACCTGGCCTAGGGGGCACCACTGGGCGCCCCCTCCCTGACGCATGACTCTGGCTCCTGACCGCTGTCCCCTTGTCCTCTCCCATCACCAAGCTGCCCTCAACAAAGCCAATCCACCCCCCCTCTGCCCGATGTGTGACTTGGCCTCCCACCTCATCCTATCCCGCCACCCTCCTGCCTGGCATGGCCGGCAAGCACTTCTTCTCACCATTTTTTTGATGACATCACTTTTTTTTGAAAAAAAAATATTAAATGAAACATCAGTAAATTAAAAATGCGAAAAGTTTCAAGTTTGGCGCTCTTTAATTTTCCTATTTTTTTTTTTAATAATGGAGGGGCGCTACTGGGTGATTCGTCTCGGGTGCCAGAAAGACTAGCACCAGCCCTGGGTAAGGGTGCTTGTTTGCAAGGAGCAAAATAGTGCTAGGTGCCCAGCAGAACAAGTGCCATTGTGGCATAGTACTGTTATGCTCTTTTTGAAACCTGGCCCAATCTTTTTTGAACTTGGGGGTTCTTTGGGGGAGAGGTTTCTGTAGCTACACTGCTAATTCAGTGCCTCTCCCTCAGATCCCCTCCTCTGCAGTATTAATTTTCCCATAGTAATTACAGTGGGCAAATGGACACATTTCCGTCCATCATTGGAAACAATGGTGAGATTGGGGATGCCCTCTTTGGCAGTGCCCAGAATTAGACCATCTGGTACAATCTTTTTGAAATTTGGCGGTTCTCTGGGTGGGGGGAGGCTCCTGCAGCTACACTGCACATTTGGTGCCTCTCCCTCTAACTCCTTATATGAAGCTGCCTTCTACTGAATCAGACCTTTGGTCCATCAAAGTCAGTATTGTCTTCTCAGACTGGCAGCGGCTCTCCAGGGTCTCAAGCTGAGGTTTTTCACACTTATTTGCCTGGACCCTTTTTTGGAGATGCCAGGGATTGAACCTGGGACCCTCTGCTTCCCAAGCAGATGCTGTACCACTGAGCCACTGTCCCTCCCTAAAGTCAGTATTGTTTACTCAGACTGGCAGTGGCTCTCCAGGGTCTCAAGCTGAGGTTTTTCACACCTATTTGCCTGGACCCTTTTTTGGAGATGCCAGGGATTGAACCTGGGACCTTCTGCTTCCCAAGCAGATGCTCTACCACTGAGCCACCGTCCCTCCTTAGTGTCAATTTTCCCACCATGGGGAAATCAATACCTTTCCCCCCTGCCATAGAAAAGCATGGGGATGGGGTCGGCCTAGAATTGGATGCTCTGTTGCAATCTTTTTGAAACTTGGAGGTTCTCTATGGGGAGAGGCTCCTGCAGCTACACTGCAAATTTGGTGCCTCTCCCTCAAACCTTCTCTTCCAGCCCCATATATTTTACCCTCTGTTTTGTCATTGACTTTAATGACCCATAGGGTATAATGAAGCTGTATATTTGGGAATAGGAAAATATCTCCCAAATCAGATTCAGGCACTGAACCCTGATATTGGAGCTATTTGGCTTACCAAATTCTTTTACCTCTGAATACCCTGAATTTTTTTCCCTGTGTTCACTCCTACTTGAGATCAAAAGAAAGAGGAGGGATGAAATCCTGCAAACAGATAAAAGTACAGAAGGGTGTAACAGATAGCTGGAAAGAAATGTATCAAAAACTACCCTCACCCTATTAAGTGAAAATTATATATTCAAATAATATATACGACAGAAGAAAATAATTTCCAATTTTCAGTACTTTCCCAGTACATAAATGGTATAAGGGGCATAAAAGAAGCATACAGAAATGAATCAATAATAATCGAAAGGCAATTCAAATACAATTCATGCAAAGGTTGTTCTGTATTTTATTGATAAATACGGCATTTTAAAAGGAATCAGAATGTCTGCACAAGAATGTTCAGAACGGAGTTGCTAGAATTCTGTCTTTTCCCCTCTGAACTTTTGGGTTTACCAAAAATGCTCTCAAATTAGCCACTGTGGAGGTTGTAAACATTGAACCCTATGAAGATGGACACGGTAATACAGCCTATAAAACCAAACAGCTAACACTAAGGAAAATATAAGATAAATATCGACCCATCTAAAAGAAGCATAACTCCAGCACTAGTTGTTACTGTGTTCAGCAGTCTAGCTTGATCTATTGACCTGTTGGAACACACACTTGCTTGAAAAGCTAGCAACAACCCCATCAAAGTCAGTGTGACTAATTATTGGTGACTGTTGCCAGCCCGCTCCCCATGAAGACTGAGTGTTCAGCACTTTACTGGTTCAAATCCTATATATGTAGCAACTTTTGTAAAGAGACATTTTTGGAGATGAATAGCTGACTGGCTTAGCTGTGAGGCCAGAGTAAGGACATAAGGCTGGTAGTAAGAAAAGCAGCAGCAGAAACCAACTCAAAATCATTAGACAAACAGAGCCAAAGGCAAATCCTTTCTTTCTTATTAGACTCTAATCCTTAGACAAGGTACCAGCTTTTGGGGATGCCTTCAGGAAGGTTGGTCTAGGGCCCTTTAACCGTGTCTGTATTTAGGTGTGCATCAGTGAATGAAAGAGAAAAAATATTTGTTGGTGAGATTGGAAAGAAGGATCTTCAACCTGAAAATGTCCCAGAATCCTCTGTGCTGTCTTGGTGCTGAATGTTGCATAAATCTGCAATCTGAATGCTTTTGCCCAATGAAAGACATGCAGCTGAAGTTTGAGTGAGGAGGAAAAATAATTTATTGCAATAAAGATGGTAAGCAGTGCTAAGCCAAGGCCTGAAGCTGAATCTGTTGAAAACGGAGATCCTTTGCCTGAGTCATGGTGGTCCAGGCAGGGAAATTTCATTACCAGTTTTTGATGGTGCGCCTCTTACAATGGTACCGGGGTCAACAGCTTGGTTGGGAGTGCTACTGGAACCTTCTCTGTCAATGGAGGTCCAGATAGCAACCACTGACAGATCTGCCTTTTTTCATCTTAGGCGGGTAAGGCAGTTGGTTCCCTTCCTAGAGTACGGTGACCTGGCAATGGTGATCCATGCAATGATCACCTTGAGGCTGGACTATTGTAATGCCCTCTACATGGGGCTACCTTTATTGCGAATCCGGAAACTACAGCTGGTGCAGAATGCAGCAGCCAGGCTGCTATTGGGGCTCTCTATGTGGGAGCACATACAGCTGGGGCTACGGGAACTGCACTGGCTGCCAATAGTGTACTGGATTTGCTTTAAGGTGCTGGTTATTATCTACAAAACCCCATGTGGCCGAGGACCTGCTTACCTTAGGGACCATCTCTCCCCACAGGTTCCCCAGTGAGTACTTAGATCTGGATCATAAAATCTGCTATCGTTCCCCCGGCTGAGGGAAGCAAGACTAAAATCTACGAGGGAGAAAGCCTTTTTGATTGCGGCCCTCTACTGGTGAAACCAGCTGCCGGGAAGAGATTAGAGCCATGCGGGACCTCTTCCAGTTCCACAAGGCATGTAAGACAGCTCTATTCTGGCTAGCTTTTGACTAAAGGATACCTAGAGCACTGAACACCAGCAGACATTAACAACATTAGCATCAAACTGTTTTCATTGTTCTTTATTGAATGTTGAATGTTGTCTATTTTAATTGTATCACGATTGTTTTATTGCGATTTTATTCCTTGTGAGTCGCCCTGAGCCTGCTTCAGCGGGGAGGGTGGGATATAAATCTAAATAATAATGATGATGATAATAATAATAACACCAAGCTACTCCACCCCTTTCAGGGTGGTCAAAACCTTAGATACCTGTGATGACACATTGGCAAATACCCATACTAATTGGCTGTAACATCCATCGTAATTTCATCGCGAGAATCGGCTACATACTATTTATTTATTACTTTAAATTTACTACTGATACATTTTATCAAGTTGGCATGAGTTCATTGGCTGCAAGCTATGGTGCATCAAAAAATTCAATACACATGTGTTTTGACCAGTTAAATCTGGTTTCAGATCTAAGAACCCCCTACTTCTATTGTAACTTAAAAATACACTAGAGATTTAGTAAGGCATAGTGAAGGTTATGTTGCTGCTAGAGATAAGGATGGTGCGACAGCAGTGACCATTCTAATATGCACTCCCCTAAAACGACCTCCTTGTTGTTGCTTCAGTTGTCAAAATTTATCTTTCAGAAAATGGCACAGTAGGCATAGGGAAGGATTTAAAACAAGTTTTGGTTTATTTAAACAAACTGTCAGACTTTGGAACTTCAAATGAAAACGAACCATTTTGTTTCAAAAATTAATTCATTTATTTGAGAACTAGTGGTCTGGGATAGAAGCAGATTGAGTTTGATACATTCCAAGGCTTTGCCTGGCGTTTTGTAGAATACATGAAAGCAAAACAATAAAACCATTCTCACACTCTGAGAGAAAGTTGTCTGTTCCTATACTCCCTTATCTCTTTCCCAAGGAGGGAACCCCGCTGGTTACCTTGGGGCATGCCAGCTTCAAAGGCTCAAGGCATTTGTTAGCGCTAAGCGAAGAATTCCTCTCCTTGCGGTTAGCAACTGTCCCTTTCTGTTTGAAGTGCAGATCTTTATTCCCAGGGTTAGTAAAAGCGTACAAGATGGCGTTAGTTAGGGCAAGGAAATACATCTACTCATGACCTAGCTATATGTAAGTTACAATGTCTGACACAGACTGGCAGGGAAGGGATGGGATATTTACATAGGTTTTGGGGATTGAGAAGATGTAGGCAGACAGTTAAAACTGAACACAGAACTACTTCTGAGGTGACTGACTTCACAAGATACAATGTTTCCCTTAAAGTGGTTTAACTTTCCCTAAAGGTATCATCAATGTTAAAGGTTTATCTTTTTATAAATATTCTACCACTTTATAGTCACACAATCTTGAGTGTACCCTGCTTTGTTCCTTCTCCACTAGACCTCTTTCTCTGGCAAGATCATTATTATCTTCCCTTTAAGATAAATAACCTGGGCCTTTGACACCTTTTCAGAGCTTTTCACTGCCACCTCAAAACCCTTTGCCAAAGCCTGATCTTCCAGACTTCCAGTCTTTTCCCCCCTTGGACACTAAGCTTAATACAGGAAACTGGTTTCCTTCTCAAGACGTGATTCTGTGTTTTACAAATACAGAGACTGTTCTTAACTCCTGGGAACAGCCTTCTACCAGAGTCTCCACTCTAGCAGAGTCTTCAGCTAGACCACATGGGCTCTGAATCAGACTCTGCTTGGTGTCGCTTGTCACACACTAGTGAGCATCACGAAGACCACCACTCTCTTTCCCAGTCACTGTCCAACTGCTTCAGCTCTGTAAATGCTTTCTCCAGCTGTCCAACTGCCACACTCTTTTGATAGAAATAGTTCCCCCTATCAGAGTGAGTTCCGTTAGCTGTCACTCACTGAGAGTTCCATTAGATGTCACTCATATGCACTGCCTCTAGTCATGCATATGCCTGCTGTCCATCACAGATGGCATGTTGGTTGTCTTAGTCTCAGTGCCTGCACTGTGAGACCAACTTTTCAATTTTCTTTTCCAGACTGTGTGTTGACTCTTAAAGATGTTGATTCTGCAGGCTTGTGGCCTTCCTAACTAAAGCTGTGTCCCACATGTGCATGGTCAGGTCAAAACCCCGAGAACCAAAAAGATGGCTTAGTCAATGGGTCCCTTAACCACAGATATGGGCCACAGCAAGTGCCTGACTGCAAACCTTTGGTCCCAACCATTTCATAATAATTATGCTATCACGTTGCAACCAACTTATGGAGTTTTCAAGGCAAGAGATGAGCAGAGGTGGTTGCTATTGCCTTCCTCTGCATGGCGACCTTGGTCTTCTTTGGTGGACTCCCATCCAAATACTAACCCTGGATGTCCCTGCCTAGCTTCTAAACTCTTGACAAGCTCAGGCTAGTTTGGGCTGTTCAGGCTGCTAACCATGACTTAGACCAGTAGTTTCTAACAACCTGCGCCCCAATCATGAATGGCCTAGTGCCTGTTTCTACAGACAACCTTCTTCTAGCCCGTTTTATAGGTTAATCTATATGCGCCACCAAATTCTGGATATCTGCCCTCTTTGAAAATGAAAAACAGCCATGGAAGGCTGCGAGCTGGAGTGAAAGACTGTAGTGCAGAAGTGTCAAACTCATTTGTCATGAGGGCCAGATCTGACATAAACGAGACATTGTCAGGCAGGGCCATATGTGTTGAAAAATGTAATGACAGATGGTGGAGATGTAAACTTCATAAAGGAAAAAGACAAACACAAAGATTTTTTTTTTTAAATCTTAAAAGCAAGCTGCGACACATAAGGAAGGAAGAGAGGGGACGAAGGAAGTGGATGATAATCAAAAGTTGCTCGTGGAGGTGATAGGAGCCCTCCAGGGGTCTGATCCAGCATACAGGCCGCACATTTGACACCCCTGTATGTAGTGTGTACAATGGGGAAAGATTTAAGAACATAAGAGAAGCCATGTTGGATCAGGCCAATGGCCCATCCAGTCCAACGCTCTGTCATATAGTGGCCAAAAAAACCCAGGTGCCATCAGGAGGTCCACTAGTGGGTCCAGGACACTAGAAACCCCAGTCCAAGCAGGCCTTGCTCGCCCGGAGCTCTCCTTTCTTGCATCAGGTTGCTTTTGGCTGGGGAGGTGGCATATGCTAATGAGTTCTGCCACCTATTTTTCTACAAAACAACCCCTGATTGGACCCAGTACTGAGCCCTGCAGTACCCCACTGCTTACCACTGTGAAAATTGCCCATTTATACTCACTCTCTGTTTCCTATTAATTAGCCAGTTCTTGATCCATGAGAGGACTTGTCTTTTTACCCCATGTCTATTGAGCTTACTTATGAGCCTTTGATGAGGAACTTTACTCCCTGTGAATTTACCGTTTCTGGGTAAGATAATTGAGAAAGCGATGGCAGAGCAGTTCCAAGTTTTTCTGGAAGATATATCCATCCTTGACCCCTTCGTAACTCCTCCATCTTGCTTCCGTCCTGGTTATGGGATGGAGACTGCTCTTGTCACCCTCACAGATGACTATAGAAGGCACCTGGATCAAGGCAGATCAGTGCTGCTATCGCTTTTAGATCTTTCAGCAGCGTTTGACACGGTCGATTACGATCTAATGACCCACCGCCTTGCCGACATTGGAGTTCAGAGGATAGCCTTACAGTGGTTTTCCTCCTTTCTTCATGGTCGGGGACAAAGGGTGGTGATTGGTGAGCAGACTTCCCTGCATTATCCATTAGAATGTGGTGTACCGCAGGGAACTATTCTCTCGCCAATGATGTTTAACATCTACATGCAACCCCTTGCCCAGATTGCCAGAGGTTTTGGCTTGGTTGTCACCGGTATGCAGATGACACCTAGCTCTATCTGATGATGGACAGCTAGTCAGACTCTACTCCAGACTATCTGACCAGGGCACTGGAAGCAGTGACCGGTTGGCTACAACTGAGCCGGCTGAAGCTTAATCCAACTAAGATGGAGGTCCTGTACATGAGCTGCGGGGGGCCAAGATTGGGCATCCGACTTCCCATCCTGGATGGCGCATCTCTTGTGTCAACTCAGAAGGTGAGGAGTCTGGGTGTGATACTGGATGCAACCCTCTTTATGGAGACCCAGGTCACAGCTGTTGCACAAGCTGCTTTTCACCATCTTTGGCAGGTCAAACAACTAGCATTCTATCTGACTCCTTGGGACTTAGCTACAGTGATCCATGCAACAGTTACTTCCAGGTTGGACTACTGTAACTCGCTCTACGCAGGCTTGCCCTTGCGATTGATCCAGAAACTCCAGCTGGTGCAGAATGCAGCAGCATGATTGCTAACTGAATTGCCTTTACGGGCAGGCAGTCAGCTGATGCTGTGCAGTCTGCACTGGCTACCAATTGAGTACCGGATCCGCTTCAAGGTTTTAGTATCGACGTTTAAAGCCTTGCGCAGCCTGAGACTGGCATACCTGCGGGACCATCTCTCCCCACATGACCCCCAAAGGCCATTACAATCAGCCAGCCAACATCTTCTGACCATCCCTGGCCCAAAGGACATCTGACTTGCCCCGACCTGGTGGAATCAGCTCCCTATAGAGATTTGGGCCCTTCCGGATTTGTTACCATTCCGGAGGGCCTGTAAAACAGAGCTGTTCCTCCAGGTCTGTGGTTGAGGCAAGTGGACGTCCTCATCCCATTATATCGTCTAACTGACCTCCCAGCGATGATTACCGCTTCAATTGGGGCCAATACTGTAGACATCTTTGGGCGACTTAGGCTGCCCATGACAGTTACACCTCATGGGCTCATACCATCCTTGCCATCTTAAATAATTAATTTTAATTTATTGGCTTAATTGTTTTAACTCTTCTGATGTTTTACTGTTGGTTTTAATGTTTTGGTTTTGTTGGCATCCGCCCTGAGCCCTTCATGGGAAAGGTGGACTATAAACGTACGGGAATAAAGAAATAAAAATAAATAAATAAAAGATTTCTGGAAGTCAAAATTTTCAATTGGAATGAGAAATGCTTCCCCCCCCCCCCTTTACAAGATATATCTTTTACTCAGGTATGGTTAATCCAATAGTGAAAGATCACTTTCAGAGGGCACATGGCAGGAAGGGTTTCAGGATTTCATTCTTTTGAGGCTGCTTTTCATTTTAAACAAGTCCTGAGGAAGAAGATATTGGATTTAGAAGATATTGGATTTATATCCCGCCCTCCACTCCAAAGAGTCTCAGAGCGGCTCACAATCTCCTTTCCCTTCCTCCCCCACAACAGACACCCTGTGAGGTGGGTGGGGCTGGAGAGGGCTCTCACAGCAGCTGTGAGAGGACAACCTCTGCCAGAGCTATGGCTGGCCTAAGGCCATGCTAGCAGGTGCAAGTGGAGGAGTGGGGAATCAAACCCGGTTCTCCCAGATAAGAGTCCGCACACTTAACCACTACACCAAACTGGCAGACAAAACTCTGTGTTATTTTGAGTTTGGCCCTAAGTCTCCTTCAACCCTTGGCTATGCCATTGTTTCCTAGATTGTGCAGATCGTTCAAATCTAGAATGATCTGACCTGAAATGAAATGCATTCCAGGTTCTGAAAAGTGATATCTCATAGCTTAAAAAAAACAACAACGACAACCCTGTGCGATAAATGAAAGATCTTGCTTTTCCTCAACAGCAAAGAAAGAACGGAATCAGTTTTAAAATGTCTTCCCTAAACAATTCAATCCACTCTATTCCTTTGTAGGATGAAAATGTGTGGTTTTTTAGTCTGACTACTTACCCGTAAATGCACTGGAAATCATATGCAATCCATCTTTGGACTGAGGTTAACTGTTCCATTTGGTGCATTTGAGAGTACACAAAAGTAATTTCAAAGATGCCGAGAGAAAGTGTTGAACTCTAGGCAAAACAAAACAACATGTTACTCAGCTAGGAGAAATGAAAGCTAATGTGCATGGGGATAAACACACACTTCTGTGGAATGAAAAGAGGTGGGGAGTAACTCAGCTTAAGGGAAGCCTGGAGGGCGAAAATGGATAGCAAATTGGACATGGCTTTGAAACGTGGCAGCAGACTGCTTTCGCTCCCTTTTGTTCTCCTGTGAGAGCTGCATTTCTTTGTGAGGGCAGTTAGGTCTAATTCATACATTATGGATCAGTGGTGGCCATGTCAAGGACTGAAATGTGGCATTTTGGGAAGACTGAGAGAGCTCGGAGAAGGGCTATTGGTTAGAGAGCGCTAGCTTAGCTAGTTGTGAGAAAAGGTCAACAGGTGAAGAGTAGGGTTGCCAAGTCCAATTCAAGAAATATCTGGGGACTTTGGGGGTGGAGCCAGGAGACATTAGGGGTGGAGCCAAGTTCAAGACTGTGACAACCATAATTGAACTCCAAAGGGAGTTCTGGCCCTCACATTGAAAGGGACGGCACCTTTTCAATGCCTTCCTTCCATAGGAAATAGTGAAGGATAGGGGCACCTTCTTTTGGGGCTCATAGAATTGGACCCCCTGGTCCAATCTTTTTGAAACTTGGGGGGTATTTTGGGGAGAGGCACTGGATGCTATACAGAAAATGTGGTGCCTCTACCTGAAAAAACGGCCCCCCCAGAGCTCCAAATACCCGTGGATCAATTCTCCATTATTTTCTATGGGAATAATTCTCCATAGGGAATCATGAGTACCCAGCAGACATTTCCCTCCCCTCCCCCCACTTTTTGATGACCCTGAAGCGGGGAGAGGGCCTCCAAACCAGGGGATCCCCTGCCCCCACCTGGGGATTAGCAACCCTAGTGAAGAGGCAGGACTCAATTCCAGCCCCATCCACACATCCCACCCCAAATGCCCCTATTTATCAGATATTGTTCCTGCTAAGTCCTTGTCCCCATTTTTGAAGACACTTGAGGGTTGCTTCCCCCCTCCCACTGTTGTGAGTTGTTGTTCTTCAGGTTTCAACCCCTTCCTTCATATCTAGGGTTGCCAGGTCTGACTCAGGACATACCTGGAGACTTTGGGGGTGGAGCCCGGAACAAGGTTGTGAGAAGCACGATTGAACTCTGAAGGGAGCTCTGCCCATCACTTTTAAAGGGATCATGCTCCTTTTAAATGCCTTCCCTCCATTGGAAATAATGCAGGATGAGGGCGCCTTCTTTCGGGACTCATAGAACCCCTGGTTCAGTCCTTTTGAAACATGAGAGGGGGGGGGGGTTGAGGAGAGGCACCAGATGCTATGCTGAAAATTTGGTGACTCTACCCCAAAAAACAGCCTCCCTGAGCCTTAGATACCCATGGATCAGTTCTCCATTATATCCTATGAAGACCAGGTACAGTGGAGTGCCCGGTGGACATCACCCTCCACTTTCTGCTAACCTTGAAGCAGGGGGGGGGGGGATCCCCTGCTCTCAACTGGGGATTGGCAACCCAATTTAAAAATTATCTTATTTTAATCTCACCCTTTCGCCAAGGAGCTCAGGGCAGTGTACATGATTTTCCTTTCTTCATGCTACCCTTATAACAACTTTTCCAAGTAGATTAAACTGTGGGTGGGTAACTGGTCCACGATCATCCAGCAAGTTTAAGGGGAATTTGAAATGCCGTATCTCCAGCTCCTAGTCAGATTCCTTTTGACCACATGCAGGTTTAGCACATAGTTTCTCCTCTTCCTGTCATATGACCCTGAGGTCAAATCTGACATCATGTGATTGTAGCTTTGCGGCGCCCGCATCTGGAAAGTTCAAGGGCTGTTGACTGAGACGAATGGAAGCTTTACCTCCTCTTCCCTGCCTTCACAAGACTGACTCTCGTAGGATCGAATTCAGAGTGCTTAAGAGGTCCAGGAGGAGCCGGAGAAAGTGAAGTGGTTGCCCAAACAAAATGGGAAGACTTTGAGGCCTAAATCAATTTTTCATCGCATCTTATTACTTCAGTATCTCCTTTATTGTACATTGGGCTCAAGAGGTTTTATTTTTAAAAAATTCAAAGGTTTTGTTTTATCCACTGGCATTATTTGTTTTGGGTGATTTGTTTTCGGTATTGTTGCATTTTCAAAAAGTGCACAACTTTGTTTCCTCATCATGTTAGGAGTATGTTTGTATGGGTCTATGTGAATGCTGTGACTCCGTAAAGAGGCAGAAAAAATCTGGAGTGTGCTAGTGGGCACAGAATTCTGAGAATCTCAGTTCATGTGGCAGCTACCACCTGTGCTTTTTCAGAAGACCCCATACAGACTATGTGAACACTGAGGTCGTTTTCGCACTCACCTTAATCAGCAGCGACGACCCTCTTCACCGCGCAGGATCTGCGCGGATTTCGCACTAATTGCCGCGGAGCACCCGGAAGAGCCGGAAAGTCCCGGCGCTTTTGCAGCGCAAACGGAAACTGCTTTTTGGTGGTTTTCGGTTTGCGCCGCAAAAGCGCCGGGACTTTCCAGCTCTTCCGGGTGCTCCGCGGCAATTCGTGCGAAATCCGCGCAGATCCTGCGCGGTGAAGAGGGTCGTCGCTGCTGATTAAGGTGAGTGCGAAAACGACCTGAGACTCTGGATGCAGGCAGGAATATTTTCTGGACCTTAGCAGGAAACAATTTCCAACTTGTGGCAACCATTTCCGAGGCAGTTTTCTTGATGCCTGTGAAGAAATTCCCTGGTTGCCCCTGAAGCCTGTTCTTTGCTGATGGCCCGACTCAGAATCAAGATGGAAGGGGCTTGTATCACCTGGCTCTTCTCTTCCCTGGATACCTGCTTTCACAGGCCTGAGGCAGGATCCATTGCTTCTTCTCTGGCCTATTATGGGAACTGCCTGTGGTTACCACCCTCCAGGCGGGGTCTAGAGGTCTCCTGAAATTACAACTGAGAAAATGGCATTTTTGGAGGGTGAGCTCTATGACATTGTAGCCTACTGAGATTCCTCCCTTCCTTATTCAATACCCAGATTCCCCAGGCTGTACCCATCAAATTTCCAGGAATTTCCCAACCTGGAGCTGGCAACCCTACTGTTTAAGTTAAAGGGGTGACCCTTCCCTCAGGTTCCTATGCTGAGCCAGCAGCAAAATATCAAACTGTGACAGGATGGGACAGTCATAGATCTTCAGAGAAGACTAAATTAGATAAAAAGGACTGTTCAGTAAGAAAGGGAGAATCCCCCCCCCCCCAAATTCTGTCTCTAAGGGAGGGAACAGGGCAAGGTCATCACAGCAGCATTGAGTTGATTCCTTATTCCCTGGTGTCTCCTTGACAGGATATTCCTGGGGCTGCCTGTCAGCCCCCAATTGGCTGACCTAGGAGGTACGCCAGAGAGAAAATTGCTGCCACTGGGCCAGGCTGGCTTTTCACGAGCCTCCCCTAGTCCCAGTGACTACCTGTGCTTCTTGTTCTCCCTCTTCCGCACTGGCTGCCTGTTTCTTTTGGTGGTGTGATGTTGCCATGCCTACTACTGTCTCTCCTGCTGATTCGTGTTGTCTGGGTCCCTGATAAGCCCCTGCTAACTGTGGTGAGCCAGAGGCTGCTACTCTTGCCACCCTTATTGGTTGCTTTCTACTTGGGTGGAGCGCCTGAAGCTGGGGGAAGCTGATAATGAGTATGGCATTATGAGTATGACATCCTCAGACGTACTTTCCATCCAAGGAGTCAATCAAATGTTATAATTATTGTGACTGTTTTCTGTCCATCTAAATAGGACACAGTCGCCGACTAGTAGCTGGCAGAGGGAAGGAGCTCGAGAAAGGAGCCATTAAGCTCCTAGCACAGAGCACCCATGCTCTTAGCAGGGGCGAATTAACCATTAAACAGACTAAGCAAATGCTTAGGGCACCACGGCCAAAGGGGGCACCACAAAGTTGGGAAAAGGGTGAAAAGGAAAAAAACCCCGATGAAGATTTGTAAAAAAATAAAAATTGATAAAACTAGTGCAAGTTGATCATGGTGCACCCTAGGGTTATCTTCTATTTTTTGTTGGTGAGGTGCAGTGTCATAGGCTATGTTTAAAAGTAAAATGCATGTGTTTAAAAGTAAAATGATGGAGCCAAATTCAGTTGTTATGGCAGTCATTTCAATGACTCTCTCTGCCCCTTTTTAATTTCAGCCCCATGTAAACGTCAAAAATGAAGCGCGTTCAGTTGAGTGGTGCGCAAAAGAGAACGAGCAAACGAATCTGTCTGTTGTAGCCAAGACAGGAAAGCTGACAGATTTCTTCTTACAAACTGCAGAGAAAGTTGATCCAGATCAAAACCAGTGTCAGTCTTCAGAGACAGGAAGTGAATCAAATCTATCTCCTTCATCAGAAACAGGCAGTGTTGGTGCAAGGCCAGATTTTCATGATGACGTTGCACATGATGAAGTGCCGCAACCTGGACCTACTTCCACGACAAGATGTGTAAATGCTTTTGAACCGTCCAAGGAGTTTAGAGAACTGACCAGTGATACAATGAACAAAGCTAAGGATCCAGGGTTGTGGGATGAATTTTATGGTGATGATGTGACTTATTGGGTTGCTTGTGGACCCAGTGAATGTCAGCACCACAATGGGCCATTTGACAAATCGTGTCGCAATTTCATCAGTGGGAAGCCAAAGAGATACTGTTCACAGAAGATATTATTTAGAATAAAAGCCAATGCTGAACACTACAAGAGAGAATGGCAGTTATACTCTCCTTCAAAAGGTTCAGTTTACTGTTTTGTTTGTAAACTATTTGCGCCCAAAGGGTCAACACATTTTGCTAGAAATGAGGGATTCAGTGACTGGCAAAACACTGCTGTAATTGACAACAATGAAAAAAGTACAACTCACCGAGATGCCATGTTGACATATTTAACTCGGAAACAAGACTTAGGCTTGACACGGCCACTGGAAAAAAAAACAAATTGAAGAGGAGTACAATTACTGGGAGAATGTGCTTTGGCGTGTTGTAGCAGTCATTTGCACACTGGCTGAATGAGGATTGGCATTCTGAGGAAAAGTGGAAAAATTTGGGTCTCTCAATAATGGGAATTATTTGGGGCTACTCAAATTGATGTTGGTTTGACCCATTCTTGGCTGCTCACATATCACGGTATGGAAATGCTGAAAAAGGCAACCCTTCGTACCTGTCCAAAATGATATGTGAGGAACTTATTGAGTGAATGGCAAAGAAAGTGCACTCCATCATCATTGACAAAATTAATCTTTCTGGGTACTTCAGTCTGTCTGTAAACTCAACGCCTGATCTTTCGCATGTTGACTAACTGAGCATGTTGCTCAGATACTTGCAAGATGGACAGCCGGTTGAATGATTTATCACATTTTTGGAATTACAAAACCACACTGGTGAAGCTATGGCACAGCAGGTGTTGAAGTACTTATGTGATGATTGTAAATTGGATTTTCCTAAATGCAGAGGGCAGTCATACGACAATGCTGCCAACATGTCTGGACATTACAATGGCATGCAGCAAAACCTTTTGGATGCAAATCAGTTTGCCATTTATGTAACCTGTGCAGCTCATTTACTAAATTCAGTTGGACGAAGTGCTGTGGATTGCTGTCAAGTTGCAGTAGATTTATTTTCCACTGTACAATTGCTATACACATTCTTTTTAGCCTCTACTGCTCAATGGAGAATTCTCAAAGATTGCATTGGAAATGAAAAAGTGTTGAAATCACTTTCAGACACCAGATGAGAAGCACATGCTGTGGCAACTGCAGCAATTATCAACTCTTTCTTCAAGATTCTGGAAGCTTTGGAAAATTTATCAGATGACCAGTTGCAAAAAGGTGACACTAGAAGGGAGGCAAAGAACTGTAACTTGTGTTTATGCTGAATTTTTGGAATGAAACTTTAGAAAGTTTCATAGAACAAGTCTTCTTCAAAGTGAAAATGTGATCTTGCAAACATGTGCAGATTTGTATCATCATAGGCAGACCAGTTGCACACATCAAGAGATGAGTTTGAGAGATTTGAATCACTTGCAAAGGACATGCTCCCTGATGTAGAATATAAAGCAACTCAAATGCATAAGCGTATAAGAAAGATAATGCCCAATGTTGGAAATGCATTCTCAGTGCCAGAGACAAATTTATCTCCACTTTTTATGTAATTGTTGAAAAGTTAGAAACGGAAATGAGGAGGAGACGAAAGGTGTACACTGAAATAGCAGACAGAGTCTCTTATCTGACAGATGTTCCTAATGCCATCTAACAAGGTGCTAATTCCCAGTTATCAGAAAGTGAAAGGTACTCAAAGACTTGTCAGACACTCATTGATGCTTATCCAGATGACATGAACAACACTTTGTCTACAGAGCTTCAGCAGTTCCATTCATATGTTCTTCATAAGTTTAAAACAACCAAGAAAACATCTTTCACCTGTGAAATGTCCTCAAAAACCATATCACCGAGTGCTACCAAAGATGCTGGGAACACAGAAGGCAGTGAGCATTCAGCACCCCTCCGGAGCAGAAGCTATCCTTGCAGCCCTGGGTTGCCTCATCCTGGAGGAGGCAGCAGCCTTTCTGGTCTCTTATTATGGCACCACACTCACTGTGGTGCTGGCTGCGCCTGCTTTGCTTCTGCCACTCTTGTTTTGGGAGGTATGCTCAAATTTACACACTACTCTAAATTGCAAGAGAAAACTGGGATGGGTTAAATACCGATGAATGAACTGTGCACAGTAACCCAGTACCCAAGCCCTATGCCAGAAGCAAACACTGGAGAGCCAGTATGGTGTAGTGGTTAAGTGTGCGAACTCTTATCTGGGAGAACCGATCCCCACTCCTCCATTTGCACCTGCTAGCATGGCCTTGGGTCAGCCATAGCTCTGGCAGAGGTTGTCCTTGAAAGGGCAGCTGCTGTGAGAGCCCTCTTCAGCCCCACCCACCTCACAGGGTGTCTGTTGTGGGGGAGGAAGGTAAAGGAGATTGTGAGCCACTCTGAGACTCTTCACAGTGGAGGGCGGGATATAAATCCAATATCTTCTTCTTCTTCACTGCTTACTCAGTATAACGTTCCCTTCCCAACATCTAATGCACCACATTTAAGAATGCATTCGCTACGTATAACTGTATATAGTACACACAAGGTACTTACGAATAACAATTTTGACTATTTGCTTGCTATTGAACTGGTTTTAAGCCACTGAGCACATTGTTTATCAAGCAGGACTGCATAAAAATATTTAAATTTAAAAAGCCAGAATCACTGGCCTGGTGGAGGTGTAGGCTAATGGCCTCCTTTCAATGATATTATATGGTCACACACAGAAACCTCGCTCTCTCCCTTTTATTTTAAAAAACATGTCTAAGCCAAAACCAATGCCAAGTCAACAGCGATAAACAACAACAACAACAACAAAACAGCAGCAAAGGATTACAAATCCCAGAAGTATAAATTCACACTTGCAAATCAAGACTTCCCTGCAAGGAAACCAGCCCCTGCTGGCTGGCTCGCAAGCTTTCTCCTCCCTCTTTTTTTTAAAAAAAGAAAAGATGCTGCACAAAGGAACTCCAAAGAAAGAACCACCCTGCTTGCTAGACACTGGAAGATTCCGGGGGCAACCTGCACTTCCGTCTCTGCACAGCTGCCTAAGATCTCGCACTGGATCCAGCCACATGCTCAGAGCTAGTAACCACTGAGATTCCAGTGCCCAAGGTGACTCTCCAAGGGACGAGAGAAGGATGATCACCTGGCTGCTGGGGTTTAAATAACCCAATGAACAGGGCCAAGAAGTGCAAACACTTGCCCAAACCTTCCCCTAACTGTTACCTCAAATGCTACTGGGTGCCCAAAAAGGGACACTTGTCTCCTGGGGGTTTTTTTGGGGGAGGGGGGGAATTGGGCTTGGAGCGTGAAATAAAGCAGTAGAGTGACTCATGGAATTCTGTGAAGGCAACAATTTGTTCATTGCAAATGCATGTTTCATTCAACCAAACATATGATTGTATCCGCGGTCATCAACAGATGGCCAATATAGAAATCAAGTTACAGAATAGGAAGCAGAAGGTGCAGAAATTCTAATCTATCTGGTAAAACAAGACCAGGAGCTGATTGTGGTACAGATAATGAATTGTTAAAATCAAAAACTGGAGTAAAGCTGAAGAAAAGCACCAAAACATTCCTAGTGCCAAAATGCAATCTAAGCAATATTCCTGAAGAGTTTAAAGACCATATAACAGAATTTGCATTACTGGTTTTAAATGGGCATGAAATCAGAAAGTGGAGAGCTGCACTGAGAGCAATTGGAAAAAATAAATCACCAGTAGTACATGGGATATCAGTAGAGTTACTCCAAGCCACAGGAATGGAGTCCATCGAAATCTTAACAAGATTGTGCCAAGAAATATGAAGAACAAAACGACAGCCCACAGATAAGAAATGCTGAATTTATATCCCAATTCCAAAAATGGAGATGTCAAAGTTCACACTACACTAAATAATGCATTTTTTTCAATTGGATTTTTACTGTGAAAGAGTAGCAAAGATCCAGTTGCAAAATGTGTTATGTTGTTTGAACTCATCCAACGACTGCAAATATAGGACCAACACATTGGCAATTTCTCATCTAGTAAAGTGATGCTCAAAATCTTACTACAAGGACTGTTACCATATGGAATGAGAAATGCCAAATGTTCAAGCTGGGTTCAGAAAAGGAAAAGGAACTAGAGATCATATTGCAGATTTAACTTGGTTACTTGACCATATCAGAGAATTTGAATAGAAAACCAGCTTGTGTTTCATAGATTACAGCACAGCTTTTGGCTGAGTAGATCATGAAAAACTATGGTCGACTTTAAAACAAATGGGTGTGCCACAGCATCTGATTGTTTTAATGTGCAACCTATACTCTGGATAAGAGGCTACTGTTAAAACAGAATATGAAGAAACAGAATGGTATCCAGTTTGCAAAGGTGTCTGATAAGAATGCATTTTATCTTCCTATCTCTGCATACAGAATGTATCATAAAGAAAGATGGATTAGATTAGATGAAAGTGGAGTGAATATTATTGGAAGAAACGTCAACAAATCAAACTGTGCAGATAACACCATATTACTGGCAGAAAACAGTGGTGACTTGAAATAACTACTGCTAAAGGTTAAAGCAAAAAAGTGACAAAGCAGGATTACAGTTGAACATCAAGGAGACAAACATAAGAACTACTGGTAATGAAGGACTACTGGTAAAAGTAAGGAATTTACACAAGTTTAAGGTTGATGGTGAAGAAATTGTTCAAGATTTTCTATTCCTTGGCTCCATTATCAACCAAAAGGGAGACTGCACCCAAGACTCAGAAGGAGATTAAGACTGGGGGGGGTGGGGGGGGTTGCCATGAAGAAGGTAGAAAAGCTTGTTGAGAGGATGTGTTGCTGGTGACCAGGATCAAGTTCATTCATGCCACAGTGTTCCCCATTAATATGCATGAATATTATGTATTCGGGGAGGGACAGTGGCTCAGTGGTAGAGCATCTGCTTGGGAAGCAGAAGGTCCCAGGTTCAATCCCCAGCATCTCCAAAAAAGGGTCCAGGCAAATAGGTGTGAAAAACCTCCGCTTGAGACACTGGAGAGCTACTGCCAGTCTGAGTAGACAATACTGACTTAAGGGAGGGACAGTGGCTCAGTGGTAGAGCATCTGCTTGGAAAGCAGAAGGTCCCAGGTTCAATCCCTGGCATCTCCAAAAAAGGGTCCAGGCAAATAGGTGTGAAAAACCTCCACTTGAAACCCTGGAGAGCCGCTGCCAGTCTGAGAAGACAATACTGACTTTGATGGGCCAAGGGTCTGATTCAGTATAAGGCAGTTTCATATGTTCATATGTTCATGTATGGGTGTGAAAGTTGGACAATGGAGAAAGCTCACAGGAAGAAATTGATTCATTTGAAATGTGATGTTGGGAGAAAATTTTAATGAATACAGTGGACAGAAAAAAAGACAAAGCAGTGGGTTCTAGACCAAATCAAGCCTCAATTCTTAGGTACTTAGATCAGGTACACAAAATCTATTATCGATTCCTGGGCCGAGTGAGGCAAGATTGAAAACAACTAGAGAAATCGCCTTCTCCATTGCTGTTCCCCACTGGTGGAACCAACTGCCCGAGGAGGTCAGAACCTTGCGGGACCTTGCCCAGTTTCACAAGGCTTGCAAGACACTATTATTTCAATTAGCCTTTAACTGACTGATGACAACACCATGATATCAGATCCAATTGGATGCTTAAGAACATCGGATGCCATCCTCAACCATATGGAATTAGCACCAAATTATTTCAACAGTTTTAAATTGCTTATTTTAATGTTTAACTTTTTATTGTTATCCTATTGTGTCTGTGAGGCCGCCCTGAGCCTGCTTCGGTGGGGAGGGCGGGATAGAAATCAAATAAACTAAACTAAACCAAACTAAATTCTCCCTAAAAGCTAAAATGACTAAACTGAGGTTATCACATACTTTGGTCACATCATGAGAAGACAATCCTCACTGGAAAAGACAACAATGCTAGGAAAAGCTGAAAGCAACAGGAAAAAGAGGAAGACCTAATACGAGATGGATTGACTCAATAAAGGAGGCCACAGCCCTCACTTTACAAGACCTGAGAATGTCTGTTAACAGTAGGATATTTTGGAGGACATTAATTCATAGGGTCACCATAAGTCAGTGCCAACATTAGCTGGATTATGGAGGAAGCACAGGAGTATCAGAAAAACATCTATTTCTGTTTCATCGATTACGCTAAAGCTTTTGATGGTGTGGATCACAACAAACTGTGGCAAGTCCTTAAAGAGATGGGAGTACCAGACCACCTCACATGTCTCCTGAGAAACCTGTATAAGGATCAAGAAGCAACTGTCAGAACGGGATATGGAACAACTGATTGGATTAGAATAGGGAAAGGCGTTCGACAAGGATGTATATTGTCACCATGCTTATTTAATTTATATGCAGAGTACATCATGCGGAATGCTGGCCTGGATGAAGCATAAGCCGGAATTAAGATTGCTGGGAAAAACATCAACAACCTCAGATATGCAGATTACCACTCTAATGGCAGAAAGTGAGGAGGACCTAAAGAACCTCTTGTTGAGGCTGAAAGAGGAGAGCACAAAAGTAGTTTGAAACTCAACATCAAAAAAACTAAAATCACGGTATCTGGCCCTATCACACCTTGGCAAATAGAAGGGGAAGACATGGAAGTAGTGACAGACTTCACATTTCTGGGATCCAAGCTACAGATGGTGAATGTAGCCATGAAATTAAAAGATGTTTGCTACTTGGGAGGATAGCTATGGCGAACCTGGGCAGTATAATAAAAAGTAGAGACATCACCCTACCAACAAAAGTCTGTATAGTCAAAACTATGGTATTCCCAGTAGTAATGTATGGCTGTGAGAGCTGGACCATAAGGAAGGCCGAGTGCAGAAGAATAGATGCTTTTGAGCTGTGGTGCTGGAGAAGAATCTTGAGAGTCCCTTGGATTGTAAGAAGATCAAATCAGTCAGTCCTAAGGGAAATCAACCCAGACTGTTCCCTGGAAGGTCAGATGCTGAAGCTCAAATACTTGCGCCACCAAATGAGAAGGGAGCACTCACTGGAGAAGATCCTGATGCTGGGAAAGACAGAAGTCAAAAGAAGAAGGGGACAGCAAAAGATGAGATGGCTGGTCAGCATTAGTGATGCAACAAACATAGAATCATAGAGTTGGAAGGGACCTCTAGGGTCATCTAGTCCAACCCTCTGCAGAATGCAGGAAACTAACAAAGATCTCCCCCTAAATTCACAGGATCTTCATTGCTGTCAGATGGCCATCTAGCCTCTGTTTAAAAACCTCCAAGGAAGGAGAGCCCACCATCTCCTGAGAAAGCCTGTTCCACTGAGGAATCTCTCTAACGGTCAGGAAGTTATTCCTAATGTTGAGTCGGAAACTCTTTTGATTTTATTTCAACCCATTGGTTCTGGTCCTACCTTCCAGGGTCACAGAAAACAATTCCACACCATACTCTATATGACAGCCTTTCAAGTACTTGAAGATGGTGTTCATATCACCTCTCAGCTGCCTCCTCTCCAGGCTAAACATCCCCAGCTCCTTCAACCTTTCTTCATAGGACCTGGTCTCCAGACCCCTCACCATCTTCGTCGCCCTCCTCTGGACCCGTTCCAGCTTGTCTATATCCTTCTTAAAATGTGGTGCCCAAAACTGAACACAATACTTCAGATGAGGTCTTACCAGAGCAGAGTAAAGCAATACCATCACATCACATGATCTGGACACTATACTTCTGTTGATACAGCCCAAAATTGCATTTGCCTTTTTGGAACATCATACCCTCCTTATATGTTCTGTTTTTGCCATGTTGAGCACCCTTCCTCTCAGAAGAGAAAACTGAGGAAAAGTAGGAATTGAGCAGTTCCGCCCTTTCTTCATTACCTGTTACAATTTCACTTTCTTGCCCTCGCAATGGGCCTATCATGTCCTTGCTCTTTTCTTACTCTGAACATAAGAAAAGAACCCTTTTTTGTTGTTTTTAGCCTCTTTGGCCAGCCTAAGCTCATACTGAGCTTTAGCTTTCCTAACTTTTTCTCTACAAGCCCTGGTGATTTATTTATATTCATCCTTGGTTATAAGGCCTTCCTTCCAATTCCTAAAGGAGTCTTTTTTATTTCTCAAGTCTTTAGAGAGCTGTTTATGTAGTCACTTCGGCTTCTTTAGACTTTTTCCATTTTTTCTTCTCATAGGAATCGTCTGTGATTGTGCTTTCAGTATTTTGCTTTTAAGAAACTCCCACCCCTCCTGAACCCCCTTCCTTCCAAGTATTTCTGACCATGGGATTTTACCTGACATAGTTCTAAGATGATCAAAGTTTGCCTTTCTGAAGTCCAACCTATAAGTCTGACTATATGAATTTGAGCAGACGTCAGAGGATGGTGGAAGACAGGAAGGCCTGGTGTGACTTTGTCCACGGGGTCGCAAAGAGTCGGACTCGGCTGTGCGACTGAACAACAACAACAAAGTCAGTAGCTACTTGATGGCACTTAAGCAGATTGCGATGCACTTGTTTCATGAATGCAGCAAGAAGAACAGTGACGAGGCAGAGCTTTTGAACTGCAAACAGGTTCAGAACACTAGACATATGGCTTCATTTAGCAGGAAGCACTCTCAGAAACACCGGTGGCTGCGGTTACCCTGTTTTTCAGTAGCCCTGGGAGCAAGGGAAGGGGCGGTGCCACCAAGGAAAGACTTCAGATGGCTGTGGAAATCCTCCAACTTCCTCAGGGGCCTGCCAGAAGGAACAGGAAAAGGCTTGTGAGTCCATTTCCTCACAATATCAATGCAATTAGCCATAAAGAAAGATCTGAAGTGGCATAGTAGAAAACGTCCCACTTTGCTGGGGAAGGGAGGTTGAAGCTGAACTGCACAGACATAGATTATGTGGAACAGTTTCTGACAGTCCCCTTCAGCGACCACCAGAACAGATGAAAGGAGATCCTGGGGGACAACTTTGTGAGAATACTGTTCATCTTGGGGCATGTGATTTTGGGCAAGTCATGTGATTTGTTTACATGTGCTATTTAGGTTGCATCTGGGTAGTGTTATGAATGGACTTGCAGTGATGTTTGTGTCTGGTGCTGCTGCTCTAGAATGCAATGGGGAAATTATGCTGACCGGAAGGTGGTATCAGTGGACCTAGACAAGTTTTGGGCTGCGACCCAGAGACAGAGCTTCTACAAATGAAGAAGGTCTCTAGTTCAGCCCTAAGCATCTCCAGCTAGAGATGATGCCAGCTAGTAAGTAAAAATATCTTGACCTTGAAGGCCTCTGCCAGTCAGAGTAGGTAATGGATGAAGGGCTTGTATAAGTAGAAAGCAGCTTCCTGTTTACCATGTAAGGAATAAGTTTACCATGTAAGGGCTAAGTAGAATCAGGGTGCCATAGACTATTTCTGGTAGGCTTAGATGATTTTCAGTCTGGGCTGATCATGGTTACCTATATCTACCTGACTTAGCAGTTTGTCAGGTTAGTTTACTACACGTGTGTGAGATCAGATAATGGCCCTGACCATATAGGTTGAGCTATATCTTACATTAGTGTCATTTTAATGGCACTTAAATTCATGAAGTGTCTCATAGAATTTATCCTCAAAACCACTAATGTTAAGTAGGCCATGCTTTTTAGGGAAGAAAAAAGCTGAAAAGAACGGCTGCACCTTGTACAGCTACTCCAGTTTGCTCTAAAAAGATATTGAGAATTTGCAGTCTGGGTTCATTTGCTCAGAGGAAGCAGTGGTGTGTTAGCAACAGGGTATTTCTTTTTCCTGACGTTCTCTGTGACAACTCTTACATTTAGAAGATCATATAAAGCAATGCTTTATATATAGCAGCTGATTGGACGGGTGGATGTGAGATTTCTGGAGGAAAAGCTGCTGTAGGAAAAAGTGCCCATGAACCAAAATGTACTGGAATATGAAGTAGAAGTGGAATTGTGGGTCACAGTTGTAAGATGCAATGTGGTTAGTTGTTAGAATGCTGGATGAGGACCTTGAAGACCCATGTACAAATCCCTTTTTGCCATGAAGTTTATTGGCTCCTCTGTGAACACTGGGCGATGGGACATTGTGGAAATTAGCATAATGGAGTGCTGTGGCATCACTTCTGGTTGCATACCTGGAAATGATGCGACCGTGTTGTGTAACGCTGTAGGAATTTGCTGTGGTGGCAACCCTATTGGATGAACAGATGGCCATCTGACAGCGATGAAGATCCTGTGAATTTGGGGTAGGTATTTGTGGGTTTCCTGCATTGTGCAGGGGTTGGACTAGATGACCCTGGAGGTCCTCCAACTCTATGATTCTATGAACTTCCTGACCGTTAGAGCAGTTCCTCAGTGGAACAGGCTTCCTCAGGAGGTGGTGGGCTCTCCTTGCTTGGAGGTTTTTCAGCAGAGGCTAGATGGACATCTGGCAGTGATGAAGATCCTGTGAATTTGGGGTAGGTTTTTGTGGGTTTCCTGCATTGTGCAGGGGGTTGGACTAGATGACCCTGGAGGTCCCTTCCAACTCTAGGATTATGATTCTGCGATTCTATGAACTTGGTCCAGTCAATTTACATTAGTCTAACTTAACGAAAGGTTTGTTGTAGGGATACAATGGAAGAAGGGAGAGGACCTTGTATGCCTCCCATAGCTCCATGGAAGAATGGGTACAATGTGGTGGTTGATTTTTTTTGTAAATTTAAATTGTGATGACCAATAACACTGTCCAATATCCATAAAAATATAGCATTGCAGGCCTTTTGAAAACTCCTCCTCCTTAAACTTTATTCTATATTATCAATGATAAATTCCTTCTTTACCACATCCCTTCTCCTTTAATATGTGACATAATTCATGTATCGTGATGTGCACACTTGAGCAAGAATGTGCATGAGAACACGGCGATTAAAATTCCTTATAGCATTATCAATTTAGCAGCAAAATTATTCTCATTACGTAAACTGCACTTGTTTACCTGTGACATATCCTGTGGAATAAAATAAACAGATTGTTAGTAACGATTGCCATGGTTAGACGTCTGTGGTTTCCAGCTCCTTCTAGTGAGCAATAAAATATAGCTCACAGGTTGGCAGAAACAAATTAATTCCATATATCATTGCTGTGAAAAGATGGTTGTGCATAGTTAGATAAAATAATACATTGTTATAATTTACTGTTTTTATTTCCAAAAGCTGTTTGCACGCAACCATTGTGTAATGCTTTCCCCCCTACTTTATGCTCACAATTAATAGAGAACTGTATTTCTGTGAAGGAAAATAACATAATTTTTTTGATAACGTGAGTTTTAAAACTGTACGATGATAAACAACCCCTCCTTTCATTGTACAAAGAAATTCTTGACAGCACCAAAGTGGAGAGCCAGCTTGGTGTAGTGGTTAAGTGTGCGGACTCTGGGAGAACCGGGTTTGATTCCCCACTCCTCCACTTGCACCTGCTAGCATGGCCTTGGGTCAGCCATAGCTCTGGCAGAGGTTGTCCTTGAAAGGGCAGCTGCTGTGAGAGCCCTCTCCAGCCCCACCCACCTCACAGGGTGTCTGTTGTGGGGGAGGAAGGGAAAGGAGATTGTGAGCCGCTCTGAGACTCTTCGGAGTGGAGGGCGGGATATAAATCCATTATCTTCATCTACCTCACAGGGTGTCTGTTGTGGGGGTGGGGGGGAGGTAAAGGAGATTGTGAGCCGCTCTGAGACTCTTCGGAGTGGAGGGCGGGATATAAATCCACTATCTTCATCTACCTCACAGGGTGTCTTTTGTGGGGGGAGGAAGGGAAAGGAGATTGTGAGCCGCTCTGAGACTCTTCGGAGTGGAGGGCGGGATATAAATCCAATATCATCATCATTATCATCATCAAGTGTAAAACAGCTAGAGTAGCACTATGGTTAATCATATGAACTGTAGACAGCTCTTATATTGAAGTCTTACAAGCTGGACCACAAGGTTAGAGATGCTCTGGATATACTTTTGATTTCCTTCTGTGCTTCTCTGTCGGACATACCTGTCAGTCAAGGCTGAGTTTTTGGGAGGCCATAAACATTACTCTCGTCATTCACGTTCTGCTCACATTAATCTGTCTTTTTATGAGGCAGATTATTGGTCTATCCAGGTCACTACTGTCTACTGTGACTGGCAGTAGCTTCCCAGAGTCTCAGGCAGAGGTGTTTCACAGGAAAACATCAATTTGGTTATTAGCTAGTATTTTTGGTGATCAGTCTGTCTTCCAGATATCTGGGGTGAAGTGATTCAGCTCTTGCTCCTCCTGGGAAGCTTCCCTTGACGTTGGAGATCATTGCTTCTGGTGGTCATTATGTCATAGAAACTGGTGTTAAACTCTTCTTCTCTATGTATGATGTGAATTCTGTGGAAATAGAGTGGAACAAAAATCCAAACCTCAAGAAGCACTACATCCTGCTCGAGTGGATGTGTCTTCCTCCTGATACCTGCAGGTGACCTTAGTCTGCCAAGCTGTCAAACAGCCAATGTTGGATTGTAGTTCAATATAGTCACAAAATAACTGCAGACACAGAACACATCCAGTGTTTCCCCTTCATCTTATATTCTAAGTCAAGTGTGGCCGAATATATGGCTACATAAACCTGAAGTTTGGGGCTGCACATACTGTAAAAAGATAGTTCTTCAAACTTGGGGGATCCCCCCAGGTTTGCAGGAAAATATGAAACTTAAATGCGTTGGGGGTTTAAATCCCCCCCCCCAAAAAACCCCCCAAGAATGTTGAGAGTGCAAGTGCAGAAAATGCGCTTACGTTCTCCTCCTTCTCCAAGTGGTTGCAGCTTTAATGTTAGGGGGAGTATTAGCTGGGTTCCCTTGTGCCAGTGGAGACTATAAGGAGTAGAAGAAGCTGTGCCAGGTCCAGTGGTGGAGCCCAGGGGATGTACCAGGCTTGGCAGCATTGGCAATGATGGGATGATGTTTGGGAGCTGCAGCAGTCCCAGCAATGGCAGTGGTGATAGGGAGGAGAAGCTGCAATGGAGGCCAGGAGCTGCACAGGTCCTGGTGTTGATGGGAAGGGTGGCCAGGAGCTGTGGTGGACCCAACAGCTGTGAGGATCAGTGAGAGAAGGCAGCTAAGGATCCCCCTGTGAGTCTTATAGGTCTCCAGGTGCTCCACATTTGGAACAAATCTGGGATGAAAACAGGAAAGTAGAAACCTAGCTTGCTGTACCAGTTGCAAGCCACTCTTTCTCATCTTTGCCTCCCTGCATTATCCACCCCAAGGGATGAGTTGGATCAAACCACCTGTTTCTCCCAAACCACCTGTTTTCCCCTCCCAGTTCCCTCACCTAACTAATCACGGCACACTTCCCACAGACCGTCTTTATTTTCTCTCCTACTCTTGCTCCCCTCCCATAATTCACCTTCCCAACCTTTTTCCTCGTCCCTCTCCTGTTGCCCAGCTATTTTCCCCATGTAGCAAGGAGGCGTTGCCTGCCTGTAGGGGTACCCCACTTGAGCTAAGGGGACCTCAAGCTATACAAAATGGAGTCTGGCAAGAAACAGGCCAAGAAATACTTCGTTCAAAATGGAGTAGAGTAGAGAGCTTGTTCTAGTCCCACCTGAAGGCTCCCTCCACAAATGGCTCTCCTCCCCTCCCAAACGGATTGCATAATAACAATGGGGACTGCTGGTAGGTATTGCTCACACTAGAGTTGCCAATTCCCAGGTGGGGGCAGGGGATCCCCCGGTTTGGAGGCCCTCCCCCCGCTTCAGGGTAATCAGAAAGCGGGGGGAGGGGAGGTTAATGTCTTCTGGGAACTCATGATTCCCTAAGGAGGCTTATTCCCATAGAAAATAATGGAGAATTGATCTGCGGGTATCTGGGGGCCCTGTTTTTTGAGGTAGAGGCACCAGGTTTTCAGTATAGCATCCAGTGGCTCTCCCCAATATACTCCCTAAGTTTCAAAAAGATTGGACCTGGGGGTCCAATTCTGTGAGCCCTCAAAGAAGGTGCCCCTATCCTTCATTATTTCCTATGGAAGGAAGGCATTTAAAACGTGTGCGGTCCCTTGAGATGTGATGGCCAGAATTCCCTTTGGAATTCAGTTATGCTTGCTCCTGGCTCCACCCCCAATGTCTCCTGGCTCCACCCCCAAAGTCCCCAGATATTTCTTGAATTGGACTTGGCAACCCTAGCTCACGCCCTAATCCTCATCTAATGATCAATGGCCTGTCCCTTCGGCCCATCATTCCCACCCAGCTTCTTCTATTCACGCCTATGATAACGCCTATCCTGGTTTGTCTGCCACATTGAGTTCTTTCCTGAGTGTTGAGCCCAAACCGGTACCAAACCATCCAGTTACACCCTGGCCCACCCTTTTAGTGAAGATATGAAAATTACAAACTATTATTCCCAACTAGAATTTCTTTCAGAAAAACAATCACTGGGCCATTAAGGGCTCTATAGTTACTAGAAGGCCCTCCACCCCTCAGAACTCTATATAACCTGAGTGAACACCCCATGCTGGTGTGCATTCTATAGGGCACCATTTGCAGTCTGTACCCCCCCCCCCCCGTTACTCCTGTAATTTGGTCTATAGGGCTTGCTACACTGGTTGTGCTTGCCCTCCTCTTCGATTTTCCTGCTGAACGAACATCTCCTCTTCTGGATCAGGTGATATAACCCTCTACAATGATCCCTACATTCTCTATCGATAACCTCTACCCTTCCTAGCTTCTTGATTGCCTGTATTGTGTATTTGTGTGTGTGAATGTATTCTTTTTACATATTTTGAGTAAACATTATAAAATATATATGCCTGGAGTATTCTTGCTTGAAAACTCAACCTCCGTATTATTGAAGAAAAGATCCTTTTCTCCTAAATTCGCTCTACCTAGTCTCCATATTGCTAATTTCCCCATTCTAAAAGGAGACTCAAAGCATTTCCCATAACACCTACCCACTTGTTTTCTCATTTGCTCTTCTTTTCATCGACATCCCTCATAGTTTCTGTTTTCTTCTCTCCTGTCTTGCTTTCCTCCTACTTACTTTATTTCAGATTTGGGCACCAAATACCAATATGTTGGGGGAAATTCTGTTTCCATATTTTGTTGCGTGCTAACCTGTGTGTATAGAGAGAATTTTTTGTAAGGGAATATCCAACATTCAGTTCCCTGTTTGTAGTCTGAAATGGTATACTTTGCTAGCAGGTTAAATTAGGAAGTGTTTCTGCTGATCTGTTTTAGCTTCTGGGCTAGAGACTAACAGCCAAACTACATTGTACTTCTCTACATTTCAGAAGTCCCCAGGAGCCCAATTCTGCTCAGAACTGTGGCATAGGGGGAGGAGGGGCTCTTGTCTTCTCTGCCATGTCCTTTTCCTGAGCTGAAACATCCCTCCCAGAACGTTATTTAAAGAACTGCAGAGTAACGCTCCACATGGAGCTTCATAGTTCAGCAAATAACTCTCTACAGATGCTGTTTTGTCTCAGGAAAACAACGCGAAGGGGGAGGGAAGAGCTACTCCTCTTCCCTCGCAGCAGTTCTGAGCAGCCTTGGGCTCTTGGGGCCTTCTAAAGTGTAATAAAGAAATAATAGTTCCCCAAGCACAGCTGTTTTTTTTCAAAAATTCTTCCCCACATTTTATGTCCAACTATTTTGATTTCCACATTTAGTGGTCTCCCTTGTGTGGCAGCCTTCTTTCCTAAGCAACATGCTTCTGACCTTGCCAGCATATTGGACACTAGTCTTTCAGTCTCCCAAGGAAATGTCTCTATGGCTGTGTTCAGACTGCCGGCTCAGGGCAGCAGCGTGCCAACCCGGAAGTGAGCTAGCAGAAACAGGAGTGCCTTGGAGCATCCAGACAGTGCGTGGCCTGCTTCTGGAACTGGTGGGCCACAGGTGCCCTGGAGGAGCTTCCAGAGCTCTCGTGCATCCATTTACAACTTCCTGGGCACTTCTCAGGCCCTTTCTGGGCACCCAGACATCTGGGTGGAGGAGCCTCAGCTCTTTGGTACCACTTCAGTAGTGGTACCTTTTTGAGCCGGCCAAAGTGTAAGTGGAATGAGTTAAAGGCGGGGGCCGGATGGGAGGCGGATATGCACATTTGGACATGCTTTTTTGTCTGCTCGCCAGCCATCCCTGCCCATCTGGAACCAGCCTATTGGCGTCCCCTATAAATCTTTCCCACTGAAAAGTATCTTATTTTGGATTAATTTTTTTCCTAACCCGATTCCCAGCTCTTATCCATTAGTTTCCAAAGGTCTAAGAGGAAAAATCCACGGTTCTCAGGCAGAGGTGCCCCAAGTTCTTCGGGTGCTTGAAGCAGAAAATTCAGGTTCCCCCTCCCATCACGGTGGGGAAAAACGGAAGCAAACAATTGACATATTATTGTTCCTTATTGGCAACCTCAATTCTGTCTCACTTTTCCTAATAGAAGGTATAAATCTGTTCTTGGTGGCCAATGTAGATAGCAACGTGAAGAGGAATTATCTTCTACCTTAATCTCAGATAAGTTAATTTTTAAATACAATTTGGTGTCGTGGTGAAGTGTGCGGACTCTTATCTGGGAGAACCGGGTTTGATTCCCCACTCCTCCACTTGCACCTGCTGGCATGGCTTTGGGTCAGCCATAGCTCTGGCAGAGGTTGTCCTTGAAAGGACAGCTGCTGTGAGAGCCCTCTCCAGCCCACCCACCTCACAGGGTGTCTGTTGTGGGGGGGGGGGGGAGGAAGGTAAAGGAGATTGTAGGCCACTCTGAGACTCTGTCCTTGAAAGGGCAGCTGCTGTGAGAGCCCTCTCCAGCCCCACCCACCTCACAGGGTGTCTGTTGTGGGGGAGGAAGGTAAAGGAGATTGTAGGCCACTCTGAGACTCTGTCCTTGAAAGGGCAGCTGCTGTGAGAGCCCTCTCCAGCCCCACCCACCTCACAGGGTGTCTGTTGTGGGGGGGAAGGTAAAGGAGATTGTAGGCCACTCTGAGAGTCTGTCCTTGAAAGGGCAGCTGCTGTGAGAGCCCTCTCCAGCCCCACCCACCTCACAGGGTGTCTGTTGTGGGAGAGGAAGGGAAAGGAGATTGTGAGCGGCTCTGAGACTCTTGAGTGGAGGGTGGGATATAAATCCAATTTCTCCATCTTCTTCTAGTTAGCAATACATGTTGATTTAAATTAATATAGAGATGCAGACTAAGTTATCTGTCGCATCAGTATCATTCACTATCATGTGGTATATATCATTATTGTTTACACAAATAGTTTACCATAAAAATGGGTTGTGTTCTGAAATGTTGCATATTAAGTAGAGAAATCAATACTATAAAATGAATATCAGTATATATAATGTCTCCCCCCCCTCCCCCTGTTGGTCTTCCACGTTTAGTGAGAGAGGTTTCTGAAGACGCAAAGGAATCCAGTCTTGTACACAGCTGCGATTAGACTAGCTATATACATTTATTTACAGCTATAATACAGACTAGCAAAATGCTCCACACACAATTCACCATCCAACCTCCAACGAGTAGCAGAGTACTACTGTACATTTATACATGTCCTCTAGGTAAGTGACCAATCAGGTGTAGCGCTGAGTCCTGGTCACCTCACTCTGGCTGATGCAATCTGGCCGTGTTCCAGTTGTCCCTGTCAGCCAGATCATCTAATGTCAATTAGATCCTTTGCTGTCAGCAGTGGTCTGTCGCCTGCACATACACTGACACCCCACCCCGCCATTATCCAGGTGATATTTTGCCCTTATTTGTATTTGACATTGAATTCTGTGAGGCAGCATATCATAATAGCAAAGCCTGGAGACACAGACAATGAGGGTGTGAAATGGGCCTCTTCCAATATAAAATTTAGGGGTTCTTTAGAGGTTCTCAGATTGTGGAATATGTTACATTGTAACTGATTTCCCATGTGACTTTTGAGCAATAGCAGGAATATAATACCATCCTTGTAATCCTTTCCCAAAAATTCAACATGGACTACAGTTAATTCTAGTGCCAAATCTTCCACATAAACATTGCCTACCTGAATTGAACCATGGTTCTAGCCCAGCCATCTCTTTCCAGCAGTGGCCAACCAGACATGGAGGGGCTGTGACTCAGTAGAAGACAATATGTTTTGCATGCAGAAGGTGCCTGAGTTTATCCCTTTTGGCTCCAGTTGAAAGACCTCAGATGATACATGTTAAGAAAAGACTGTACTTTGGCAGAGGGACCCAGAGAGCTGTTGGTAGTCAGAGTAGATAATATTTAGCTAGATGAACCAATTATCTGACTCCATATAAGGCACCTTCCTATGTTCAGAGGAAACATATGCATAGGGCTTAAACAAAGTTGTAGAGATGTAATATTGGGTCTGGGGCCCTCTTTCTGCATTTTCCCAAATTCTGTCAGTAGATACCCCTGCACATTAAGTTCATGAACACCTACATAGACAAACAGGCATTCTAATTTAATCTGTAACCCTGAAGGTGAAAAACTGGTTGGTTGCAGCATCTGTAACCCTGAAGGTCAAAGGTGAAAAGCTGGTTGGTTGTAACATCTGTAACCCTGAAGGTCAAAGGTGAAAAGCTGGTTGGTTGTAACATCTGTAACCCTGAAGGTCAAAGGTGAAAAGCTGGATGGTTGTAACATCTGTAACCCTGAAGGTCAAAGGTGAAAAACTGGTTGGTTGTAACATCTGTAACCCTGAAGGTCAAAGATGAAAAACTGGTTGAATGCAACATTGTTTGTCCACTAATGTCAGGCAGCCTGAATCAATACATAGGGGCCTCTCAGTCTCTGAGACCCTGGGAGAGATTGCCTCTTTTGCTTCCACTGTACTACTTGCCATAAAAATGACAATCTCCCGCTATATGGGTGTGTTCACACAAACTAAACAACATGCTTTGCAACTGGATTTTTACTGTGTAAGAACAGCAAAATCCACTTGCAAGCAGTCACAGTGTGAAAGCACCCTATCTCTTCTGTATTGCACAGAGGGCTGTGACATTATTTATAACTGGACTTTTTAAAAATAAAAAACCCCTTGTTTTTAGAGTAGAACAATTTCAGGTAAAAATTGGGATACACAAAGGTATTCTTTGGGGTTTCTTAAGTTATCAATAGTCTTTAGGGTTTGTAGAATCTTTCGGGATCAAGTGCCGTGTTCTACTGGAGAAAGTTTTCCTTCCAGACGTTTCGTTCTCAGCTGCGGAGAACATCCTCAGTGGCGTTGCAGCCTGCTCCGGCTGCTCCGGCTGCAACGCCACTGAGGATGTTCTCCGCAGCTGAGAACGAAACGTCTGGAAGGAAAACTTTCTCCAGTAGAACACGGCACTTGATCCCGAAAGATTCTACAAACCCTAATAATGTTACCAGCCGTGAAAACCTGAAATCTTTGATATCAATAGTCTTTTTGCTCTACCCATATAATTGCTGGATTCATGACTTGTTTGCTTTTTTGATGCCATATTTATTCCAGTGACACAAAAACATTCTTTCGTTTTAATGATAATATTTCTGTTGAATTTTGTTAATGGGGTCAAAGGAAAAGATGACAACAGTTGCATTTTGACTGGAGACAACCCATGTCGCCCTGAGCCTGCCATTGGCGGGGGAGGGCGGGATATAAAAATAAATTTATTATTATTATTATTATTATTATTATTATTATTATGTCTGAAAGCGGAGTTTCAAATAAATAAAGCATGTCCAAGAAATCTTGTAGCGCCTTAAGTTAAAACAAGCGGAAATTAGGTTGGTTCCTTCCAAACAGGGCAGCAATGGGGGGAGGTGTTTTCAAATATTTCCAATCCCAAACAGTTTCTGAAGAGTTCTGTTTTGTATCAGGAATACCTGAGATGAAACAAGCTATTTAGGATTTCCAATAGCCTTCTTCCAGAAATTAGGATATATCGAGGGGTGGTTTTTTTTTTTTTTTTTGGAAGCTAACTGCCTGAAGCTTGGTCCTATTTCCCACTAGCTTCTGGTGGAGTACCAAATCAGAGTCAAGGTTTTGGTTCTTACCTTCAAGACCTTGAGCAGTCTGAGACCATCATATCTGTGGGACCATCTCCTCCAGTGTGTCCCTGGAAGAGCTTTGTGCTCTGCTGGGAATAACACACCGGTGGTCCCTGGCCCCAGGATGGTCTGGCTGCCCTCAGCTAGGGCTAAGGCCTTCTCGGTCCTGGCCCCGACCTGGTGGAACTCTCTGCCAGGTGACATCAGAACTCTGCGAGACCTTATGCAATTCCACAGGGCCTGCAAGGCAGAGACATTCCACCAGGTCTTTGACTGAGGGCAGCGACGGTTCATTATTTGACTGACTGAGAGCACCAATGGTTCATTGTCCAGCTGGCACCTTTCTTTCCATGCCCCCCAGCAGGATGCCCCTAATAATCCCCCAGCAGGACATCATGGTAGTCCAGTATGAGATAAGATAACCCATAGGGTGCCATCTGATTTTATGATTTTAACTGCTGTAGATTGTATGTTGCTTTAATTCTCTGCTATTCTGTAATTTTAATGTTGTACATCTTCAGAGCCCAGTGTAGTAGTAGAAGTAGTAGTAGTAGAAGTAGTAGTAGAAGTAGTAGTAGTAGTAGTAGTAGTAATGATATGCCTGGTGAACCTGTTGGGAAATACTTCAGAACTGGATACCTGTTGATGCAGACCGTGGACTATAACAAAGCGGCTTGAGGGACGGTGGCTCAGTGGTAGAGCATCTGCTTGGTAAGTGGAAGGTCCCAGGTTCAATCCCCAGCATCTCCAAAAAAAGGGTCCAGGCAAATAGGTGTGAAAAACCTCAGCTTGAGACCCTGGAGAGCCGCTGCCAGTCTGAGAAGACAATATTGACTTTGATGGACCAAGGGTCTGATTCAGTATAAGGCAGCTTCATCTGTTCATATGTTCATTCATTTCTCTTGTTAGGTTGCCTTCATCAGGTTTTTTTTTCTTTGTCCCCTTTCTTTCCAGTTTGAACTGGATTGCTGAAGCATTTCTAGACCAACCTGACCCACAGGTTTGATGGGTAAGTGGTCGTTATCAGCTGGATGTCACTCATGTTGGTTTGTTTTCCCCCTGGGGGGCTTGAGTTAGGAAGGGGCACATTGGAGTTCTCTGGAACTGGGGATGCGGCACAGGAAAACCTGATCTTTGGATTTTCTTTTGCTGGTCCTTTTACTATTGCTTGATTAATTTACTCTATGTTGGAAATATCTGTGGGTTTTTTAAAAAAAGACCCGTGGCTTTCCTTGTAGGGATTTTTTTTTGGCTTGTGCTTTGTTTATGCTGGATTTTTTTTTAAAAAAAATATTTAATTCTCTGTGTATGCGATAGAGAGACAGCACTGTGGGCATAAATCTAGGATGTGTTTGACATGTAGGCTCGAGCTGTTGCCAGCAAGTGCTTGCTGTGCTCTGTCGTCGTTGGATCGATTTGGCTTCATTTTTTTGAAGGTGCCCGATCATTCTTTCGAGAAGCAGATCTTAGCCGGCGAACTTGATGGATAAAAGAAGACCACCCTTCAGGTACCCTTGCCCCAAGCCATGTAGCACTTTAAAAGTAAGAACTAGAACTCTGGACTGTGCCCAGACAGAACACTGATCTTTCAGCTCAAGAGTAATTGATCCCTGCAACCTACCCCTGACAGTAGCCTGCCTGCTGTATTTTTGGCCTGCTGAAGGTTTATGCCAGGCCTATAGCTACTGGGGGTGGGGCTATGAGAGCCCTGCCCTAATTTCTGGTGGGCTTCGGGCCCTAACTCAGGGCCTCTGACCTTCCATGGTGCCTCCCTGCTGTTCTTGCCATCAACGCCTCCTCCACCTTCTCTCTGCCTCCCTCCTTCCCCATCATTCAAATCATGTGCAGGAGGGGACACAGGAGCAGCCACCAGCCTCCCACATGATTTAAAGGGCCCACCAATCAGCTGATCGGTGGGCCCTTTAAATGATGCTGGAGGCTGGTGGCTGCTCCTGCTGCCCCTCCCACATGATTTGAATCATGGGGGAAGAGGCAGCACGGGGGCGGGGAGAGCAGCTGCTTGGTGGCCATGGCTGTGGCCACTGCCTCCTTCCCTCTCTTCCCCACTTGCCCTTTCCTCTCCCGTGATTCAAATTGTGCATGGGAGGAGCGGCTGGGGGAACTGCCAGTATCCTGTGCCATTTAAAGGCCCCACCAATCACCTGATTGGCAGTCCCTTTCAATCACATGAGAGGCTGGTGGCTCTCCCTCCCATACAGGATTTGAATGATGGGGAAGGGAGGGAGGGAAAGAGGGAGGGAGAAGGCGACAAGAGTGGCATGGAGGGAAAGCAAGTCAAGGTCACCAAGAGGCTCTACCCATATATAAATGAAAAAAAATCAAACATGGTAAGTGAATGTCCATCAGATTTAGATTGAGGTTCATATTGGTCATTTTCGCACTCACCTTCAGCCGGCGCGAAAACCCTCTTCACCGCGCAGGATCTGCACGGATTTCGCACTAACTGCCGCGGAGCAGCCCGAAAAGCCGGAAGCTCCCTTTGCAAAAGCCGCTCAAACGGAATATTCCGTTTGAGTTCAAAAGTTTCCGTTTGAGCGGCTTTTGCAAAGGGAGCTTCCGGCTTTTCGGGCTGCTCCGCGGCAGTTAGTGCGAAATCCGCGCAGATCCTGCGCGGTGAAGAGGGTTTTCGCGCCGGCTGAAGGTGAGTGCGAAAACGACCATTATGAGGGCTTAAGTATACTATAATAGGTCACACTTTTTAAGAGGTTAAAAAGTGCTGTACGTACCAGTATAGGACTGTGAAGGGTTAATTCTTCACAGAGCCCGAGAGCCTTGAGTAACAGGCTGCTCTAAGCAATCTGATTGGACAGCATCAGCTGAGCAGACATAGTTTTGAAAGGGCTGGATGCAGAGGTGAGTTAATTAGATTTGTGCTTTGACTGGAGAAAGTCAGAATGCTGCCTTGACTGAGAGCAGCTGATTCCAGCCTTATCTCAGATTAATTTAACACAGTCATGAGATCTGAGGAAAATTGTCTAGAAGGTATGGGAAGTTTATGGAGAAGCCCATTCAGGCAAGGAAAGGGGAAAGATCTTCTAGGGAAAGAAAAAAATTCCCTAGCTTTGTAGCGCACAGCGATCCCTGGTCTGGTGTGAATAAAAACTGCCCATAGAGACCTAAAGAGTCAGACCGTTTTCGCACACAGCTTACCACGCGGTCACATTCCTGTTCTCTCCTCAGCGTCCGTCAGATTTTCCACTATCTGCGCCGGAGTTACTGGAAGTGCCACGGTTTTTGCATAGCAAATGTAAAGCGCTAAAACCCAGTTTACGTTTGCTACGCAAAAGCCACGGCACTTCCTGTAACTCCGGCGCAGATAGTGGGAAATCCAACGGACGCTGCGGAGAGAACAGGAACATGACCGTGTGGTAAGCTGTGTGCGAAAATGGTATCAGTCAATAATTGGTGTTTCAAGAGAAGAGTTTGAGTCCTAAAAAGGATGTACCAACCCTCTGGGAAACCAAAAGAGTTTGAAAGATAGTAAAGAAAGTGTGCTGGAATGTTAAGGGGAAAAAACACTGGAACAAAAGCCTCTCGATATCAAGTTTCAAGAAACTGTGAAAAAGCTTAAGAAACTCTCATTAGCCTATACATGGCTGGGTTCAGACCGGCAGCTTTGAGCTCACTGAAAGCATCTCAGATCAGGTCAGTTCAAAATGGAGCAGCTGAATCCCAATCAGATTCTTCTGTGCAAGTCACCTGTTTTCCACGCAGAAGGCACTTTGGCATGGTCAGATGGCTGTTGTGCGCCATCCTCTTGGTGCGGTTTGGGTTTCTTTTTTTCTATATTTACTGGTGAGCGCCTAGAGTGGATTGGTGGGTTCACATATATCAGGTGCCAATATCAGTGGGTTAATTGATCCTTCCCTCAAGTTCCTGGGCTGTGACAAAAGCCAAAATACTGAACTGTCAAAGGGTGGATCAGCCAGACTTCTTCGCTTATTACATAGGGAACAGTCACAGAGGGAAACAGAATAACAGGAGGATGGAAGATGATGAAGAAGAAGATATTGGATTTATATCCTGCCCTCCACTCCGAAGAGTCTCAGAGCGGCTCACAATCTCCTTTCCCTTCCTCCCCCACAACAGACACCCTGTGAGGTAGATGAAGATATTGGATTTATATCCCGCCCTCCACTCCAAAGAGTCTCAGAGCGGCTCACAATCTCCTTTACCTTCCTCCCCCACAACAGACACCCTGTGAGGTAGATGAAGATATTGGATTTATATCCCGCCCTCCACTCCGAAGAGTCTCAGAGCTGCTCACAATCTCCTTTACCTTCCTCCCCCACAACAGACACCCTGTGAGGTAGATGAAGATATTGGATTCATATCCCGCCCTCCACTCCGAAGAGTCTCAGAGCGACTCACAATCTCCTTTACCTTTCTCCCCCACAACAGACACCCTGTGAGGTAGATGAAGATATTGGATTTATATCCCGCCCTCCACTCCGAAGAGTCTCAGAGCGGCTCACAATCCTCTTTGCCTTCCTCCCCCACAACAGACACCCTGTGAGGTAGATGAAGATATTGGATGTATATCCCGCCCTCCACTCCGAAGAGTCTCAGAGCGGCTCACAATCTCCTTTCCCTTCCTCCCCCACAACAGACACCCTGTGAGGTAGTTGAAGATATTGGATTTATATCCCGCCCTCCACTCCGAAGAGTCTCAGAGCGGCTCACAATCTCCTTTCCCTTCCTTCCCCACAACAGACACAGGTGGGGCTGGAGAGGGCTCTCCCAGCAGCTGCCCTTTCAAGGACAGAGTCTCAGAGCGGCCTACAATCTCCTTTACCTTCCTCCCCAACAACAGACACCCTGTGAGGTGGGTGGGGCTGAGAGGGCTCTCACAGCAGCTGCCCTTTCAAGGACAGAGTCTCAGAGTGGCTCACAACCTCCTTTACCTTCCTCCCCCACAACAGACACCCTGTGAGGTGGGTGGGGCTGAGAGGACTCTAACAGCAGCTGCCCTTTCAAGGACAACCTCTGCCAGGGCTATGGCTGACCCAAGGCCATGCTGGCAGGTGCAAGTGGAGGAGTGGGGAATCAAACCCGGTTCTCCCAGATAAGAGTCCACACACTTAACCACTACACCAAACTGGCCCAAGAGGTCCATCATACATACACACAAACCGTAATGGAGTAGAAGCACATTCCTTGTTTCAAGAGCAGATGAGATATTGTTTTTACAGCACTGGCATCTTTCCTTGACAGTAAAAAATCAAGGACTGATATTTCTGAGTACTAAGTTTCAAGTCAGTGTGCATCCTCTAACTAGAAACAGTGGGAAGAAAATTGCAGTAAGTTCAGTAATAATTTATAGGTTTTCAGATGCTGCAAAAAAGAAAAGGTGCAGGCCTACAACTGAGATAAAAAGAACCTTAAACCAGGGAACTCACAAACAAGTTAATTTCTGGAAATCAAAGAGGGTTTTTTTTTTTAAAAAAAAATGAAAGCAAGGAGATAACTAAAAATATAGAAGGTGGCATACTAAAAACTGAAGCCCTCGGAAAAGGTTAAATTTTTAATGACTCTTGGTAGACATGGGAACCATATTCCTCAAAAGAGATCTTTGTTATGAATCAGAAGGCATATCTACGCTCATATTTTGGCTATATATGAGTTTGACTTACTGAATCTTACTGTCGTTAGGGGAAGTAATTGAGAATTGGAGATTACTTGCCCAACCCTTGCAAGATCCCAGCCACTTTTAAGTTTGTAAAATAAATGCTTTCAGCCCTTACAATCATGCGTATTGGGAGCTCCCCAACTATGTGTAATGGGAGGACATGCTACCCAAGATCCTACTGGTAGGGACGGTGGCTCAGTGGTAGAGCATCTGCTTGGGAAGCAGAAGGTCCCAGGTTCAATCCCCGGCATCTCCAAAAAAGGGTCCAGGCAAATAGGTGTGAAAAACCTCAACTTGAGACCCTGGAGAGCCGCTGCCAGTCTGAGAAGACAATACTGACTTTGATGGACCAAAGGTCTGGTTCAGTATAAGGCTGCTTCATATGTTCATGTTCATATGTTCATATGGTATGTGAAGTTGCTCTGTTATGACATGGCAATGCACACATCTACGAAATACATATGAGTCAGAATGCATGAATAAGAAATCCAGTTATCAGTTTGTATGGACTGTGAGCCAGTACACATATGGTAAATATGTACGCAATCTCTTTTCATGCCAAATGGTGAATATGTGTATCAGGAGGATCGTGGGTTGCATGTGCTCCTATTATGTGTGCACAGTAGACTCCTGGTATGCATGATTGTAACAGCTGAACAGACCTATAGATAATGTTCCCTCATCTATGTTTAGAAGCCATTTTCCTAATCTGGAATGTGATTATTTAAGCATCAAATTACAGCAAAGTCACCATTTCTGAAAGTTACAGTAATCATACAGACTCTATCCACCCTTTTGGGAATGAAGAGAAAATTTTAATCAGTCTCTGGTAATATGGAATAAGCCTTGACCTTGGTAACCAGGCTAGCTTAATCTCATAAGAAATAAGAGAAGCCATGTTGGATCAGGTCAACGGCCCATCCAGTCCAACACTCTGTATCACACAGTGGCCAATAATTTTTATATATATATATATATATATACACACACATACACACACACATATACACACACACACACACACACACACATATATATATATACACACTGTGGCTAATAGCCACTGATGGACCTCTGCTCCATATTTTTATCTAACCCCCTCTTGAAGCTGGCTATGCCTCTAGCCGCCACCATCTCCTGTGGTAGTGAATTCCACATGTTAATCACCCTTTGGGTGAAGAAGTACCTCCTTTTATCTGTTCTAACCCGACTGCTCAGCAATTTCATTGAATGCCCACGAGTTCTTGTTTTGTGAGAAAGGGAGAAAAGTACTTCTTTCTCTACCTTCTCCATCCCATGCATAATCTTGTAAACCTCTATCATGTCACCCCGCAGTCGACGTTTCTCCAAGCTAAAGAGCCCCAAGCGTTTTAACCTTTCTTCATAGGGAAAGAGTTCCAAGCCTGTAATAATTCTAGTTGCCCTTTTCTGCACTTTTTCCAATGCTATAATATCCTTTTTGAGGTGCGGTGACCAGAATTGTACACAGTATTCCAAATGAGACCACACCATGGATTTATACAGGGGCATTATGATACTGGCTGATTTGTTTTCAGTTCCCTTCCTAATAATTCCCAGCATGGTGTTGGCCTTTTTTATTGCAATCGCACACTGTCTTGACATTTTCAGTGAGTTATCTACCATGACCCCAAGATCTCTCTCTTGGTCAGTCTCTGCCAGTTCACACCCCATCAACTTGTATTTGTAGCTGGGATTTTTGGCCCCAATGTGCATTACTTTGCACTTGGCCACACTAAACCACATCTGCCACGTTGACGCCCACTCACCAAGCCTCAACAGATCCCTTTGGAGTTCCTCACAATCCTCTCTGGTTCTCACCACCCTGAACAATTTAGTGTCATCCGCAAACTTGGCCACTTCACTGCTTACTCCCAACTCCAAATCATTTATGAACAAGTTAAAGAGCATGGGACTCAGTATGGAGCCCTGCAGCACCCCACTGTTTACCATCCTCCACTGCGAAGACTGCCCATTTATACTCACTCTCTGCTTTCTATTAATTAGCCAGCTTTTGACCCACAAGAGGACCTGTCCTTTTATTCCATGACTCTCGAGCTTACTAAGGAGCCTTTGATGAGGAACTTTATCAAAAGCTTTCTGGAAGTCAAGGTAAAAAATATCTATCGGGTCTCCTTTGTCCACATGTTTGTTCACCCCCTCAAAGAAATGTAACAGGTTAGTGAGGCAAGATCTTCCCTTGCAGAACCCATGCTGAGTCTTCCTCAATAACTCGTGTTCATCAATGTGCCTACTCATTCTGTCCTCGATAATGGTTTCTACCAACTTTCCCGGTATTGAAGTCAGACTGACTGGCCTGTAGTTACCCGGATCTCCTCTTGGGCCCTTTTTAAAGATGGGGGTGACATCTGCTACCTTCCAGTCCTCAGGAACGGAGGCAGATGTCAATGAAAGATTACATTTTTTTTTTTTTAGATCTCATTAGATCTCCGAACCTAAACAGGGTTGGCTTTGGCTAGAATTTGGATGGGATACCTCCAAAGAATACCAGGCTTGTCACCTGTGGAGAGGCAACGGCAAACCACCTCTGAATATCTCCTGCCTTGAAAACCCTATGGGTCACTATAAATCAGCTGTGACTTGATGGGAGGGGAAAAGGAGCAAGAGAGAGAAATGGCATCAATGCGCTTTTGTTCATGCTGAGGACAGTCGTCATTTCAAAAGAGGGTTCAAATGGCACAATCCTACTGCTTCAGGTCTGCCTTTGCATGGTTCTGTCAGATAGGTACACCCACCCATTGCTCTACTCATTTTTGGCTTTCCCTCTGATTTGCTGCCACCACTATTGGTACCTCCCATGCTCTGCTGCCTCCTCCATTTCCACCTCGGGAAAACTAACCGAGCATCCCAGCACTGGCTGCCTGAGTTGCTCATCTAATTTTAATCCCTCATGCCGTTACTGCTCCACTGGGGATCCGATTCATTCAGCATTATGCAAATATTCATCGGCAATGCTTTTGTGAATGACTAAGGCAGTATTTATAGTTCATTGGACTGCACTGCTGGCAGCACTCTTCTGGGGATAGTTCTCAGCTTCTTAATTTATGGGAGTTGCAAAATTATGCAACTAACCATATCTCAAAGTATACCTAGGAGCCCTCTGGCTTTCTATTGCTTGCAGTGAATCATCTTTTAACTGGGCTTGACTGACATTTGTTGCTTCCAGATTTAGGACTTCGTCTTCCTTACTGTCTCAGAGTCGCTTGCATTTCAAGAGCAAATTTGTGTTGAAAATATATCCTTTCCCTGCCGAACGCTGTTGAACGCAAGCCTCTCCCACTCTCTTCCCGAGACGTGGATGGCTTTGCATGGCTGCATCCAGAGGCTGCGCTAAGCTTCTCTGTGAAATCTGATAATCTGCCAGCTATGACTGGTGTACAAAAATATCAAAAATCTTGTGCAAGACACACACTCTTGAATAGTTTATACAAAATTAAGTAAATTGTATTGTGTCATATAATGAACAGCCTACAAAAGTAGGCATACATTCATACAATCAGAAACTAAAGCCAAACAAGAGTCTCGAATACAGTATTTCAGGGAGGACCCCTCACAGTCTCTTAATTTTCCAAACAGAGTACTAAGACTCAATAATAAAGTTCCACAGGAGTCCCTCTGTTGCTTGTTGGCTTCTGAAGGAAAAATTCTTGCCTTCACGCAAACTCCGGCTTTGATTGCGTTCCGCTGCTCCTGCAGCTTCCATTGTTCTTTTGCATAGCTATGACTGGTGGTCAGCAAGAACAACGTGTGAACTGTCCGCTGCGTCCACATGTAGTTGAACATTGCACTATTATTGCACCGTATCAATAATTCACCTTCTGAATGTTCTTGTCCACAAAGAAAAAAAAAATCCCCTGTATAATGATTGCTGTAGCACAATGTCCAACGAGGGATGTGTGGAATGCAGCCTTTGGGGGCATGTTCTCATTTGGCTTAAGGTCACAGGCAAATCAACTTAGCTAGAGTCTTGCCTGAAATGAGAACATGCTCAGAGTTCTCTGCGTTACAAAGATGACGAGGAACTTGGACTTTGGTAAGCTCCTAGTTCTGGCAGTGCTTGTTGTTATCACAGGCCCTATTAAGTAGGAGGCTGGACAGACCATTCTAGATTTTGCATGCTAATTTAGCATGGGCAATGCAAACGTTCAGGGGATCACGTGGAATCTGAAGAGGTGCAATTCTATTGATCATGTTCTATGACTAAGATGGTCATACAGGATAGTTTAAGATCACGTGGAACATAAATAGTTAAAGCGAAGGCCTTTAGTTACTTAGCATATTTCTATGCTGCCTTTTCAGAATCCTTGTTCAGGAAGCATACAATTAAAAACCACACGTTTAAAGCACTAAGAATTAAAACAAAGCCATTTGACATAAAGCATAACACAGAATAAACATAAAAGCATAAAACAGAAACAGACCATTTAAAAGCTGATAATATGATCCCCCTAATTAAAAGCCTGCATGAAAGGATGTGTTTTGGCTTGGTGCCTGAAAGGAAGTAAAGTAGTTTCCAGGTGAGCCTCAAGGTGGGGCATTTCAAAGATAAGGTGCTGCCATAGAAAATGGACTGTCTCCGGTCACTACCCATCTCACCTCTGAAAGAGCAGGCACAGAGAGCAGGGACTGAGAGACAGATCTTAACTGGCAGGCTGGATTGTATGGAAGGTGACAGTCCTTCAGGATTGGACACAAAGCGTATGTGACGTTCATGAGGCTCTTCAAGGACTGGTGTAATGTTCATTCGGTAATTTGTCCCCCCTCCTCCGTCAGGAGTTCCGTATTATGGGAACCTTTTGGATAATCAGGTAAGTACTAAACTGAGCAGATTCCAGTTAGTAAACACAAAGGGTCTGAAGTGCACGGCATTTGCTAGGCATGAATTTAAGGAACAAGCACCCAGCAGCCTTGTTAGTTAGAGAATCTGAGGCAAGACACTTCTGGCAGAAGCCCATGTTGGCTTTCCAGGTGGTGTAATGGTTCTTAAAGCATCCCATGATGATAGCATACAAGATTATCAAGTGATCATTCTCCTTTTACCCTTCCCAGAAGCTTCATATGTATTTATATATATTTGGATAGTATTTGGATCAGATTTTGATTAGCTAATTTGTGAACAGATATCCCTCACAACCCCTTTGGTTGAGGGCAGCGACAGGCAATAACGTGGCTGGCACCTTCCTTTCCCCCTCCCCTTTCTCTCTCCCACATTCCTTATCCTGCTGATGAGGCGGCAACATGGTCCAGAGCTGGTTAAGGGTTAACTATTAACACCACCTGGAGATTAATCTTAAGTCTGTGATGTCATTTATTGCATTTTAACTAGTAATTATGATGTATTTACGTATTCTTTTATTGATGCAAATTGCCCAGAGCCCCGTGCATTCAGGGATTGGATGATTAATAAATCTAAGGTATAAATAGATCAAATATAAATAACGTCATCTCTTAGACACCACATGATGAGTGTGCTTGTGTGAACAAAACCTAAACCTATAGCTGTGCTTGAAATGAACATCAAGACAAATGGCACCTCTCCATTGGTGTGCCTGCTGTAACAAAAGCTGCAGCTGCAGCTAGTGCAGAATGCCGCGGCCCGGCTGCTGCTAGGACTCCCAAGAAGGGAGCACATCCGGCCAGGGCTCCGGGATCTGCACTGGCTGCCAATAACTTACCGAGTCCGGTACAAGGTGCTGGTTATTACCTTTAAAGCCCTATATGGCCTAGGACCTGCCTACCTGAAGGACCGTCTCTCCCCACATGTTCCCCAGAGAGTACTGAGATCGGGAACTCAAAACCTCCTTGTTATCCCCGGGCCAAAAGAAGCCAGTTTAAAATCTACCAGGGACCGGGCCTTTTCTGTTATGGCCCCTTCCTGGTGGAACCAGCTGCCGGAAGAGGTGCGGGACCTTGCTCAGTTCCGCAGGGCCTGTAAGACAACCCTCTTCCGGCTGGCCTATAACTAGCTGGCACAAGAAACTAAGTGTGGTTTTACTAGATTTCTGCTGTCCTTAATGTTTTAAATGTTTTAAATGTTTTAATTATTTTAACTGTTTATATGCTTAAACCTTATTTACTAAGTGAGATTCTATGTTGTGAGCCGCCCTGAGCCACTTGCTGGGAAGGGCGGGATATAAATAATAAAATAAATAAATAAATAAATAAATATTCCTGTGAAGGAGGTGTTTCCATTATTACAACTGCCATTTGAGTATCCAGAAATGTGGCGCTGTTGTATTTTGAGATACAGTGATGCCATGTTTTTTTTTTTAGCAGGAATGCACAGGAACGCAATTCTGACTGGCTTGGTGTGAGGGGGTGTGGCCTAATAGGCAAATGAGTTCCTGCTGGGCTTTTTCTACAAAAAGTCCTATGTGAAACAATGGTGATGTCAGGGGCTGTGGCCTAATATGCAAATGAGTTCCTGCTGGGCTTTTCTAAAAGAAAAATAAAGCCCTGAGTGATGCAGTGCCTCATTTAGGAAACACTATCCATCATTTTGGATGAAAGTGAATGTTATACATCCATGGATTGTTTGTCCACAGCAGCTAGGTTCCTAAGACAAGTTCAGTTTTACACTATATGCTAGAATTGCATCAAAACCACTAGCGAATGATACAAACGTGTTTATCTCCTATTGAAAATAAGGTTCAATTTCCTTTTGTGTCATTTCTGTTGTTTCCGCCTAATGTTCATATTGGGATTTCCCCATTGTAGAATGTTTTTGAAGGGGGGGGGCGGTCAGGAAACTTTGTTTTGTCTTGTATGACTTCTTTGTCTTAAACCTGAAGACATTTTTATTGCATCCAATGTTATTTATTATGATTATTACTTTATTTATATTCCACCCCTTCCCCCCTGGAGCCTCAGAGCTGAGTACATCCTAGTAAAAATGAAATCACCATAAAATCACAGGTGGTGACTTTATGAATAATGTTATTAATATTCTCAGTGCACATAATAGCAAGATAAAGGAACTCGGCACCCATGGGGAAGTATTTTATTATTTAATATGTAAATAAAGCACGCTATAAAATGCTCGCCATCTTTCTGGGGAATGCAGAGGGATCCAAACCTCTCCAAATGAGGTGGTCCCATCACAGATGTTTCATTAGAATCTGGCATGAATTTTCAGTGACCTCTGCCAAATCGCATTACTCACCTGGCGCACTCACACTACACCAAATAATACGTTTTACATCCAGATTTTTTACTGTGTAAGAATAGCAAAAATCTATTTCGTTATTGTGAACGCACCACTAGAAAATTTCCCTTTAAAACAACATGGTCTGCCTCTTTTCTCTATTTTATGTTGACTTTGGTCCTTATAAGACAGATTTCGTTTCCACTCGACAATTCTACCAGCATGTGATGAATTAACTCAGCCAGATGTTCTAGCACTTTCTCTCTTACAAGCTTTCTTACAAGGTTATGGGAATAGAAAACTTACGAGCAGAGATTCAAAACAAACCGATCCTGTTTATCTTAGAAAGAAAAGGAGTCTGAAGGTGAAATTTAATGTGGTTCTATTGTGACACGATGAGGTGCCTATTTTCATCAGAAGGGATATGAAAGTATTCTGTGAAAATACCCGAAGGAGAAATTTAGACGAAAGGAGGATATTTTGAATTAACGAAGGCAGGTGGTAGACAAGAAAAAAAAGGCTACAAACATAGCTTTTTTTTTCATTTTTAGTTAGCTTACTTTTTCTTTTTCTTTATTATAGTTACTGAATTAATCCATTATCTTTATTATATACACTTATTGTTTGAACTGGGAATGGATTTCCAGTTCTCTGTCCTCGCCCCCATCCATTTGGAAATTGGCCTCTTGCCACCCGGTCAAATTTCAGGCAGAAAGATCCCTTGTCAATGAAAATTGGAAAGTGGCTGAGGCAGCAGTTAGATATCTGGGACACCTAAGTTCCAATCCTCATTCTGTCATGGAAGCTTATTGGATGACCTTATTTATTTTCTTTAATTTATATCCTGCCCTCCCTGCAGGGTGGGCTCAGGGCAGCTTACAAGTCACGTAATATTGTGATGCAGGCAAATAATGGATAAAAACAGTAATAGGGTCTAAGGTTCACACAGTTAGAAATCAGAGTCACATGGAAAACAGAATGTAAATTACCACTGTTGTAGCACACCAATAGAAGCCTTCTGGGCAGTGTTGTGGGGTGTTGAGCTGCTGACCACTAGGCTGAGCTGATAGCAGGGGAGTTCAAAGATGGAGGTTTGGACATCCGTAGCCTCAACTAAAAGCCTGGTGGAACAGCTCCATTTTACAGGCCCTGCAGAATTGCAACAGATCCTGCAGGGCCATGAACTCAAGTGGGAGTAGGGTTGCCAATCCCCAGGTGGGGGCAGGGGATCCCCCGGTTTGGAGTCCCTCCCCCCGCTTCAGGATTGTCAGAAAGCGGGGGGAGGGGAGGGAAATGTCTGCAGGGAACTCTGTTATTCCCTAAGGAGATTTATTCCCATAGAAAATCATGGAGAATTGTTCTGCGGGTATCTGGGGCTCTGGGGAGGCTGTTATTTGGGGTAGAGGCACCAAATTTTCAGTATAGCATCTAGTGCCTCTCCCCAAAATACCCCCCAAGTTTCAAAAAGATTGGACCAGGGGGTCCAATTCTATGAGCCCCAAAAGAAGGTGCCCCTATCCTTCATTATTTCTAATCGAGGGAAGGCATTGAAAAGGTGTGCCGTCCCTTTAAATGTGACAGCCAGAACTCCCTTTGGAGTTCAATGATGCTTGTCACAGCCTTGATCTTGGCTCCACCCCTAATGTCTCCTGGCTCCACTCCCAAAGGCTCCTGGCTCCACCCCCAAAGTCCCCAGATATTTCTTAAATTGGACTTCGCAACCCTAAGTGGGAGCTTGTTGCATTAAGCTGGGGCCAGGGCTAAAAAAGTCCTGGCCCTAGTTGAGGCCAATCAGATGTCCTTCAGGTCAGGGATAACCAGAAGATGTTGATTGCTTGATTGTAAATCTCTGGGGGGCACATACGGGGAGAGACAATCTATAATATAGTGGGTTCAACGCATGGAGGAGACAAGGTTGTAGTGATCATAGCTCTTTATTGAGTTACAGCATGGTAACCAGTAATTAAAGAAGACTGATTAACTGGGCCAACTATGTACAATTCAAGGTTCCCGCACTAAGACGCCATTGGATCATTCAAACCAGCAGGGATTTGGATCCTACTGCCCATGGTTCCTGAGTCCCCAAACTCAGGGTGTTTTTGCACTGACCTTACTCCGGAGCGATGTCCCTCTTCACCGCGCAGCGTCTGCGCGGATTTCATACCAATTGCTCCGCAGAACCCGGAAGAGCTGCAAAGTCCCACGGCTTTTGCGTCGCAAACGTAAACTGGTTTTTGGTGGTTTACATTTGCGACGCAAAAGCCGTGGGACTTTGCGGCTCTTCCGGGTTCTGCGGAGCAATTGGTGCGAAATCCGCGCAGACGCTGCGCGGTGAAGAGGGACATCGCTCCGGAGTAAGGTCAGTGTGAAAACGCCCTCAGTCCTCAGGCTCCAATGAGCCAGGCAGGAACACTATCATTATATAACATTAGTCTGCATACACAACATCCCTCCCGCCCCTCCAGTCTGCAAGCCTTAGCATACATAGTCCCTTAGGTAGGCAGGCTTGCAGTGCTCCTGCGTGGACTGCTTGAGTGCCGGAGTGGGCAGAGGAGCAGTCACCACTTCAGGCACAGAGAGCAGAGGGGCTGGTGATGCTGGGGTCTCGGCCAGTGGTTCAGAGTCCTTGGTAGCCACTGACTTAGCCCTGGGGCCCACAGATGGGGCCTCTGGTTCGGCCAACTCATTTTGTGGAGGTGGTGGAAAAGCAAGATGGTTGTCGGGGCTGTAGTCATCGACCTCGTCTTCTGGGGCTGCACGGGACCTCAGCTGGTCGACGTGCCACCTAAGGGTGGACCCGCCTTTGGTAGTCATCTTGTAGGAGATCGACCCTAGAACCCTGGTGACCCTGGCAGGAACCCAGGCTGGACCTCCCCCAAAATTTCTGGCATAAATCAGGTCCCCTGTATCAAACCAGTGGTGCACCCAGAGCACCTCTGGAAACACTTGTAGATCCAGCGCTCGGTCTGGTAGAAACCAGTCCAATAGAGTGGACAGACACCGGCCCATTAAGAGCTCTGCTGGGCTACGGCTGGTGGCAGTGCAGGGGATGGCATGCTGGGCCAAAAGGAATTCAGCAAGGCGGGCTTCCCAGTCCCAAAGGATGATGCGGTGGAGCGATTCCTTGGTAATTCGCACCATCTGGGCCGGGGCAGGATCCAGGTCCCCGGAAGGCAGCGGCAGGCAGTTCAGGGCATCCGCATGGCACATAGCCTTCCCCAGCTGGTACTGGAAGGCATATTGGTACCCATCCAGGAAGACAGACTACTTCAAGTCCTGGGGCGAGAGAGAGATGCATCACAGGGGTGGGGCGATCCTGGATTTGGTCCTAAGTAATGCCCAAGACCTGGTGAGAGATGTAAAAGTGATTGCACCGCTTGGGAGCAGTGACCATAACGTTATTGATGTCACCATTTGTATAAATAGGGAGTTGCCCCAAAAGACCAACACAACCACGTTTAACTTTAAAAGGGGTAAATTCTCTGACATGAGGAGGCATGTGAAGAGGAAATTGAAAGGAAAGGTAAATGCGGTCAAAACCCTCGGGGAAGATGGTGTCAAGATTGACTAATAACGACTTAAGACTGGGGGATCATGGCCTAAGCAATAGGCCCTGTTAAAATCATAATGGATCCACTGCTGCTAATGTTCTACCTTAGTTGCTCCCCTTCCCTCCTTTTCTTATTTTGATTTGTAACTGGTGTGAAGGAATGAGCTGGCGCCTTCTCAGGGCCTGAGGTGGAAGGAAGCATTGCATAACAATTCAAGAGCATTTGCTGGCTATCGTCTGAGAAAGTATCTAGTAGTTGTGTGTGACTGTTTCCTCCTGAACCCCCCCCCCCCGCCTTGTAGGAATGTTTTTGAAGTGTACCTTAAAACCCATGTATCAATGTAGTGGTTTCATTCTTAGCAAGCTAGAGGCTTGCGCCAGAGTACCGGTTATCAATAAATGAAGACTTAGTATCAACTTTGACTCATTCTTGAATCCATCGACTTGACAGATGGAGGCTATATAAAACTACAATCCTAGAAGTTCAAATAAAATATATACCACAAGTTAGGAAAAGCACAAACAGGTATAAGAAAAGGCCTGCATGGTTAACAAATAAAGTTACGGAAGCTGTAAAATGTAAGAAGGACTCCTTTAAGTGGTGGAAAGCTAGTCCAAGTGAGATTAATAAAAGGGAACACAGGCTGTGGCAAAACAAATGCAAAACTGTGATCAGGCAGGCAAAAAGGGACTATGAGGAGCATATTGCAAAAAACATAAAGGCCAACAATAAAAATTTCTTCAAATATATTAGAAGCAGGAAACCAGCCAGGGAGGCAGTGGGGCCCTTGGATTACCAAGGGGACAAAGGATTATTGAAGGAGGATAGGGAAATGGCTGAGAAGCTGAACGCATTTTTTGCCTCAACCTTCACTGTGGTAGATGAATAGTGTTTGCCCGCTCCAGAACCACTAATTTTGGAAGGGGTGTTGAAAGACCTGAGTCAGATTGAGGTGACAAGAGAGGAGGTCCTACAACTGATAGATGAATTAAAAACTAATAAGTCACCAGGTCTAGATGGCATACATCCAAGAGTTTGAAAGAACTCAAAGTTGAACTTGTGGATCTCCTGACAAAAATATGTAATCTTTAATTGAAATCTCCCTCCGTTCCTGAGGACTGGAAGGTAGCAAACATCTTCCCCATCTTTAAAAAGGGTTCCAGAGGAGATCCGGGAAATTACAGGCCAGTCAGTCTGACTTCAATACCGGGAAAGTTGGTAGAAACCATTCAAGGACAGAATGAGTAGGCACATTGATGAACACAAGTTATTGAGAAAGACTCAGCATGGGTTCTGTAAGGGAAGATCTTGCCTCACTAACCTGTTAGAGTTCTTTGAGGGGGTGAACAAACATGTGGACAAAGGGGACCCAATAGATATTGTTTACCTTGACTTCCAGAAAGCTTTTGATAAAGTTCCTCATCAAAGACTCCTTAGTAAGCTTGAGAATCATGGAGTAAAAGGACAAGTACTCTTGTGGATCAAAAACTGGCTAATTAATAGAAAGCAGAGAGTGAGTATAAATGGGCAATCTTCGCAGTAGAAGACGGTAAGCAGTGGGGTGCTTCAGGGCTCAGTATTGGGACCCATGCTCTTTAACTTGTTCATTAATGATTTGGAGTTGAGAGTAAAAATTGAAATGGCTAAGTTTGTAGATGATACTAAATTGGGTGGTAAGAACCAGAGAGGATTGTGAGGCACTCCAAAGGGATCTGTTGCGGCTGGGTGAATGGGTGTCAACGTGGCAGATGAGGTTCAATGTGGCCAAGTGCAAAGTAATGCACATTGGGGCCAAAAATCCCAACTACAAATACAAGTTGATGGGGTGTGAACTGGCAGAGACTGACCAATAGAGAGATCTTGGGTTTGTTGTAGATAACTCACTGAAAATGTCCAGACAGTGTGCGATTGCAATAAAAAAAGCCAATGCCATGCTGGGAATTATTAGGAAGGGCATTGAAAACAATTCAGCTAGTATCATAATGCCCCTGTATAAATCGATGGTATGGTCTCATTTGGAATACTGTGTGCAATTCTGGTCACCGCACCACAAAAAGGATATTATAGCATTGGAAAAAGTGCAGAAAAGGGCAACTAGAATGATTAAAGGTTTGGAACACTTTCCCTATGAAGAAATGTTAAAACTCTTGAGGCACTTTAGCTTGGAGAAACGTCGACTGTGAGGTGACATGATAGAGGTTTACAAGATTATGCATGGGATGGAGAAAGTAGAGAAAGAAGTACTTTTCTCCCTTTCTCACAATATGAGAACTGGTGGGCATTCAATGAAATTGCTGAGTAGTTGGGTTAGAAGGATGGGAGGAAATACTTCAGCCAAAGGGTGATTAACATGTGGAATTCACTGCCACAGAACGTGGTGGTGGCTATAAGCATAGCCAGCTTCAAGAGGGGTTTGGATAAAAATATGGAGCAGAGGTCCATCAGTGGCTATTAGCCACAGCATATTATTGGAACTGTCTGGGGCAGTGATGCTCTGTATTCTTGGTGCTTGGGGGAGGGGCAAAGTGGAAGGACTTCTAACCCCACTTGTGAACCTCTTTTTTTTTGGCCACTGTGTAACACAGGGTGTTGGACTGGATGGGCCATTGGCCTGATTCAACATGGCTTCTCTTATGTTCCTCAGTGGAACAGGATTCCTCGGGAGGTGGTGGGTTCTCCTGCCTTGGAGGTTTTCAAGCAGAGGCTAGTTGGCCATCTGACAGCAATGAAGATCCTGTGAATTTTGGGAGAGGTATTTTGAGTTTCCTGCATTGTGCAGGAGGTTGGACTATATGACCCTGGAGGTGCCTTCCAACTCTATGATTCTAGGAAGGAGGAAAGCCATTGCAAGGCAGGCCCATGAATCCCAATGTCAGTGAGGTGGTGGGTCAAAAGGTTATAACTGACCATGTTTAATGCTGCTGTTAGAAGAAGAAGAAGAAGATGATGATGATGATATTGGATTTATATCCCGCCCGCCACTCCAAAGAGTCTCACAGCAGCTCACAATCTCCTTTACCTTCCTCCCCCACAACAGACACCCTGTGAGGTGGGTGGGGCTGGAGAGGGCTCTCACAGCAGCTGCCCTTTCAAGGACAACCTCTGCCAGAGCTATGGCTGACCCAAGGCCATGCTAGCAGGTGCAAGTGTAGGAGGGGAATCAAACCCAGTTCTCCCAGATAAGAGTCCACACACTTAACCACTACACCAAACTGGCTCTCCAGTTAGGTCAGGAAACAACAGCAGCACTGACCTGCCTTGATCCAGATGTCTCCAGAGGTCATGTTGAGGGTGACCAGCACAGTCTCCATCTTATGGCCTGGGCGAAAGCCAGACTGGAATGAATCCAGAATAGCAGCTTCATCTGAGAAGACCTGGAATTGCTCTGCAACCTCTCAATGACAGGTTTGAAACTGGGTGATAGTTTGTAGGGACCAATGAGTCTGATGATGGCTTCTTCAAGAGCGGACACATCACTGCCTCCTTTAGAGTAGCTGGGAAAGTCCCTGGTGACAGGGACAGATTGATAATATCTATTAAGGTAGTCCCAATTCTCTCCCTGGAGGCTTCCCTAGAGAGCCAGTTTGGTGTAGTGGTTAAGTGCACAGGCAGGGCCGGCTTTTCCACTAGGCAAACTAGGCGCTTGCCTAGGGCACCAGGAGGAAGGGGACACCGAATTAGGCTCCCCTCCCCCGCCCATGAAAAATGCCTAGTTTGCCTGCCACTGCCTGCCTGCCTTTCTCCCCTCCACCATGGTGGTGGCAGCAGTTTTCCTTCCCTTCCTTTCTGCCTGCCCCCCATCACTGTGGCCGCTGCAACTTTCCTTCCCACCCTTTCTGCCCGCCTGCCTGATCGCCGCCGGGACACCTTCCCTTCCCTCCGTTTCTGCCCCCCAATTGCTGCTGCTGCCGCCGCCACCTCTTTCCTTCCCTCCGAAAGCAGAGATATGGAGATTTTTCTCTTCTTTCACCAGCTGATTACTTGGCACTTTCACTGCCTTCTAGATACTATAGCCTGTAGGCAAAGAGAGAATTTAGAGGTGCATACATTTGCAAAAGGCTTGCAAAGGGTATGACCCATTTGAGTCTTTCTGTGATTTTGAATGAGGTTTTTTTAAAAAACAAAAAAATCCCCAAAATGTGGTGGCTCACATCTTACCTCTCCACTAAGCAAGGTTGGTAGCCTCTCTTCAGCCTAAGCAAACTTCTTCCAGCTTAAGTGGTTCTTTTGAAGAGGCACTTGAATTCGAAGAAGGTTTCATAGGCTGTAGGAATTCATAAGGTTTTCATAAGGAATTCATAAGGAATTCATAAGGTTTCATAAGGTAGAGTACCACCAATTATTTGCCTTGGCAGAAAGAAGGGATGACACAAAAATAGCTTTCTTTATTGTTTACTGGAGTGATTCTGTCATGTTCGTTTTCCACTGAAACGACTTCTGTCTTGTCAGCTTGAAGTGTAACGTGGCTTTTCTTAGATAGATATGTTTACATTAACCTGCCCATACCAAAGCAATTATGATAAATGAAGGATTTTAAGAAATCAAAGATTTCAGGTTTTCATGGCTGGTAACATCATTGGGGTTTGTAGAATCTTTCAGGCTCAAGTGCCATGTTCTACTGGAGAAAGTTTTCCTTCCAGACGTTTCGTTCTCAGCTACGGAGTGGCTGCAACGCCACTGAGGAGGTTCTCCGCAGCCGAGAATGAAATGTCTGGAAGGAAAACTTTCTCCAGTAGAACACGGCACTTGAGCCCGAAAGATTCTACAAACCCTAATGGTTTTAAGAAAATAGCATTCTTTTAAACAAAACGCCATCTTTTCTTTTAATATTTAAACAGCACGCCCCAAAGTTTGGGTTGGTTTTGGATTGCTGTTGATTATTCAGTGGGATTGTTTTGTTTTTCCTTTCTAACAAGAGATTTCCCTGCCACATTAGAGACAACTTCTTAAAGACTCCTCTGTTTCAAATACTTGCTGTAGTGTGGCATGGGAACCAGGAAATTCTAAAATCCCTTTGGGCATCTAGAGTTATTTATATGTGCATCCTTCCTATAATCTTTAAAGTATATTTTCTGAAAGCATTAAAAATATTTTCGTTATAGCAAATCCCCCTTCCCCCACAAAGAAGAGGCAATAGAAGATATTTGCAGACATCAGATCTCTAGCTCTAACTGTGACCAGTCTCTGGAAACCTGATGCTAAAAGTTATGCTCACCCAGTCATAAAATGGCCTTAATGTCATGCGTAGAGGGAGGTGCGTCAAAACAGTTTGAATTTCTGATCAGCATTAGGCATAAAAATGCCTTTTAGGCAATCTACAGATCAACTGTTTAAGAAGGAAGACAGTGGTGGTGGTGAGGAAATACAGAACTCAACAGATGTCGTAGGTATATGCTTTTTAAAATAATGGAAGTTTTGGTAAGAACAATAAAAGATGTACATTTTTTCCTTTTTTGGAAAAACTGGGGAGCTGAACATTTGAGCATCAGTTTAGAGGACTCGACAGATGTGCCAAGATACACGAGTGGTCGTCAGTTCATTGATCTTGGAGCACCCCTGACATTTATTATATTCTGCTGATTTCCCAGTTCACACACGGAACTATTAATCACTTACCTTCATTGCTAACCCTGTCTGTTGGAATTCTGCCACAATAAAGACGAATGGTTCCGGTGGCCATCCAGCCTCATGTTGTTGTTTTTTTAAAAAACCTCTGATGCATATTCATATACTATATGGTAAATAACATCTTGGTGGCTGTTATAGAAAGCCCTCACAAAACAATAGACTATCTTGAGAAGAGTCTTAGAGGCACTGCCTGATAGCTCTAACTTGTTTGTAATCCTCCCCCCCCCCCATTTACATTACTTATAGTCCATCTTTCTTACTGGGAATCAAAGCAGATAACAGACAGTAAGTCAATATAGTTAACAGTATGGGACATCCAATAAAAATGCCATAGAGTTTGTACTGTCAAAAACTGAAACCAACTAGAAATCTGAAAACAGAACTGAAGCACAGTGTATGTATTAACATGATGTGTTGAATGATGTAAAATGTACGTATTAGAGCCAGTTTGGTGTAGTGGTTAAGTGCATGAACTCTTATCTGGGAGAACCCGGTTTTGTTTCCCACTCTCCCACATGCACCTGCTGATGTGACCTTGGGTCAGCCACAAGTTCTCTCAAAGAATATGGTTCTTGGTTCTTGGATTGGCCAGAAGGAGCCACAAGCTGCAATGTCCTGGAATTGTAGATCAGGTGGTTACTCTGCAGGTGCAAAGCTGCTTGGTACAGTACCATGCTTGAGACTAATTTAATCAGGGAACATCAAAGTTACCCGGTCTTACATGCAATTGAAGGAGTTTGAGCGATACCTGGCTATGGTATTCACGCTGACATTTTCAGTATACATAAATGATGAGGATGATAAATTGTTGCTATAAACAAGAAATTGACTTAGGCCGTTTTCCCACTGAGCTTACCTCGGAGCGACGTCCCTCTTCACCGCGCAGCGTCTGCGCGGATTTCCCACCAACTGCTCCGAGGAACCTGGAAGTTCCCGACCTTTTGCGTCGCAAATGGAAACCGCTAAAAACCAGTTTACATCTGCGACGCAAAAGCCGCGGCTCTTCCTGGTTGTGCGCAGCAGTTGGTGGGAAATCCGCGCAGACGCTGCGCGGTGAAGAGGGACGTCACTCCAGAGTAAGGTCAGTGGGAAAACGGCCTTACTTTTCTAAGTGCACTTGTGTGACTGCTGCAGGACTATATTGACTGTGCATAAGACAACACTGGTAACCAGTGACACATCCCTTCTGTCCCATACCTGCACCATTTTGTGACCTTTTCTTTTAGTATTGTGTGTGTGTGTGCTCGCATGCCTTATGACTTCTGGCGACCCCTCGTATGGCTAGAACATTTCACAGAGGTGACCTGAACAGTGCCTGCTGCTGTGTCACAACCCTGGTATTTATTGGAGGTCTCCTTTCCGAGTACTTGCCGCAGTTGGTCCTGATCAGCTGATGAGATCTGACAAGATTGGGTTTGCCTTTTGTTTTGTTTTTTGAAGATAATGCATTCTGGCTTGACAGGGTTCATTTCATGTAATTTATGCCTGCTATAAAATGGTAAATAAGGAGACTACCACTATCTTCCCTCTTTCTACAGCCTCACCGCTTTTGTTTTCGAAGGACTCTGCTCTTTCTTTAGTGTAAATAGTATGTAGTCAGTTTCACTCCGCAGGAAAAAAAGAATCTTGTCAATTCCGCTCGTCCTGGCAGCAGAAATGCCATTGGTAGTCCTTGTTACTTAGCTGTGAACAGCCAGCTAGAACAGAGACTTAAATACGAATTCCCTTCTCTAGTACTGGAGCAGCCACCTAGTTTCCACTTTGTTTAAATGATTGCACAAGTGGGGTATGCTTGGAGGGCATGCTTTTCAAAACTGTTTTTTGTTCTCTTATCTCAAAAGGATAGAGTAAGTAAATAAATCAAGAGTAAGTTATTCCTAATTATTACTTATTCCACTTTAGATAAAATAGCAAAGTATGATAAATGTTGGTCATTGTTTCCTGTAGCACTGTCAACATTTAAGGAATAGTTTTCAGATATTTTCAGAACATTTATATGAAACTGGACTCTTTATTTATTGTGCAACGGTGAGTTTAAAATATATTAATCATTTGATGACTCTAAAATGTCGTTTTATGTTCAGATATTGCTAAGCTTAGCAGCCATTATGGGGGCTGATGATATGCGAATAAAGTCAAGTGTGCTCTCAATTGGACAGAATTGATTTTTGCATATGCAGTATGATAGGAATACTAAGACCAAATGAATTATCCTAATGGGAAGGGTGAGAAGTTTTAAAATGTTTTTAAAAAAGTAGTTATTAATGATATAAGAAATTGAATATATTGCCATATGTTACTAATAAAAATTGTTTGAAACTGAGAAGTTTTAAAATGTTAATACGTGCAGTACATTGTGCATAGCTGTTCAGTAGAGACTTTGTTTGATGCACCCATTTTTGTAGAGAACACTGTATAACTGAAGGGCATCTGAGTGTATGCGGGGTGCCAAAATTAAAAGGGCATTCATTTAGCTTACTAATTTACCAAGGTCTAACCAGAAAACCCTAATAGCTATTATTTAAATTGGTCTGTATCTGATAAATACTTCAAAATCACCTGAGTGCATGTTGTTTAGAACAGAAACAGAAGGAAGCAATTACTCCATAGTAAAAAGCTTCAATTGTTAGCCAGACCCCAACCCTAATCAGGTTTTCTTGGAAATAAGAGGCTCTCAAGAACCATAGCTCATTAAGTGGAAAAAATTATTCCTAGACTGTAATATTTCAAGCTGCAAGTGCATGACTGAATGCTTGTTAAAGGGAAATAAGTCTCAGCATGTAAGACAAACAGCATGTCAGATTTCATAAACCAGGCCTATAGACGCTGTGATTTCTGTGGTATGACAAGCTTTCATTTTACAAAAGGCCCAGAACTCAGACATCAGAGCAAGCAATACTAACAAACAGGTAGTTCCATATGACTTTTTTTGTGTGTGTGTGAATCCGCTTCATCACCTACAGAAAGGACGCTCGTTTGGTCTGTTTAGGCCCGTTTTCATGATGTGCATGCGAATAGGCTTTTAATAATAGAATTCCCTACCTATCATTCATGTATTACTCAACCTTGTTTTTTTACTAGCCTCACGTAGGTCAACAACATCACCAAGGGATTGGTCATTCCTTCCCCCTACTCTGACATGCTCTACTTATGTAACCCATGAGATTCTGATTTAAAGAGCTGACAACTGCAACTTCTTGTTGCAAAAACAACTGCTCACACTTTGTTTTTCTGAACCACAAGTTCTCAAGTCTCAGGGAAGTATTCATATCGACAATGACTTGGAACCACATTTTGGAAATTAAATTAATAGAACTATGCAACCGTGTAGCAGAAGACCTCTGCTGATTGGTGGTCGAAGCAATAGACTAGGCCGCAGGCAGACAGGAAAACAGCAATTTATTGATTTTTTGTGCACGGGCCCAAAGTCTGAGCCCCGATTTGAGGAAGAACACAAGCTTTTATACTTCAGATCATTGATTACAGTAAATGATACAGTAAGAGACAGTCCCACTTTCCATACATCATCATGAGCATCATTTTACTACGGGAACAGGGCGTGGGCAAGGCTAGGGCATATTCCGTATATGGCATTATTATCTGCAAGCTTCTGATGCAATATCCGTCCTAATAAACATGTTTTTCATAGTGTCTTTGGGGTTCTCCGGGAGTTTCCGGGATGTGCATACTTAATACTCTGTTCCAGCAAGCTACATGCCTGTAAGCAAGTATAAGATTAACTTCCCTTTTGTATTCCTAACTGCGTAGCTAGCACTAAGTGGGGGAAAATGGGGAGAGCTACTTCCCTTTTCTGGCAGAAAGATTTCACACAGCCTGATACATTTTAATATGTATTTATCCTCAGGCCCAGAAGACTAATTTATTTGCGGCCTGCTATAACTCCCCCCTTTCAAGGTGCACATGAGAATTCACCGCGCACCTTGACCTTCCTTGTATATTCTCCAGTTTGACAGCATTACCTCATAATCACTTTCTTTGATGGCTTTTCTCCTACGCCTGGTGAGGAGCCTAGTTGTTAGACCATCCATACATTTGAGGAGACACCGCACACAACAGCAGAGCAAAATTCCCAACACAGCTAGGGCAATGACCAGTAAGAACCCTTCCCGTAGCCTGCTAAAATTGGGATGCCAGCTGGTGAGCCGTTGAAATAATGGTCCTCCTCCTGCATACATAACACAATGGTACAATATGTTCTAATATCTTTGGCACCTCCAACACTCCCTGTGATAGAAATTATTCCATTGAGGTGGTTTTTGTATCACCTGGCTAGCCCAGTTATCGTGCCACTCCTCTGGACAATCTCTTCCACAAAGTTGCCATGTCTGGACAGGGCAACTTCCTTTTCCCCTTAAAAATCACCAGAGTTCCCACTTGCTTTTCATATTTGTATTATTTATACTCTGGCTATATAGCAGGAGCACGGTTACAACCAATGTTCTATAACTTCAAACTTGCACCTGATACCAAGGACAAAGTTGCTCTTGACTTTCTAAAACCAGTAGGTTAGGATTTGGTGAGGTGCTGGATGCATTTAGCCAAGGCCTGATTAGGTATTCAAATTGGGTTTTACTATCCCCCTCTCAACAATCGTCAACTAAACATTCAGCAGGCAATGACATTTCCTATAATTATTTTAGCTTGATCCGATGCGCCGCTCCTATGCTGGATGCTTATCCCATGTGAAGACCACGTCAGCTTTGTAACGGGAGCAAGGGGCCGTCTATGTTGTCTGTGAACCAAGCCGTTCCAGTAGGCTTGGGCCCAGAGGTCGCCTGCCTGGCAAGCCTCAGCTTTATCCTGGTCCCAGGAGCCTGCGGCACCTGCCAATCTAGTGAGGCTCGTTTAATGGATCCACATGGCTAGTCAGTAGACCTTAACGGCTGTTGGGGTAGAAAGCAAAACAGTGAAAGGACTGCCCCACTTAGGCTGAAGGGGCTGGGCTCTCCAACTTTTTACCCAAACCAGATCGCCTGGTTGGAATGGGTGCTTGGGATGGTGCACTTGGAGAGGGAGAGCTTCTAACACATATTTGGATACTTCATTCATAGCCTTTCCCAAAGCCTGAATTTCCTGATACCAAGCAAGGTTCCCTATTTGTACTAGGTCTCCTTTTATTCCTGTTACAATGGAAGGAGGCCTTCCAAAAACAATTTCATATGGGCTTAACTTTAGTTCCTTTTTGAGCAAGCATCTCAGTCTGAATAGGGCAATGGGCAGTGCATCCGGCCATTTCAGGCTAGTTTCCTGACACAATTTGGCCAATCGATGTGTAGGATTTTGGACACTGCTTGCGCCACTTTGTGGACAAACGATGGCCCGTTGTCTGATGAAATTACTAAGGGAAGACCCCAAATTGGGCAGATGTCAATAAGTGTTTGACCACTTCTGAGCCTTTCTCAGATTTAGTGGGGAAAGCCTCTATCCAATTTGAGTAAGTACAAACAAAAATAAGCAAATACTTCCATGGGCTTTCAGTGAAGTCTGTTATTATGGACTCAAATGGGGTTGTGCCTACATGCTGTTTCCCTGGACGCTGACTTGGACTTTGTCTGGGGTTGTTTCAAGTACAGGGCACACATCTAGTTGTTGCCTTTGCACACAGGCTATGCAGCTTGAGAATGTATAACTGCCTATCTAACAGTTCAGCCGTGGCAGTCTTCCCAAAATGAGTTTCCTCATGAGTCTGTTGCACTAGGGAGCCAGGCTATTGCTTCGGGTACTAGCAGACATCTGTCTGGCAGTGGAATCCATCCTTGAATACATGTTTTGGAGGCTCCTTGGGTTTCTGCCCACGCCCCCTCTTTGTGTATTGGGGAGTCCATTCGGAGAACTGAACTTGGAACACAGGGCAGACTGGTTCTGCTTCTTCTGGAATTGCTGCCGACCAGCTGCTCGCTTAGCTGCCTCATCTGCCTTTTCCTTTATTCACAGGACTAAGGGGCTTCTGGTGGGCTTTGCAATGCACGGCAGAGACCTTTTTTGGGGCCCATACAGCTTCTAGGAGCCTCAAGATTTCTGCTTCGTACCTGATGGTCTTCCCTGTGGAATTTATCAATCCTTTTCCCTTATACAGGGCTCCATGGGCATGAAGAGTCATGAAGGCATATCAAGAATCTGTATAGATGCTGGCTCTAACTCTTGAAGCTAGCTCCAGGGCTCTTGTCAGGGCTATCAACTCGGCCTTCTGGGCTGAGGTGCCGGGAGACAACAGTCTTGCTTCCACTACGCTTTGCAAGGTGACTACCGCATGTCGCACCCCATCCTGCACATAACTGCTTCCAACAGTTTAGTACTCTACCTCTGCGTTATGGCCCCATGGTGAGTTTATCTGCTTCTTGAATAAGTTCTGCGGTTGCAGCTATCGCTCACAGACATCCTGGCCGTCCTTTTGCTACTGTGTCTAGTTGCTTGGATAAGTATGCTACTGGCTGCTGCCATGATCCTAGTACCTGGGTAAAGACTCCAATAGCAACCCTATCCCTTTCATGCACAAAGAGGGTAAATGACTTCTCCACATCTGGGAAAGTTCTCACTCTTCCTCCAGGGGGCAGGTCAACATGCAATATGCATATCCCTCTGGGCTGGTCATCTTTAAAGGAAATTGATGCTCCCAACAAGGGCAAGGGACGCTCGGGCATGTACAGAAATCTATGTTGGACAAGATGAGTCCCTAAATCGCATATTCGGTCTTGGAGAAAGGACTTCAAGCCGGACTGACCTGTAGCTCCTGCTATGCAAGTCGTTGGTTTTGTTGTTGGGGCTATCTGGGTGTTTACAACGGAGTATTCTGCTCTTGCATCGACCATAAAAGATAGCTTCATTGATCCGCTTAGGCTACATATTACTGACAGCATTATTGACTGGATTTTAAAGATCAATCGAGAGCCAGACCAGATGGAACTTCTTTTTGCCATCAAGTCACAGCTGACTTTTGGCAGCCCTGTAAGGATTTCAAGGCAAGAGACATTCGGAGGTGGTTTGCCATTGCCTTCCTCTGCATCATATATGGCCTGGGACCTGCCTACCTGAAGGACCGTCTCTCCCCACACGTTCCCCAGAGAGTACTGAGGTCGGGAACTCAAAACCTTCTCACTATCCCCGGGCCTAAAGAAGTCCGTCTTAAGTCAACTAGAGACAGGGCCTTTTCCATAATGGCCCCTACATGGTGGAACCAGCTGCCGGAGGAGGTGAGGGCCCTGCGGGACCTTATTCAGTTCTGCAGGGCCTGTAAGACAACCCTCTTCTGGCTAGCCTACACCTGACTGGGAAATAAATGTAGCTTATTTGACTCCTGTGAATTATACTGTATAAAATTTGATGTTAAGGTTTTAAGGTTTTTAGGTTTTAAATGTTCTGACTTTTAATTGTTTATATATGTAAATGTTAATTTAAATTCTGTTTTATCATCTGTTGTGAGCCGCCCTGAGCCACTTTGTGGGAAGGGCGGGATACAAATCATAGAATAAATAAATAAATAAATCATAACTCTGCATCATAACTCTGGTCTCGCTTGGTGGTCTTCTATCCAAATACTAATCCTGCTTAGCTTAGTGAGATCTGATTGGATTGGGCTAGCCTGGCCTATCCTGGTTGGAGCAGATGCAATTGGGCAGTTCTAAGATGGTTAAGCATGAATCATCTCCAGTCATTTGGAAAGCTGGACATATGTGCTGGGTCTGATTTTAACAGCAATAAAGGTGGGATATATGAGAAGAGAAAAAAATTATGTTCCCTGCCCACGTTATCCCTAAATTATTTATTGCAACATGTTGAAATGCGTTTAGGCTGCTTTGCTCCCTGAAGGGACACAAAGTGACTTAGAAAAAGTAAAATGTCCCATGTAACAAAGCATAATACCCAAATAAACCAATATGGGCCGGCCCAACACACTGAAGTGATTTTTGCAAGCCTCAGGGGCAAGGGACAACTGCCCTTTAGCTCATGGCTTTGGCCCTGTCCAGATTAAATAACTGCAGAAAGTTGAGGGAAAAGCCAGCCTAGATGCAATTCAGCTGTTGCTAGACTTTTGCAGTAAGCCAGTTGGATCTTCTTCATTTCCTCCTTCTGCCGGAAGTATTTAATCTTTTCTTTCAAATGAATTATATGGATACCACCACTCTAGATACCACCACTAGGTTCCCTGCGGGAGGCAGGGGATCCCCTGCTACCAGTTCTCACCTCTACTGCCTATCAGCTGACAAGTTGGGAGACTTACCTGGAGCAGGCCCAGGTTACCTGGGCATGTCCTGGAAGTGATGTCATAACCTCGGCAATGTCACAGCAACGCCTCTGCTGTTTGTGCAAAAACTCTATGGTGGAAGTCATTTTTGCCATATTTTGCCCTAATACCAAAGAGTTGGTGCAACAGTGCAATGTGAGGCCATCGCTTCTGGCACACTCTAGAAGTTGTGTTGTTACTGGTGATGTCACTTGGGCCTCCCTCCTTCTCCTGGTAAGCCCCTCCCACTGAAGCCTCATCGGTTGCCAGGAGGGACCTGGCAACCCTGGACACAACTGGCTGACATCATAACAGCGAATGAAAAAAACTATTTCTGTTTGGCTCCCGGTGTGTTTTGCCTAATTATCTCAAAGGATATAGAGCATATGAGCATATATAATAAATAAAAGGCCAAACTGGAGAGCCAGTTTGGTGTAGTGGTTAAGTGTGCGGACTCTTATCTGGGAGAACTGGGTTTGATTCCCCACTCCTCCACTTGCACCTGCTGGAATGGTCTTGGGTCAGCCATAGCTCTGGCAGAGTTGTCCTTGAAAGGGCAGCTTCTGTGAGAGCTCTCTCCAGCCCCACCCCCCTCACAGGGTGTCTGTTGTGGGGGAGGAAGGTAAAGGAGATTGTGAGCCGCTCTGGGACTCTTCGGAGTGGAGGGCGGGATATAAATCCAATATCTTCATCTACCTCACAGGGTGTCTGTTGTGGGGAGGAAGGTAAAGGAGATTGTGAGCCGCTCTGAGACTCTTCGGAGTGGAGGGCGGGATATAAATCCAATATCTTCATCTATCTCACAGGGTGTTTGTTGTGGGGGAGGAAGGGAAAGGAGATTGTGAGCTGCTCTGAGACTCTTCGGAGTGGAGGGCGGGATATAAATCCAATATCTTCATCTACCTCACAGGGTGTCTGTTGTGGGGGAGGAAGGTAAAGGAGATTGTGAGCCGCTCTGGGACTCTTCGGAGTGGAGGGCGGGATATAAATCCAATATCTTCATCTACCTCACAGGGTGTCTGTTGTGGGGAGGAAGGTAAAGGAGATTGTGAGCCGCTCTGAGACTCTTCGGAGTGGAGGGCGGGATATAAATCCAATATCTTCATCTATCTCACAGGGTGTTTGTTGTGGGGGAGGAAGGGAAAGGAGATTGTGAGCCGCTCTGAGACTCTTCGGAGTGGAGGGCGGGATATAAATCCAATATCTTCATCTACCTCACAGGGTGTCTGTTGTGGGGGAGGAAGGTAAAGGAGATTGTGAGCCACTCTGAAACTCTTCAGAGTGGAGGGCGGGATATAAATCCAATATCTTCATCTACCTCATAGGGTGTCTGTTGTGGGGGAGGAAGGTAAAGGAGATTGTGAGCCGCTCTGAGACTCTTCAGAGTGGAGGGTGGGATATAAATCCAATATCTTCATCTACCTCACAGGGTGTTTGTTGTGAGGGAGGAAGGAAAAGGAGATTGTGAGCCACTCGGAGACTCTTCGGAGTGGAGGGCGGGATATAAATCCAATATCTTCATCTACCTCACAGGGTGTCTGTTGTGAGGGAGGAAGGAAAAGGAGATTGTGAGCCACTCGGAGACTCTTTGGAGTGGAGGGCAGGATATAAATCCAATATCTTCATCAATCTCACAGGGTGTCTGTTGTGGGGGAGGAAGGTAGAGGAGATGGTGAGCGCTCTGAGACTCTTCGGAGTGGAGGGCGGGATATAAATCCAATATCTTCTATCTTCTTCTTCTTCTAATTCATTTCAAAGCACTTTATGCTTCAGCAGGAATGCTTGAGGTCAAGGGTCCATAAACTAATTATTCTCTGGGCATTGACAGGACAAGAGTTATTAACCCATCCTTTCAAAAATCCACTTTCATAGCTCCATAATTATATAATCAAAGACGTTAAAGGATTTTTATATTTAAAAACTTCTTAATTATGTCTTTTATCAAGTGATGTTGCTCCTAACTCTAAAACAGGGCAATTATAGGTTTTACTGGTAAGTTCGTAATTATGGGATACCTGAAACATGTATTTTTCAACCTGGTAATCTTCCTGAAAATCTTGAATGAGGATGAGTATATCTGGAAATCTGGGTCGATACACCAGCATGGATGTACTTGGGGATTGGGGGGGGGGGGGGGAGGAGGCTCATTAGGCATTTTAGGTACTAAGAGTGGACAGCTGTGAGCTAGATGGATGAATGGTTTTACGTATAAAAGAGTCTTCAGATACTATTTTGAAAGGTTGCACAGTAGAACAGTTGTATTCCAATTTATGATAAAATGTCAGTGCAGACGTGTTGATCCCAGTTGCTCTGTGAGAATCCACTGATGTCCTGCAAATAGCCTGAGATAAATGGAAGGCCTTCCATGATTTGCATTGGGATATGAAGAAGATCAAATACAGCAGGAGAGACTCCCAGTTTCTTATCTTATCCCAACCTCAATGCAAATGAGAACTCTGGGGAATCTATGTGTTTCTGGGTGTCCTGCTGACTGTCAGAACTTGTAACTTTTGCTCTATTTGCCTTGACCAAACTGACTCCATGCTGTAACTTAGTACTAACATAGAGTGCCTGACCACAGCAATTAACCCTGGCCCCTTTGCTATGCCAAATATTTAGGGCAGCAGAGCAGGTGGCAGATAGTCTCTGCTTAACATCCACAGGTGCCCTTTGAAGACAGGCCGTTTGGCCTTCACCACAGGGGAGCGTCCTCCCTTCTGATAACGAAGGCTGGGAAAAGAGACACTTGTCTGTGACCGTGTGAATGATAGCTTTATTGTACTTTACTGATGGCATAAAATGTAACCAACTGCCAAGAATTGGCATTACTGTTATTTCGTTGCTCTAGTACTGTAGTTCTTCAATAAAGATCCTAACTTTGTAACAAGTCTTGGAATCGTCTGAAGTTCGTCCCAGTTCTGACACTGACTCCTGATGAAAGATGTGAATATGTGAACCCTGGTCCAAGGACTTCTGGATTATGTAGTGGACAATCATATTGTACACCTCTCTCTCTTGGCTTGACTTCGCGAACGAAGATTTAAGAAAGGTGCAGTCGTCCACGTCTGCTGCAGGCTCGCTGGTGGCTGACAAGACCAATGCGGGACAGGCAGGTCCAGCCACAGTGGCTGCAGGGAAAAGTCTGATTTGGGGTTGGTGCTGTAGCAGTGCGATTCTTCCTCAATCTCCTTTTGTCCTCAAGACCAGCTATGCGTGCGTTCTCAAAGGAAGAGACAGCCTGGTGGATGGTGTGCCTCCATGCTTTGCGATCTGAGGCTAGGTCAGGCCACTGGTGATGGTTGATGCAACAGGTACAAAGGGATTTCTTCAAGGAGTCCTTGTACCTCTTCTTTGGTGCCCCTCTATTTCGATGGCCGGTGGAAAGTTCGCCATGCAAGGCAATCTTGGGAAGGTGGTGGTTTTCCATCCTGGAAATATGCCCTCCCCAGCGCAGCTGCATCTTCAACATTGTACACCAACCTAATATAAAACAACATTGGACTGAAAATACCCAAGGCAATAAAGAAGCTATTGTGCCATTACACCTATAGATTAAAAAAAAAATGGAACTATATTCTAAAAGATGGGAAAAAAGCAGATTTGGGAAAGAATCAAAGCAGAGTTAAACAACTAAGGAAAAATATTTCCCTCTGTATGCTCATTTTTACTCATTGACAGCAGAGTGAATTATGCACATCTATGAAAAGTAGCCCTTACATTTTCTTTATGCAAAAGGCTCAGTCAATATGAACTGGGGCATGGCACAGGCAATAAAGCCACCTAAATTCTTTAAGCCACCTTGATTCAAGGTTGGCGCAATTTTATTTGAGCTCCCTAAGAAGGATTACTCTGACAAGCTAAAGTCTATTTTGAAACTGATATCCTGCATAATACAGTACATCCAGCAGCACTTTGACAATACTTTGAAATGACAAGTTGCGTACCCTGGCACTTCAGAGGAATAAATAACAGGAAATGGTAACGTACTGTAATGGCCCAATAATAAGAGATGGCTGGGCTATCCATCTTCCACCAGGGCTGAGGATGCTCTTTGTCAGCCCCCAAAGAAGAACATTTAGAGAATTAATGCATGAAGAGTATGGTGGTAACAGGGAAGCAGAGTGGAGGGCAGCTGCATGAGCCAATGGAAGAAGAACGTAGACTGGAAGCAACAGCCAGACACTTTTGTTTCAGTGCCCTGGCTTGTATTTCAGCAACAGTCAAGTACATGATTCCTTTGCTGACACTCAGAGATGAGATGTGCTGCTCAGAAATGCACCCTTCCTTCCACCATGCAATGCAAATGTGCATCTCTACCTTTTGGAATGGGCACAACAGGATGATAGCCCTTGTCTTGTTCATGTTTAATATCTATGAGGGAATGCACACTACAAGTTGTTACCTTTGAAAGTTATCCAGAAGCTTCAATTGGTCCAAAAAGCAGCAGCCAGTTCATTGTCGGGGGGGCTGGATACAGGGATCGTATGGTCCCCTGTGTTGAAAGATCAGTATGTGCTACCTGTTTGTTTTCTGGTACAATTCAAAGTGCTGATTCTAATTTTTAAGGCCCCTAAATGGTTTTGGGACAGGGGACTTGAAGGACCCCCACCTCCCATGTTGTCTGAATCACCTGCTCTCTGTCTCCCTGCCTGAAGAGATTAGACAGATGGAAATGAGAAACAGGGCTTTTTCAGTAGTGGCACCATCTCAGTAAATGTCCTCCCATTGAGGCATATCTAGCACCTATCTTACTGGTGTCATGTTTCTTTTCACCCAGATGTTTAATTGAGGGTTTCCATCTTATAAAAGCAGTTTTATGGCTTGTTTCTAACCTGAAGACTGCCTTATGGATATTTTTAGTCTGCTCAGTTATTACTTCATGCTGTTTCATGCTTGTTTTTAAGGCTTGTTTTTAAGTGACTTGTTTGTAATACTGCTAATGTATGTTGCCTTATGGTTTTACAGTAACGTATTTGCTCATGAGCTTCCTGGAGCAAGTCTTTGGAAACTGGCATATAAATGACCTGAATGAGCAAATAACTAACTAAATGAGCTTTAATTTTTGTTGTTCAGTCGCACAGTCGAGTCTGACTCTTTGTGACCCCATGGACAAAGTCACACCAGCTTTAATACTGCTGCTTTATTATACTGCTGAAATTGTGTACTTTTCATTGAGACCATTCTCTCTTTTTGCCAGCAGCTATATCACAATCTGGTCGGGCTTTGCTTCTCAGCTGTCTAGTAGCATCTCCTCTACCGCACCTGATCCATGATCTAATACCAAATGGCTCATATAGACTCATAGAGGTGGAGGAAACCCAATGGTCCTCTAATCCCAACCACCCTCTGCAAGTCAGGTTCATCTATCCAGCAAGCCTTCCAGAATGATCTGCACAATCCAGTTCTAAGTGTGTCACAAGCCAAGAACAGGTAACACTGTAGGAGGAAAAATGTGCTCAACAGAGTAAATAGCTTCAAATAACTTATGAAGCAAACTCTGAAGCACATGTAGATTATGTAGATCCATCAAGAAATGGTCTCTTATCCAAAATCAATAAATTCCGCCCCCACCCCCAGCTCAGTACTAGAATATCCCACTTTATTCAGATTTGGCAACTTCACTGATTGTAATGAGACCTGTAAAGTTAAGATGGAATGAATTTTTACTATGCCAACCATAGCTGTTCAAAGAGATCACTACAAGACAGTACAAGTCCATTTTTCATGTTTCTCATGTCATCTCTTCTTCAAAATGGTGATACTGTTTTGAATTTCTGAAAAAATATTTATGAGTAATTTCCCCTACACAGATTAAATACCATAGCCCATTAGTAGTAGATAAGGGTGCCCTATCTTCATCAAGCCGCATTCCAAAGCGACAGCTGCCCCCCCCACACACACCCGCGCGCACAAAAATGAACGCCGTATGTTTTCCTATGGGAGAGTGAGGCAACAGTCCCCAATGGGAGGCTAGAGATCCACCCATCCAAGGAATACCAGATGTTTCCTAAGGGGGGAAAAGGGGGGGTCAGCCACCGGTGTAGCTGGCTTCATATTGTTTGGGGAAAACGTGTTTTGCAACACAGATGTTATTTAGAGAATTGTGGAGATGCAACAGTTCTAAATGGACATAGTTTGGAGGGGAGACATATCCAATGGATAAGATGATGGCTTTAAAACTGAGCACAGCTAACCTTATACGTGTAACATGTCCCTTTAACAGCAGGTTGCGTCAGGTTGCGTGTCGATACAACTCATGCTCTTTAACTTGTTCATTAATGATCTGGAGTTGGGAGTAAGCAGCAAAGTGGCCAAGTTTGCAGATGACACTAAATTGTTCAGGGTGGTGAGAGCCAGAGAGGATTGTGAGGCACTCCAAAGGGATCTGTTGAGGCTGGGTGAGTGGGTGTCAACGTGGCAGATGAGGTTCAATGTGGCCAAGTGCAAAGTAATGCACATTGGGGCCAAGAATCCTGGCTACAAATACAAGTTGATGGGGTGTGAACTGGCAGAGACTGACCAAGAGAGAGATCTTGGGGTCGTGGTAGATAACTCACTGAAAAATGTCAAGACGGTGTGCGATTGCAATAAAAAAGGCCAAAACCATGCTGGGAATTATTAGGAAGGGAAATGAAAACAAAGCAGCCAGTATCAGAATGCCCCCCTCCGTCTATTTCAACACTATCTTTATTAGGACTGTATGTGTGTTGTGTGACTTTATACCTTTGTATGTTTGCTTTTATCCTCTAATAAAACCCCATTATTATTATATTATATTGTCTCGTTATTGGGTAACTTCCAAAGCAGACACCTTCTGTATAAATAGGTTTTTGATCTCGCTGAAAGGCTGATTGCCCTCCACTCTAAATTCCCCCAAATCCTATTTTTAGGGCAATTTGCTTAACAAAGGTGACACACATCTCAATCTTTTCTTTCCATTTCTTCATCAGAATTTAGCAGAATTCTGGACAATACAAGGTAGATGTGGACACAAATCATACAAATTCTGGGAGGAGGACGTGAGGAGGATCTCACTCCTGCAACAACTAAATGTCTGCCTCTAGCAGTAGAGGACAATGGAGTCATTTTCTCCATTTCCCCTTCCTCAGTGCACCCCTCCCCCAGCTGCAAGGTTTTTGGTCCTGTGGGTACCATGACCTCCACCATCATCATTTCAGAGTTACAAACGTGCGCCTGTGAAAAGAGAGAGGGGGAAATCTGCATCTGAGCACAACATTGCACCTGAACTTCAGTAGCGCCCAACCTATGGCTGCATTCAGATGTGCAATTTGAGCCAGCACAGCCACCCCCCCACAGATTAAAATGGTGCATTTATACACACACATCTGGGCCCTGCCATACACTTGCTGTTACCTCACCTCCTGATGCCTCTCTGCCACTTCAATAAGCCACCAGGTACTTCCCAGTGGCAGATTGCTGGAGTGCTTCCCAAACTATCTCCAAGCCAAAGTATCTAACACTGAGTTAGTCAATAAATAATTTTGGAAATGATACCATGTTGGAACAAAACTTGAAGTATATGAAATTAAGTCTTTAAAAAGAATACAATCCGTAATTTTATCCATTATGCAAAACTCACATACTTTGTTTAACCAATCATAAACTGACAATTGTGTGTTGCTTTTCTAGGATTTTGCCAGTGTACACCTAGCTGCTGCACACAGAATCTCAATTAGCTATTTATTACTCAGGCTGAGCAATTCTGCCCTACGTTTAAAAGCAATTTCCCCACAACCTCTCCAACAAGCTGATGAGGATGCTGTAGACATGTGATGTCATTTTTGTGGAATAAGGTACCACCTAGATAAAAGTTTAAAAAAAACTGTATCCTGAAGGTCATTCTCTTAGATTGGAAGAGTGTTGAGACCCAAATGGATTTCCATTGTGGAATGGTAAATGTGTTGCTTACACTTCTGATGTAGCCAATCTCCTTGAAGTTTACTGTAGGCTATGTACTAGGAGCCCTGTAAGCTCTTGGAGGATTGGTTGTATCAGGGGTCTGTGACCTAATATGCAAAGGAGTTCCTGCTACCAAAAAAGCCCTGTTAATAAGTATAGTTTAGAAATAAGGTGTCTGTGGGACTCACATGAGTTTTTTAACACTACTTCAAAGTCAGCCAAAAATCTTGTTAATCCTAATTTAATGTTAGGTTGATTTACCATATGAGCCAATTACAGATACTGAAACCATGGTAATGTGGTGTTAATTTTTTGGTCTAACGTTTCCCCCCCAAATTAATCCATTTTTTTTGGTAATATCTATTAACCTGGTTAAGTCATTTTCCCTCAGGAGTGGGAATGAATTATAATATTGTGCAGATAAACAAGAACACTGAGTTCTAAAACAAATCACTAAAGAGGCAACACACGGAATTTGTGGTTGTGAGTTCAAATACACTAATAAGGATGGAAAATAAAGCTGCTATTGGCTTTAAAAAGACAATTTAAAAAAAAGATAATCGAGAATGTAAACCACCAATTCCTTCACCCAGCTCTTCTTCTGGCCCAGGGAAGTTTACAACTATGCAGGGAGATATGAAAGGGATGCAAAATACTCTACTAACTGCCATAGCACAGTTGACTGGTAAAGTAGATAATATAGGAGAGCAGATGGCAGAGATCAAACAAGAGCTACAAGAGAAAAGAAAACAGACAGCATAGACTAATAAAGCCTTAAAGGTACTAGATGCACAGATGATGGACAATATACAAAAGGTGGAACAATTGGGAAAAGAACAGAATGTGCATGATAGCAGACTTCTACAGCTGGAAATAGATAGAGCAGCTTATATGCTGAGGTTTCAAAACGCACCAGAAGAAAAAACTGAAGACTTACAGAAAATATTAAGAGAGGCCTTGGCAGAAATTTTACAGGTAACACTTGAAAGGATGGAAGAAGAGTTTGATCAAGTTAAACAAGTACCATCAAGCTTTACGAGACGGAATAAACTGCCTAGCGAAATTCATTTGAAGCTTACAAGAAAAAAGACCACAAATAATATCTTGAAGCAAGCAAGAGACAAACCTGTGACGATAGCAGGAAATATGGCGAAAATTTTGAGAGAGGAACCATGGCCACTCAGACAAAAGAGGAGAGAGTATCAAACTCTGACAACTTTCTTGGGAGAAAGAGAAATATCCTACACATGACTAATGCCGGAAGGCTTACTTTTTACTTATGAAGAGAACAGATAAAGGATAAATTTTATCTTTACAGCTCAGAATTTTTTGGAGAGAGCGAAGGGAAAAGAAGGGAAAGAAAAGAAGAAGAGGAAGAAGAAGGTTCTGATGAAGATGATCCACATGAACCACAGAAATATCCGACAAGATTACAGACCAAAAAAGATAAAAAAAAGATAGTGATAAGAAAAATTCATAATGGCATCAATAATTTCTATTAATGTGAATGGACTCAATTCTCCTGTAAAAAGGAGGAAGACCTTTAGATATTTGACAAAATTGGAAATGGATATAATTTGTTTACAAGAAACCCATACTTTGGCTATAGAGCAACATTTTTTGAAAAATAAGAAACTCTGCAACTTGTTTACAGCAACAGATATGAATAAAAAGAAAAGGGGACTGGCAATTTATGCTAAGGACAAATTCAATCCACAACTACAGTACGCTTCTGAAGATGGAAGAATTCTATTAGTGGAAGATTTTGGATCCATACCAGGTTTTGGTATTACAGAGATGGGAGAGTCTTTCCAAAATTTTGGAATTTTCCCTAGTTTTAATATTTTATTAAAGACTTTCACAAATGATTTCAGCAGAAGAGGTGTGAAAGCTTTATAAAATTCTGCCAGAAAGCCATACGCACCCAGTATTTTGCAATTTTTGAATGGTATCTTGAACCTCCTGTAACATTATAGGTGATTTCAATAGAATGTTGTGTTCCGATATGTGAAACAGATTTTTAGCTGAAAGACATTTTACATTTATTTGTAAAATCAGAGTTACTAGAACTGTATAACTGTCTATAAGAGCCAGTTTGATGTAGAGAGCCAGTTTGGTGTAGTGGTTAAGTGCACAGACTCTTATCTGGGAAAACCAGGTGATTCCCCACTCCTCCAAATGCATCGGCTGATGTGACCCTGACAAAGTCACAAGTTCTCACAGAGCTGTTCTGCTCAAGAGCAGTTCTGGGAGAGCTCTCTCAGCTTCACCTACCGCACAAGGTGTCTGTTGTGGAGAGGGGAAGGGAAAGGGAAAGGAGATTGTAAGCTGCTCAGAGACTCCTTTGGGTAGTAAAGGGCAGGGTATACATCCAATCCCCCCTCCCTCCCTTCTTTCCTTCCTTCTTCTTCTATAATAAAGAAAAATTTAATCTATTTATTATTATTATTACATATTATTTAAAAATAAATTCTTTAAGAATGTTGAAAATAATACATAATCCATTCAGGTATGGACCTGGAAGCATGATGAAAAATATGTACAATCCCTAGTTTTGGGATAACAAACCCACCAAAGTTCTATATGATGATATTTCCCAAAGATTGTTTGTAATTCTGTGTTAGCATTAGTGACTTCTTTTTGTTTCTTTCCTTTTTTCCCTTTGACTTATCAAGATCCAGGTTCACTACATAAAGTCAGAACAAATAATTATCTTACCTATTGAGAATTAATCTAGTTGCACCATAACAATGAAATAAATCTGCCTATCATTTGGTGCATAAATCGAAGCTATGGTCATTGGTCTATCTGCTAATGTACCTTTAGTAAAAATGTGTCTGCCTTTGGAGCCTAAGAGAGTTGATTCCAGTTCGAAAATATATTTATTTGAGAGAAGTACGCCTACTCCCCTAGATTTACTTGTACCCAAGGCTTGAAACTGAGAAACAAAATGTTACCTTTAAGATGCATTTCTTGTAAACATTAAACTTGACCAGTGCTGATTCTGTTCTTCATTTTTAATCATGTTGTTCATTCCCCTGCAGTTAAATGAAATGACATTTAATTAATCCATTTGTAATTATTTTTAAACAGATTAACATAGTATTTCATTGACTTTATATAATTAAGAAATAGTATGATTTTTATATCTAGATTTATACATAACTCCATTGATATTAATAGTTTACATCTCCTTACAATTTCATTCTTAATGTTAGATTTTAACATATGCCATGTGCTTGATTTTAATGATAATTGCAGCAGAGAAGTTCCCTGCCACAGTTCCATATTCATTAATCCCGTTTCCCTGTATTATGAAGGAGTTGTGTATCCACCAAAGACTGACAGCATAAAGGTTTTGTATTCCAGCTTGCACAACAAAAACCCTCTGGCTACATGTTAATTCCTTATCTTCCATCTTTTTAATACCCCTGAAATAATTAATATCTTCAAAAATGGCACCCCACCTAACACTGGCCTCTTCCTTTCTTTGGATTTTTGGACTGCAACCCAAGCACAAACCTATAAACAGTTTATGTGGATACTTCTTGCAACTTCAATTTTTTTTAAAAAAACCCGATAGACAGACAGATGATAGATAGATAGATAGATAGATAGATAGATAGATAGATAGATAGATAGATAGATAGATAGATAGATGGATGGATGGATGGATGGATGGATGGATGGATGGATGGATGGATGGATGGATGGATGGATGGATGGATAGATAGATAGATAGATAGATAGATAGATAGATAGATAGATAGATAGATAGATAGATAGATAGATAGATAGATAGATAGATAGATAGATAGATAGATATGCGACTCTACACATGGACATCACCTGATGGGCAACACAGAAATCAGATTGATTATATACTCTGCAGTCAAAGATGGAGAAGCTCCTTACAGTCAGCAAAATCAAAACCTGGAGCTTACTGCTGCTCAGATCATGAGCTACTCATTGCAAAATTCAGGCTTAAACTGAAGAAAACTGGGGAAGCCATTAGGCCATTCAGCTTTGACCTTGATCACATCCCTTATGAATATACAATGGAGGTGAAGAATAGGTTTAAGGAACTAGAGTTGATAGAGTGCTGGAAGAACTATGGACTGAGGTTCATGACATTGTACAGAAAGCAGCAATCAGTACCATCTCAAAGAAAAAGAAATGAAAGAAAGCAAAGTGGCTGTCTGATGAGGCTTTACAAATAGCTGAGGAAAGAAGGAAAGCGAAAGGCAAAGATGAAAAGAAAAGATTCACCCAACTGAATGCAGATTTTCAGAGAATAGCGTGGTGTGGTGGTTAAGACTCTTATCTGGAAGAACCGGGTTTGATTCCCCACTCCTCCACTTGCAGCTGATGGAATGGCCTTCAGTCAGCCATAGCTCTTGCAGAGGTTGTCCTTGAAAGGGCAGCTTCCGGAAGAGTCTCAGTCCCACCTTCCTCACAGGATGTCTGTTGTGGGGGAGGAAGGTAAAGGAGATTGTGAGCTGCTCTGAGACTCTGAAATTCAGAGCAGAGGGCAGGATACAAATCCAATATATTATTACTACTACTACTACTACTACTACTACTACTACTACTACTACATTGCAATATATAATGAAATAATTATACAACTCATGGCCCAGTTGCTAACAGGCCACGGACCGGTACTGGTCCACGGACCGGGGGTTGGGGACCCCTGGAGTAGGGGATGGAGGCTGTTGGTTAGTCTCTAGTTTTCCAGTGTAATCTCCCCCCCCCCCCTCCTTGATGTTACACTTATCAGTAAGACGTAAAAGTCTGAGTAGGTGTTGTGGAACCTGTTCATTATTTATTTCCATTGGAGACACACAGTTAAACTGTCGCTATCATTAATATGTTTGGAACCATCAGACTGTTCTTGGAGACTGCAACCAGAAATAATTCATAATGATTAAAATCTCCCAACCATCACTTTCTTTGTCCGTGTGGCCTTGTAGGCTGCATATTTTCAATAAATTAATGTGCCTGAGTCATCCTGTAAAATTCTTTATGTACTCAGTTCAGGGTAGTTGGCAAAAGGCTTGATTTGTTCCACTCATTCAATTGATATTTACTGTATATATGAGTGGGGATTCTAGTCCATATGGCTGTATGAAACCTGGAGAAGCTTGCTTTTGGCTCTATCAGCCTGGAAGAAAAGTATGTGATCTTGTTGAAAGTGCCTTAGGTACTTCCTGCTCTAGACTTTAATCATGGTTCAATCCTGTCCCTAAACTGACATTCTACACTACGCTCGAGTTAACCCCTATTTTTATCTCAGGTTTCTTTCCTGTTTTTACATTACACTGAGTTCACCCCAGTTTTGCCCCATGATTGTCCTGGGATACATGAATGCTGTTTTGCCCAGGGTCTTCCTGGAAGGTAAATGAACGTGAGTTGAACTCAGAGAAAACCTGGGTGGAGGTCCAAGTGTAGAAAGGGTCTTACACACACATTACATTGAGAACTGGAGGTTGAAAGTGTATCCAACCGTTCTGTTTCCACCGTGCACTTGCTTTTAGCCTGAAAATTGAATCATCGATATTCTCAACCAGCCACAAAACCAATTTGACTTATTGGGTTGCTCATCTTCCCTCCTTCCTTAATTATTGATTAGAACTCCCACTGACAGTTAAAGGTTCACTTCACAATGCAATTACTACCTTGTACCCATGTGTTTTGATCATTTTAAGGATGATCTCCTGCATTAAGCAGGTGGCTGGCTTGATCATCATCAAAAAAATGGGTTGTGAGTAGGAGATTGAGTTGAATGCAGATACATGTGACGATATATTTAATATATACAAGAGATAAAACTGCCTCCTACATAGGCTGAGGTGAGCTTAATTGCTTGGTGGCCTGAATCAGTGCAAGGCAGTTCTCCCTCTCTCTGTTTTTCTCTTGTTACTTCTGTGTCTTCCTTGGTCTCCCTCTTTTAAAATGAAGGAGCTGATGCAATCTGGATTTACCCAGTTGGGACATCTTCTGACTTTTGAAGGCAGCTGCTTTAGAAAAGAGAAGCCATGACCCCTTTTTGCCCCTCATTACGAGATGCTATTATCAAGTTGAAGAGAACCAACGTCAGGCCTGAAATGGAACTTTAAAGAGGGCTCTTTGCTCCACTTACCTCTGAGGAGCCAAGCGTAAAGATTTGGAGATCATAAAATGCAACTTCAAACTAACAGCCAGTATAGTTCAAAGAGAATCCATGAAATAAATCAAGCAAAAAGAAAAAAAAATTCCAAACCAACACGCCTATGAGTGTCTGATTAAAAAGCGATTGCAGATCTTATAGCTTTTCCTATCTACCTCTTCCCATTCAAAAATCATCAACACTTGTAAGCTTTCTAAAGCATTCCTCACCGTCCGCCCCGGCCTCAGAAGAAAACACTTAGGCTCAAACTATTATTCTCCAATGTTACTACCTGAGAGTAAAGTGGTTTGAAGAATGCAACCTGCTGTTCCCATTCTACCTTAAGCATTCTTGTTTCTAACAACATTCTATAAAACTTGCTGGGAGTTACTTCTGAAGAAATATGACTAATTTTAGGCTGTGATATTTTCTGTGTGGATTATATACCACACTCTTAGCAAAAGAATCTACCGATAATTAAGAATAAAGTAAAAGTTCTAAATAGGTCTCATGGACTGTTGTCCAGCTCAAGGTCTGCTTAGGTGCCTCTTTAAAAGTATGGATAAATATAAGAGGTGAAATTTAATAGGGAGCAGTAATCATGGTAACGAACTGAGCCAAGATGTATCCTAGTGTGTTGGTGTAATTCATTTAAATAATTTCTGGTTTTATTAGTTTTATTGTTATTTCAAGTTGTAATGTACTGGGATTGGCGCAGTAAGAGACCAGAGTCGGAGAGTGATTTCAGCAAGCTTTACTTCAGGAACACACACACACAGACTGAGCTCTGTTCAAACTTCCCGCTCCTTTATACAATTCTTGCCCCCTTCTGATTGGTCCTTAACTATCTACATGGACTGGCTATTTACAGGGCCCTAAGGGCCTATCAGGGTACAGTATGAGCCTGGATGTTGATTGGCTACTTATGTTTCAATCCTTCCCCTGATTGGGCATGCTTAGGCCTTCTCTGGAACCCTGGTGTGGAGTTCAAGCTCTGGCTTGTTCGGCTTCCCTCCAAAAGTAACAGTTCCCTCCAAAAGTAACAGTTCTCCCATTTGAGCCTAGGACACAACACAAGTGTAGCGCAGGGGTGTGCATTCGGTTTGGCCAAACCAAATAACTCCCCCCCCCCAAAAAAAATCCGGCTGATTCAGTTGTATTTGGGCTGTATAGAGCCAAATCAGATTCTCTATTTTGATTTGGGCGCCAAACTCAGCAGCTGCAAATAGCTGCTATAATTTTGCAGCAATTTGGCTCCATTATAGTCGAAAGGCCATTGAGGTCAATGGCAAAGCAGGATATAATGAATTGTGGCTGGAGTGGGGAGGGTTTGAAGTAGAGGCTCCAAATTTGCAGGGAAGCTTCAGGAGCCTCTCCTGCACAGAACTTCCAGCTTCCAAAAGGATTGGACCCGGGGGTTCAGCTCTAAGGACACCCGAAGAGGGTTTCCCCCCTTATGGTGGGAAAAATGGAATTAGTCACTTTCCTCACTCTAATTACAGTGGGAAACTTGACTCTGGTGGGGAGGGGGTTTGAATGAGAGGCACCAAATTTCCAGAGCTGCTTCTGCTGCCTCTCCCCCACAGAACTCCCAACTTCCAAAAGGACTGGCACAGGAGGTTCAACTCTAGGGGTACCATCTTTGATGGGGAAATGTACCTCAGACTCTCCTAGAGAATCTATGAGGTCAAGTCAACTGTGCTGAGGGTGTTAGGCTTGCAAGGAACATAGCTGCCCAGTAGAACAAGTGCTACTCTGGCAGTGGTAGTGCAATGCACAGGGCCTTAGTTTAAAGTAAAGAATCTCTCAGATTTAAAAATCGGGATGGGAGCTTTCTGTAGGGACTACAGCACAGAACCAGCACACGGAATGCAGTAATGTCAAGCAGAAGAGATGGCGCATGGACTTCCCGCATGTAAAGAAGTTGCACACTGAACCACAGCCCTACAGAAGAAATACCTGCGGGGAATCCTGTAACACCAAAGTTTAAGAAAGAAAAATTTGGAAACCGGGACATGACACTTGGGTTTTAAAAGTAGCTTCTGAGAAGTCAAGGCTGCTCAAGGGGAACCTTAACTTACGTGGCTTTAAGTTGCACGAATATCATATCTAGTCTTTTTAAAACAACTTGTCACTGTATCATACTTATTCTAGTTCTTGGTTCTGGCATGGCATGCCGTCGAAGAAAGAAGCTTTCCTATCGATCATAACAAAGCTGAGAGACCAGTCGCCGCAAAAATACTCAGGACACAGGAACCTCCAGGACTCAATAGAAATATCGGCTTCCTATCTCAGCGGACACAATAACTTGCTCCGCTCTTAATTTTCCCCAGAATTCAGAGTCTGTTCATTTTAAAAGTAGGGATGCCATGAATTGTATAGCGAACGTGTTCAACAGCTACACAGACTGTATTTGGCAAACACAGGCAAGCCAATCTGCTGGACAGAAACTGCTCCTCCCAACTTTTTGCTGAGTCCCTGCTTTGCAGCGATCTAGCGAGGAATTTAGAATTAAAGGCCAAAAGCCAATTCCCAGCTGATACTGAGCTTTGTCTGTTCTGCACCCCACCAAGCAAGTTTCTCTCTCTATTCTAAACTCAGCCAAGCAAAAAAGGCCCGAACTGAACTGGTCAGTTTGGATCCTCCTTTCTTCTGGACTCGGCTTGCCATTGAACCTGTCCATTTCGCTTCCTCCTGCTTCAAAGCTAATGCATTGCCAATTCAGATCATGAAATAGAAAACGTTGAAGGGAGATGAACAGGATGAGGGACCAGATGAAGACCCAGTCATTAATATTATGGTTAAGCTCACGGTATAGTTATGTGGGCAAGTTTAGTAGTATCTTAACCTTATGGTTTGTCACCAAGCCATTGCTACTTGGAGAGCCAGTTTGGTGTAGTGGTTAAGTGTGCGGACTCTTATCTGGGAGAACCGGGTTTGATTCCCCACTCCTCCACTTGCACCTGCTGGCATGGCCTTGGGTCAGCCATAGCTCTGGCAGAGGCTGTCCTTGAAAGGGCAGCTGCTGGGAGAGCCCTCTCCAGCCCCACCCACCTCACAGGGTGTCTGTTGTGGGGGAGGAAGGTAAAGGAGATTGTGAGCCGCTCTGAGACTCTTTGGAGTGGAGGGCAGGATATAAATCCAATATCTTCATCTACCTCACAGGGTGTCTGTTGTGGGGGAGGAAGGGAAAGGAGATTGTGAGCCGCTCTGAGACTCTTCGGAGTGGAGGGCGGGATATAAATCCAATATCATCATCATCATCATCATCATCATCATCATCATCATCATCATCATCATCATCATCATCATCATCATCATCTTCTTCTTCTTCTTCTTCTTCTTCTTCTTCTTCTTCTTGTATTTATGAGGCAGAAAAGTACATGGCACTTGCTTTATTGAACTAACACATTGGATATAGTCATATAGAAGTCATATAACCTATTGGACACTTAGAATTGACATACAATTTGAGGGATTAGGGAGTGGATGTATATAAACAGAAGTAAGATCATTAGCCGCCCTGAGCCTGCTTCGGCGGGGAGGGCAGGATATAAATCTAATTAAGCCTACACCTAAGCCTAGCGCCAAGGGGGCGGTAATCTCCTCAGTCTCCAGAAAAAGCAATAATGGATTCTCCCTCAGTAACTTTGGAGAGTATCTGCCAGTTACTTGAAAGCAAGGTCAGGATTTTTGTTAGATAACTTATCAATGAAATAGGAAGAGACAAGAGTATACTTTCAAACCAAATTTACTATCTTAAAGAAAAGATTACAAAATAATGGGAAAAAAGGAAGAGATTTTAGGATTTCTGCAAAAGATAAAGGAACCATAACAATTGGTAACATCTTAAGCAAAAAGATAGAAATAATAGATATGAAAGGCAATATGAATGAAACTAAAGTACAATGGACTGAAGAAGCACTGCATGATCTTGAAGACAGAGTCGAAGATTTGGATAATAAAAATCATAGATGAGGGATTAAAATTAGAAGATCTGTTCACTTGTGCTCTTGCCACTGGTTTTAATGAATCTGTGGCAACAGAGAAAGCTTTTCATGTTAATTCTGGATCTATGAACAAGCTATGGCCCCAGACTCACTTGAGGCTGCATTTATGGCCAAGGGGCTGGGAACGAGCCAAGGAAGCCATCCCAGCAGCTCCGAGCCAGTATTGAGGAGCTGGGACCAGGGTCCTTGCCACAGCCTTGGGTGCCCACTATTTTTCTGTGCTCTAGCTGGCGGGGGGAAGAATTATGGGCAGCCCCTGAACTCTGTATATTGGGTATGGCCTGTTCCCTTTCATATTTGGCTGGGCTGTATCAGGCTGTTGTATATGTGCTTAGAATTGTATCTATGATACGGAGTTCTTGCCTGGCTCGTTGGAGCCTGAAGGACTGAGCTTGGGAACTCAGGAACAATAGGGAGTAGGATCCAAATTCCTGTTGCCTTGTTCCAATCACGAGTCCCCGGCTGGTTTGAATGGTCCAATCACATGCTAGCACGGGAACTTTGGGTGTGCCCCAGTCTTCAGTCTTCTAAGGCAGCGCTATACCATGCAGTATTCAATAAAAGAGCTATGTTCGCTACCACCTCACCTCATCATTGCATAGAACTCACTATATTATAGTGGCTACAAGGATGGGATCCTGGTAAGCGAGGCCAGCAGCCACCGGGCTGCACCGTGCACCGTTGCATCTGCATCCAGCCCCACGCACCGCAGCGCCCACGCTGACGATGGCTGCTATGCCAGGAACGATTCCAAAGTTCGATGTGACCAGCCCTGAGTGATGGGAGACATGGTTGGAACAACTTCACCCACTACCACGGGGTCGAGGGGGCGAAGAAGAAATCGCTACTACTCGGCTCGTGTGGAATGAACACCCAGGAGCTGGCACAGGGGCTAATGGGGTCCACCCTCAAGGACATCTCTGAGGATATCACCACCGCCATGACAACCCATTTAGCACCGCAGCCAATGGTCCTCGCCCACTGTTTTGATTTTTCTGAGCGCCGCCAGCGTCCCAGTGAGTCCGCAGGGGGCTTCATCACAGCTCTCCACCGCCTGTCGCTCCACTGTGATTTCCCCCAGCTGGGCGACGCCTTGAGGGACTGGTTTATTTTCAGGCTGTGAGATAAGAAGCTGCGGAGGAAGCTGCTCAGGGAAGATGAAATGGACCTCACCAAGGCGATTAAAGAGGCTATCACCTATGAAAAATCGTGGAAAGAGTGCACGATGGCCGTGGCCCACCAAGCTGCCGCCTCATCTTCGGAGTCGGATGACTCGGGGAGAGACGACGGTCTCAAATGCCACCACTCAGCCGCAAAGCGCCAGCTGCCATGTGCGACCGAGACTGCGCCTGCCCGGGAGTGTGCTAGTTGCGGGGAGCATCACAAATACCATTCCTGCTGTTTCTGGGACACCGTCTGCCACCAGTGTGGAAAGACAAGTCATCTCGCCCAAGTCTGCCGCTCAAAATCAACCGGAGAAAGCATCACCCAAAGGAGGAGCGGAAAGAATGGTCGCCGCCCTGAGGTCACCCTCGTGGAAGACATCAATGCCATCCATGCCTTGGTTGAGCAGGTTTGCGACATCACCATGCTGTCCCCTGATAAACTCAAAACAACAGTGTTCATTGATGGTGCTCCATGTAGAATGGAAATTAACTTTGGGGCCACCCACACCATTATATTAGTCCAGACTCTTAAGAAACTGTGCCCGGGGGAGGGGGGGGACCCAAGCTACGCCAGTCCGCTGAAGTCATCCGGGATTTCCAGAAAAGGGTGATTGGCATCCTAGGGGTCAAGATAGCCAAAGTACAGTACGGAAAATTCTCAGGTAACCTTCCCTTGCTGGTAGCCGAGGGGAACCTGAGCAGCCTTCTAGGCTGGGCTTGGTTCACACCCCTGGGAATCCGGAAAGAGGGAATTCACCATACACCAGTGAACATGGATTTCCAGGACATATGTGAAGAGTTTCCATCCATTTTCGATGGACCCCTGGGAACATACACGGGTCCCTGCATATCGCTATAGGTCAACCCCAATGTGCAGCCCATACGGCTGAAGGACTTTGCCTTAAAACTCAAAACAGAGGAGGAACTAGACCACCTCATGGCACAGGGGGTCCTGGAGCTGGTGGCTAATGCACATTGGGAAACCCCAGTAAAGCCAAACAGGAGTGTCCGCATCTGTGCGCGCTACAAATGTACAATCACCAAGGCGCTGCAGGACCATGCCTACCTGGTCCCAGTGGTCAGCCATTTGTTAGCGTTCCTAGCAGGCACCAAAATTTTGGGGTAGCTGGATCTGGCTCAAGCATACCAGCAGTTGCCGGTGGATGCCGCTACAGTTGAGGCTGAAACCACAGTCACCCATCAGGGCACTTTCCGGGTAAAGCGCCTCCAGTTCAGGGTCAGTGTGGCCCCGAGGATCTTTCAGAACTTAATGGACTCTCTCTTAAAAGGCATTCCCAGGGTCCAGTTATTCTTTGGCAATGTGCTGATCGTGGCAGCAATGGAAGAGGAATTCGCCTTCTGCCTCCGCACTGTACTCCAGCGCTTCAACAAGGCAGGGCTCAAGGTAAAGAGGGGGAAATGCCTGCTGGGGATCCCTGCAGTGCTATACCATGCAATATTCAATAAAAGAGCTATGTTCACTACCACCTCGCCTTAGGCCCAGCCCTGTAGCCAGAATTTTTTTTGGGGGGGGGGGGGCTGGGGATAAAATATTGGGTGGGGAGCATGGGGCTTGGCTGCTTCTTCTAGGACTCTCTCTCTCGTGCGCAGGTGCTCTCTCTGTTGCTCTCTCTACCCTGCTCGCTCGCTCTCTGTCATTTTCACTGCCTCTCGCTCTCCCACTCTCTCTCTCAGTCCAGAGAGGCGCGTAGAGGTGCAGCAGGCAGGATGACTGGCTGGGGGAGAGTGGAAGGGATCTGGCAGGAGGGCCGAACCAAGCTTTCTGTGGTGGCCAATGCTGGAGGCAAGCCAGGTGGCAGAAGGAGCAACAGCCACTGCTGCCACTGGCTCAGTCCCACTCAATCTCTTTGCTGGGCTTCCCCAGGGGTGCGGGCGAGGGCTGAGGAGGCGTTCTTTTCTCCTGCCCCTGTTGTCGCTGGAGCGCCTTTTTAGAAGCCCGGAATGGAGAGGGAAACCTCGAAACCCCTGGGACACGCCGAGATCAGCGAAACCCGGCTTGCAACCAGCCTGGTTCCTTAGCTGCACTCCAGCCAAAGAAGCCCCCTCTTCTCCCCCTTTTACCCAGTGGCAACCGACAGGGGGAGTGGGCACCCTTCTGTACTCACCTGCCTTGGAAGTGGCACGGCTCTGGGGCGAGAGAGGCAGCCGAAGCGTGCTTAGCCCCCCTCCCGCCCCCGCTCCACCTCTGTGCTGGACAACCTGAGCACTGCTGCTGTCCCGAGGCGTCTGCCCTCCCTCCTATGCCAGAAAGCCAGCATAGGAGCCGCCGGCCTGGGCACTGCTTTTCCCGTCAATCAACTGATCGGCGGTGGGGGGGCTCCTTGAAAGATCCCGGGGAGCTGGGGCTTTACCAGGTGGTTGGGAGGGAGGAGAGAGGTGCCGTGAAGGATGGCAGGGGCCAAAAGAGCAGTTGGGAGATGAGGAGCCGCCAGAGTATTGGCGGCGAAGAGAGCTGGGGCTGTGAGAGTGGCAAGGAGAGGGGGGATGGGGAGAGCAATGGTGGCAGCGGTGAGAGCGGGGCAATAAAAGGAGGAGCCATATAGTTGGAAGGGGGGGTTGGGTGGAGGAATAGGGTATATCAGACAGCAGGAGGGTCGCCCAGTGCTGGTTCTGTCTCCATGCTGCACTTTAACTCCTTCAGCTGTATTCAATAAAAGCTATAGTCATTTCCCCCATTTTGATCCATTTTCTGGTTTGTTCCCTCCTCATCCCCACTTCCTCCCTCGTCCATGGCACCATGATTGAAAAACTTGTACACGTAACTGTGGTGGTGGGGGGGAGAATTTTGGCCACTGTGTGACACAGTGTTGGACTGGATGGGCCATTGGCCTGATCCATCATGGCTTCTCTTATGTTCTTATGAGCATAGACAGTTTCAATTTCTAATTTCTATTCCAAATATGAAGCCACTGGGACAAATTAACATTCTATTACCATACATGTAAAGGGGCGGGGGAAAGCATTTTTTTACAACCTTGTTAGCTCATTGGAAAATTTTAACACCCCCTCCCACACACACACACACACACACATAGGGCGTTTTCGCACTGACCTAACTCCGGAGCGAAGTCCCTCTTCACTGCGCAGTGTCTGCGCGGATTTCGCACCAATTGCTCCGCAGAACCCGGAAGAGCCGCAAAGTCCCGCGGCTTTTGCGTCGCAAATGTAAACTGGTTTTTGGCAGTTTACATTTGCGACGCAAAAGCCGCGGGACTTTGCGGCTCATCCGGGTTCTGCGGAGCAATTGGTGCGAAATCCGCGCAGACGCTGCGCGGTGAAGAGGGACCTCGCTCCGGAGTTAGGTCAGTGCAAAAACGCCCATACTTTTGTTCATAATACTAACTAGGTTTGCTGCCATACTACCATAAAGTACCTTCTTATTTGCCAACCAGAGATGAGCAGGTGTTGAAATGAAGACGGGCAAATAAAGGAGGGAAACTAGAAGGAGGGAGAGAGAAATGAAGGCAGAGCATGACAAGAAGAGACCAAAATGAAGGAAGAGGAAAGAGTGGAAATGAGGAAGAGAAATTAAGAAAAGAGGAAAGGTTATTTTCTTTTCTACAACACATTAACAGGGAAGATCTGGCCGAGTAGACAAAACCAGGCCTCGGATTCAGCAGGAGCTCACAAGAGCGCAGCTCCTGAACCTGAGGGTTCCACCTCCTCCTTCCCACCTTGTCCATTGAATAGTAGGTGCAGCTGCATAACAATCACTGGCTGAGCTCCATCACCTATTTTTCTACAAAGTGGCCCCTGGACAAAACTATAGAACTAGGCAAAACGAAGGAAGAGAGGAAACAATAGATTGCAGGAAACAACAACCTTTGGAGATTGCACCCTAGTAATGCCTCTAGTTGACGGGTTTAGCAGGATATACAAGTAATAAACTTTGCAGACAGGCAGGGCGAGCAGGAAACAGAGCTACTGCTGTTCGCTGTACCCCTAGTGGCTGCACTGTGGAACTGCTAGAACACTCAGTTCCATAGACAAGGAAGCATAATCAAAATATCTGATATCGCTGCAGATCTTTCATTCACACTTCTGATAAGTTAACCTTTCTCCTTCTCTCCAAGCTTTCCAGCCTCTGAGTCACACCTGTCAAAACTTCTTTGGCAAAACATTCCCCTGTCAGATCTTAGGGGAGGGACTGTGGCTCAGTGGTAGAGCATCTGCTTGGGAAGCAGAAGGTCCCAGGTTCAATCCCTGGCATCTCCAAAAAATGGGTCCAGGCAAATAGGTGTGAAAAACCTCAGCTTGAGACCCTGGAGAGCCGCTGCCAGTCTGAGAAGACAATACTGACTTTGATGGACCAAAGGTCTGATTCAGCATAAGGCAGCTTTATATGTTCATCTTAGCTCTTTCTCAGTAGCCAGCTTCTACTGGCTGACTCAGGGCACTGCTCTCATTGGGTACTGTGTTACTGGGGTACATTTCTATGCTTTACCTGTCAACTAAGAACCCCCTTGAGAGAGAATAGGAAACAAGAAGAAATCACTGCATTGATAAGGCTTTGATGAAGAAGATATTGGCTTTGCGTTAAAGCTCTACCCCCAAACCAAAACAGTGATGTACTGATAGTAACTATATATATATATATATATATATATATATATATATATATATATATATATATATATATATATATATATATATATATATATATATATATATATATATATATATATATATTGGGTGGGGGGGATAGACCCAATCAGTAAAATCCTCTTTTCTACAACACACTAACAGGGAAGTTACCAGATCTTTGGTGACCAGATCTGTATAACTGCTATTTGGTAAACATCCATAGCAGTCATTATCTGTCTGATGGAATCAGGTCACTAACACAGAGAGTTCCACAATCTATCTATGGTTCACATAAACACCCTGGAAGACCAGACCAGAAATGGTTGCTGTCAGATAAAAACTGCTCCAGAGCTGTGCATATGAATTTGTATATATAAATCACTCTAGGACAGGAATCAACAATGGCAAAAAACCACAAAAAAATCATAACGTCTCTCCTCTCTCATCTGGGGCCAAAGAGAAGACTATTCAGCGGAGACCTTTTTGGCTTTTCTGTTGGTTGCCAGATTTATTAATGAGTGCCACATCTGGTTAAAGCTCTAGTCAGCTGAGTTATCCAAGCCTTCCAGGGAGTTCCACAGTAATACAATTAAAATTGGATATTTCTTTGACTATTTTTTCTTTTGTAAGGTGACACATTTATGTACAGGAGACCTTCTAGTTTTCCAGATCAATTTCATAATTAATGACTGCAGTGAGCTGAGCGTTCTAACTGGAATTTTAATTGGCAATGTGTTAATTTTTTTTTAAAAGGACTCTCTCTAAAATATTCATTCAGCAGCATAGATGTGAGCCGTCCGTGATGAGTTTGGTCCGATCATCTACATCTCGCTTTAACTTTTAAATCAAAACAAAGCAATTCATGTATGAAAGATGTGACCGTTGGCATGGGAGATGGGGCATGGCCTTGTTCCCTTCATGTTTCTCCCCTTCTTCTGTCCAACTAAGCCTTGATAAGTGAGCAAAAGGAATCCATTTGTTCATTTTCTTTTTGGACACAACTGCTTTATATAAATAAGGATTATAGCCATGTGTTACTGGAACTTGTCCCGTCCTGTTGTTGGGGAAATTAGGTATGGGACTGGGGGATCAGAAGTGTACAAAGATCACACACCTTTGTCTACCAAGGTCCAGTTTAGTAAGAAGACTCCAGATTTAAAAGGACTTGTATACTGTGATACAATCACATTATAAACAATCAAAATAATACACACAAGGAAGAATCTAGGAAAATAAGGACTGGAAAATAGAGACATTTGTGGGGTAATAGTACCTGTCTGAATGTGCAGAAGCCTATGAAGATGGGTTTGCAGAAAGGAGCATGCACAACCAGCATGACACACTAAAGGAGGCCCAAAACTAGCATAATGAGAATGGAACCTGCCTAGGTAGGGTTGCCAATCCCCAGGTGGGGGCAGGGGATCCCCCGGTTTGGAGACACCCCCCCCCCACTTCAGGGTCATTAGAAAGCAGGGGGAGGGGAGGGAAACGTCTGCTGGGAACTCTATTATTCCCTATGGAGATTTATTCCCATAGAAAATCATGGAGAATTGATCCGCGGGTATCTGGGGCTCTGGGGGGGGGGCTGTTTTTTGGGGCAGAGGCACCAAATTTTCAGTATAGCATCTAGTGCCTCTCCCCAAAATACCCCCCAAGTTTCAAAAGGATTGGACCAATTCTATGAGCCCCAAAAGAAGGTGCCCCTAGCCTTCATTATTTCCTATGGAAGGAAGGCATTGAAAAGGTGTGCCGTCCCTTTAAATGTGAGGGCCAGAACTCCCTTTGGAGTTCAATGATGCTTGTCACAGCCTTGATCTTGGCTCCACCCCCAAAGTCTCCTGGCTCCACCCCCAAAGTCCCCAGATATTTCTTGAATTGGACTTGGCAACCCTATGCCTAGGTGCCCAACAGATTGCACACTTTAGGCTAGCTTCCAATACTTATACTATTTTGGAGTAGTGGTCTCTCCTCTGGCCCTTCTAGGGTGAAGTGAATAGGTTCCTGGGTTTACAAAAAAGATGAGAATGGATGCTAATAGGTGTCAGGAAGGGTCTTGAGGAGTCTTAATGTTAGCCATAATTTTTATCGCTTGGCTACACATGTTGTGTCACTTTGCCTGACCTGACCCATACAGTGTACCTTTCGATATTCCTACAGTCTGAGCATGTTGGGCCTCAATGCTGAGACTTAATGTTGAGCCTCAAACCTGCTCTGCAGTGAGGAAGACAGTAATGATGCTTTGGTTTTGGCACATAACACATTTTGAAAATAAACTCATCCTGTTTTGTAATGCCGTTACTTCTTTAACTTGAACGAAGATTAAAAAGCAGCCAATTAAAAAGAGTAACTCTTTAAAACAGTAGAGTTATTCCATTCCTATGACTGTAATGTCATTTGCTTGTAATGTCATTTCTTCCCTAGTCATATACCCCTATATACTTTCATTCAGGGCTTTTTTTCCTAGAAAAAGTCCAGCAGGAACTCATTTGCATATTAGGACACACACCCTGATGCCAAGCCAGCCAGAATTGTGTGCCTGTGCGTTCCTGCTCAAAAAAAGCACTGATTTCATTGATTCCCTGCCCCTCCCTTTAGTACAAACTGAGCAATATTTTGAGTGGTTTATGTATTTGCACAGCATTCGGCATGGTGCTTGGTTGGATAGTTGCCTTTGACCAAGTTTTGAGAGGCAAAACAGCTGGTGGTGAAAGTGTAGGATATTTTATCCTACAAGGTAAAGGTGGAGAGCCAGTTTGGTGTAGTGGTTAAGTGTGCAGACTCTTATCTGGGAGAACCGGGTTTGATTCCCCACTCCTCCACTTGCACCTGCTGGCATGGCCTTGGGTCAGCCAGAGCTCTGGCAGAGGTTGTCCTTGAAAGGGCAGCTGCTGTGAGAACCCTCTCCAGCCCCACCCACCTCACAGGGTGTTTGTTGTGGGGGAGGAAGGTAAAGGAGATTGTGAATTGCTCTGAGACTCTTCGGAGTGGAGGGCGGGATATAAATCCAATCTGTCTGTCTGTCTGTCTGTCTGTCTGTCTGTCTGTCTGTCTGTCTGTCTGTCTGTCTGTCTGTCTGTCTATCTATCTATCTATCTATCTATCTATCTATCTATCTATCTATCTATCTATCTATCTATCTATCTATCTATCTATCTATCTCATGTTTCTCACAAAACTTCCTCAGGTATATCATGCACGGTTAAAAGGGCTGAGTTCCCATAAAAGAACATGTATTATAAAATCATTTGATTTCCAAATGTCCTAATACTGGATGTCCTAATACTGATGCCTAGTATCAATTAATTTAGTGGATTTCTGCCCCACTTTAAATCACATAGGATCCCCAAGGCAATTACCGAAGACACCAAAATTCTGTTAAACTGGGTGTGCTTCTATCTTCTCTGAAGTTTCTCTCTGGCATGTCACCCAAACCCCAGTTCTCACTGAGTCATTGTTGTTGTTTCTAACCCCTTTCATGCAATCTCTTTTCCCCAAACATTAGCAATTGGATGGTCAGTCTCCTGGCTATGTTCTCCCTTCCCTCCAGGACTGCAGACTTTCTCATTTTTCAAGGACAGAGAAACTGGGTGTCCTAACAGTAATTTGTCTTATTCTATCCCTCTTCCTCTCCAGACTGCAGATCTTCTCATTGTACAAGAACAGAGGATCCAAATGTCTCAGGTTAGGTGCTGAGTAGTGACAGTTGGTTTGCAGACAACCGTTTTTAAATGCTGGGATTACAGTCAATAAAAATAACAGACTATGTTTGTTTCACATGCTAAATGATGCTACTGAAACAAGACACTGTGTACCAAGGTAGTTATGTACGAGGTGTCTATGCACACTTGTAGATCCTCACTCAGAATGAAACTAAAAAGGGTTGTCAATGAGCTTTTTCCCACACAGCTTACCGCGGAGCGAAGTCCCTCCTCACCGTGCAGCGTCTGCTCGGATTTCCCACCAACTTCTCCGCAGAAGCAGGAAGATCCGCGGCTTTTGCATCGCTAATGTAAACTGGGTTTTAGCGATTTACATTTGCGATGGAAAAGGCCCAGCACTTCCTGCTTCCGCGGAGCAGTTGGTGGGAAATCCAAGCAGACGCTGCGCGGTGAGGAGGGACTTCGCTCCGCGGTAAGCTGTGTGGGAAAAAGCTCTATGTCATAAAGTAAGAAGGTATTTTGCTTCTTTTGTAAAACCTGAGATGTTTGATCCATATATTATGGAAGCTAATTCAACCAGAATTGAAAAAATTAGAAATGGAATTTATAGGTTCTGACTATGTATTTATCTTTGGGTAGCAAATCCTAGAAGAAAAAGTTTACAAATTCTTGTGTACTGTACGTTACACTGATTTGACAGGAGCGCAGTGTATTCTCTTCAGGGGGAGATGAGTGAATAGCCTTTGACTCTCTTTCTAGAAGAGGAGAAGAAAAATGTGCCTTCAAGTCAGTATTCATGGACACCAACGATCAGGTTTTCAAGGCAAGAGATGAACAGAGGCAGTTATCTTCCTCCATATAGCAACTTTGGTTGGTAGCCAGTCTTGCTTAGCTCCCAAGTCCTGACAAACTTGGGTCAACTGGCTTATTCAAGCTTTCCAGAAGGTTATTCATCGAACTTCCTGAAGAAGGCCATTCAGAGAAACAGTCAATTTCAGTAGGATGATATTGGAGCCCAATAGACTTATTTAAAAACAAACAAACAACAACAAAAACCTTTATCATTCTATAGCTCTAAAATACAGGGCAGCTCTGTCAGGCTTGTTGGCATACTAGACTAAAGGGGGCTAATTAAATACTGAACGATTTTTGCAATGGTTGAGTTTTCATAGCCTAATTCCTGGCACCGTTCCTTTTACTCCGCTTGAGACTGATTTAAGTATTAGCAATGGTGCCTACCAGTTTTCTTTGAACGTCTCCCCAAATCATATAAAAGAGAAGCATGTTAGCAGTTTTACAAATCCGGGCACTTCCCAGTAGCATGTCTTTCAGGAAGGCTTGTGTTTTGTTATTCACAGCTCCACCTGCCTCAGTTAACCTCTGTGATGGAAAGCTAGGGGTTAACCAGAAACTGAAGACACACAGGGCCTGCATCAGGTGACCTGAGGGTGGGGGCAAAGTGCTCGGAGCTCTCAGGGAGGGAAAGTGGTTGAGTGACAGAATCTGCTGAGGCAGTCATTCAGTCAGTTGGTGTCTGACAGAGTTGGTGCCTGACAGAGACTGAGTGGGTCAGTTCGTGCCTGACCGAGGCTGGGAGGGCAGCTGATCCTGTGAAGGAGCTTGAGACAGTGGCGGGAAAGACTTCCAGAGGCTGCAAGCTCGACAAAACCAGCCAAGAGGGCTGTGTGTGTGAGGAACAAGTGTGAGTCAGTCAAGACCTGAACGGTCACAGACACCTATAGACAACTCTGAAGATCTAGTGAGGTGGTTGAGGGTGTGGATGTGGGTCTGAGACACCAAGAAGGGCTGAGAGAGGGACTCCAGTCGAGGGGTGAGACTTGGCACATCATTCCCAAGAGGCCAGACCTTGGCTAGAGGTGGAGAGTGAGTTATAGGGAAACTGGGAACTGAAACCTGAGAGACTCAAGAAGGGAAAAGTTAATGTAAAGCCTGAAACAACTGAGCAACGTGTTAGCCTGTGTAAATATCTCCCAGTTTAAAGACTTTGTGTTATAATAAATCTGTGGTTTGAGTTAAAGTTCTTGAGAGCCTATATTTTTGGGAAAAACTACAAAGCTGCTGTGGTCCCCTACGAAGAGAATTCTATTTCCATCAAATAACAAAGTAAAATACCCCGAAGAGACTGAGTTAAAGAGATCCAGTGAGGCCGTGAGGCGGGCGCTGCTATAACCTCCATCTCTTGTATACAATATGCAAGAACAAATGCATCCAATCAGAAAAAAAGATAATTTCATTTTCAAGTCACATTTAGCAGCATTCATTTCATTTCTTAAACAAACAAACAAAAACAACGTATTCCTCTTGCTGCCTGCTGCTTCTTACGATAGCAGGATGATTTTTTTCTTCGTATCAGAGCATTTTCCATGTGTGACAATAATACTAAAATAATCATGTTCAATATAAATCTTCATCTAGGGAAACTGAGGCTAAAGACAAATAATCCTCAGTGACAGTAACCTTAAATGGGATAAAAAAGACCATTTCAATCATTCGCGGAGGGATATGTTAACATTAATCTTAGTTATCTTTGAAGCACATACTTTGTTTCCCAGTGCTTAATACTAAACCTTTGTTAGGAAAGATTTATTCAGAGTCATCCTTATTTGACAGTTGCTAGTAACACATACACACAATGCCAGTCTTCAAATGGGGAAGGAGGCTTTTTACTAACAATTATCTTGCCTCAGCTATTGCTTTTAAATTTTAGTTCATTATCATAGGACAGAGAATTTGGTCGCACTACTATAACAATAATTATTTGAGAAGAATCTTGAAGACCTAGAGTGTATCTATACTGCAACAGTTTAATGCCAATTCATCCTCCTTCAAAAAATACTGGTAAGTGAACGTTCTTGACAGCCCTAAAACTCTGTGTTAGAAGTCCTTCTTGCCATGTCCCCCTATGTCAGTGATCTTCAAAGTTGTGCCCAAGGACCAATAGCACCCACAATGCACTTCCTGGCACCCCCTTGCTTCTCCCCCAAAGTAAAGAACCTGTTCTGGCTTTACTCCACTTTATTGGAGAAGGCACTATCTCAGATGAACCTTGGAGGTAACACCTTTGTATGTGCAGGAAGCACTCATCTGAAAACAGCTGCCTCCATCACAGGAGCATGCTTTGCATGAAGCTGTGTAACACTTTATAACCGGACTCTGCCCACCTAGAAACCATTTTGTCATTGGCCACATTTTGTTGTAGTACCCACTACCTGTTCTCGTATTTCCAGAAGTATCCCCAGATTAAGCAAGGTATAAAACCATTACCATAAGTGGTCAGAAGAAACATGTACCCTAGGCATCTATCCATATCAATGTGACCGAGGGCGGAGCGTCGCTGGCGATCATGGCGGACATGTGAGAGGAGAGCTCTAACTCCCCTGGCCCTGTTTCCCTCCCGTTCCAGCACTAGATTGTTCTCTTACAGCCCTAAACAATGCAAAAAGCTGGGGGAACAACCTCGCCTTCCCCCAAGAAGACAGAACTACTGGCTAAAGCCTCTTCCCGGGGAGAAAATCCTCGCAGAGTAACGACTGCAGCACAAGTGATTAAAAAAAATGGCAGCTTCCCCTGATGACAGGGAAGGGAGTGCAGCCTACAATGAGGCCTCTATGGAGGAATTCTTTCAAGCCCCTTACAAACGTCTCTTCAGGCCATGGAGATGTCTCTATTACATAAACTTTCTGCACAAATAGCTGGGTTATTGAAACCCATTAATGATCAGCTACAGGACTTTACTAAATCTCTCTCACAAACTGCGCAGACTGCAGACACGGCCTTGAACTTAGGCATGGCTTTACAGGATGAAAACCTCCAGCAAAATGGTCGTATTCTTCAGCTTGAGGCCACAGTAAGGCAAAATAACCTTAAACTGTGTGGTTTTTCAGAGGGGGTGGAAGCTTCTAATAATCTAATTGATTTCCTGATACCCTGGCTATTCCAAGAATTAAATCTTACTGATGATTCTCCATTAATTCTTCATAAAGCTTATCACATTGGGAATGCTAAGTCTTCTAACAGAAGGCTCCCCAGAGATATTCTAATTACAATACCTGATCCACGATTCAAATCTTTGCTTCTGAACACAGCAAGAGAAAAAGGATACGGGCAACCCAATCCAGTCATACATGGCGGGTGGACGCTTGGACGTGGGCGGATCTACGGTGCCGCTTGTTGGCTTCCAAAGGGGAGATGGTACACCACCATGGGAGAGGGAAGAGGGGCCCGACAAGCAAGAGAGAACCTGTCACCATGGTGATTCTGCCCAGGCACATGCCATTGGCCTACTACTGAGGCGGGGGTGGGGGAGATGCAGGCTTGTACAGGACCATGGGATTGGCCAGCCCGTTGCACGTGACCGGGCAAGAGGGCGGAAAGCCCACGCCTGAGAGGCCAGCAATCCCCCCACTCCCTTTCACTGTCAGAGAATCTGCCAATGGCAGGCTGGCGGCCAGGGGCATGTGCGAACAAGCAGGAAGTGCCAAGTGCAGGAGTTCCCTGTCCTAGACAGCGGCTGAAATGTGTGTCTGGGAGCAGCCAGACCAAGTCCAAAAGACAGCACCACCACCACTCGGCGCCCCCCTGGTGTTGCCCTACTGCCGCCCCTCACTATGTGCAAGGATCACTCCCCCTGGGGTCGCAGAACTCAGACTGTGAGCCGCTGAGCATGCATCCACTTCAGCAGCCCCCCCTTCAAAGTGCCCAGCACACAGCAGCCCTGTTCAGTCAAGTAGGCCGTCAGTCCAGGCAGGCTGAAGGGTGGCAGCCCCCCTCCCTTGTCCAGCCATCCGGGGGGCAGCTTGGCGGCTCATAGCCCATTCCCCACCCCCAAGAACCAAGTCTGCCCACCCTCTCAGGCACTCCCTTGGAGAGGTCGCTGACAGAGGGGGGGGGGGGTTGCTTTGGGAACATGCAGCATATGCCAAGCAGGAGAGACAACAGAGGGCACAACTCAGACTTTATTTTTCTGGAACAGAGTGCAACAGTTTCCCTGGTGCGCACTTGGCAGTCTCGCCATGGGCGGGGTTCTGCTCCAAGCGGTGGGCAGAAGCAGCTAAGAGAGTGGGGGGTGGAGAGGCATACACGGAAGCCTCTGTGTTGGAGTCTCACCTGCAAAATGGAGACAGAGATCAAGAGCACCTGCAGAGGCGGCAGCTGGAAGAGCAGGCTGTGTTTCAGCCAGGCGCCCTCTTAAAGCGACAGTCTCTGACCCACCTCCCTGCAACAGGGCAGCTGCCACACACACACGCCACGTGCCCCGCCTGGGGTTGGGAACACGGCAGAGGGCAGATCAAGGAAAGGGAGCAGGTGGCAGCACAGGGGAGTGAGGTCAGCAGATGCCCCCTGCCAGAGCCCACTGCCTGGTTTAAGTGCCAGCTTGCACACCGAGCGGTTGAGAGCGAGGGGAGGGGGAGTCTGGGGGGGGGACAGTGGAACTTACCCAGCCATGGGTGACAGTCCTTGCATGCAGAGCCTCCGAGAGCCCGGAACCTGTGGAGACCTAGAAACAAGAGCCCCAGGGAGGAGATTGGGCTCCTCAGCCCGAGATGCGAGGGGATTGGCGAGGCAATCACACCGCTCCCTAAGGGGTTTCCGAGCTTCTACAGAGGCGGAGGCGACCTTTGTTTTTGGTTTCAACGAGTGCCTATGAGGCATGCTGCCATTTTTGCAGGCGTAAAGTTGCGCCTCTCGGGAGTGGGGGGGGTGCGTGTCATGGGCCAAACTGCTCAGGAAGCCGCCTAAGCCTGGTCGTGCCCCCAACTCCACCCCCTCCTCTGCCTGAACACCACACTCTGCCTCACTTCCGCCCACACTCGGGTGCAGCCCTTAGGCGCTGCTGCCATTGGGCGAAGTGGTGCTTGGGCGGCCCCCCGCCTGTGTACTTCCCCTCCACTGTGGCTGCACCGGTCGTACGTCAGCGCAAGCCCTTCCTGCGCCCACATACTGGCTCATCTGCTTCCAAAAGACTTTCTGCCCCCCCCGCCTCTGGATTGCTCTGTTAAAGTAGCAAGACTGTAAAATTACCATTTATCCAGATCTTCCTCAGGATGTATTGTCTCTCAGGAAAACACTGAAGCCAATCACCACCAAACTGCAGCAGGCCAACATAAAATACAGATGGGCAATGCTGTACAAATTACAAGTGCGACACCTTAGCAAACAATATGTAGCCACGGATCTGGCCTCTGGAATTACTAAGTTGAAGGCCTGACACTTGGAAGTCCCTGCAGACTTACTGAAGAAAACAGCTAAGAGGAAGCTCTCACTTACCCCAGAGAAGAAATGCAAGATTCCCATCCTGGAAAAGACCTGAAACCTATGAACTGAACATTTGCTGCTGACTTTCTAACTGAAGACATGGAAGCTGTCAGAACTGATTTCAATGAAGAATACCTGATACCTGATTTATGAGTATAAAGGGGGGGGGGGGCTGGGGGAGGGGGTTGCGTTCTTCTTTCCTTGCCTTCTTTGCTGTGTTAGTAGTGTTATAACTGCTGTTTTATTTTGTTGGTTAGAGTAGGTATAAGTGTGGAACTTAAGTGAAGCTTAGTATAAGAACTTACCAGTTAAGATTTCAATAACAGGAACTAGATAGATATTTTTGAAGTTAAATTTAGTAGTATAGACTTAGAGTTTTACATTGGGTATTTGGTGACCTTAATACTTATAGGATACAATAGCACATTTCTAGAATTTTGTGACTAGTTTATTAGCATCTTTAGAGTGTTTAAGTTGCAAAATGAATCCTTTAAAAGTTATGACTTATAATGTATGTGGTTTAAACAATAGAATCAAACAAAAACATGTACTCTCTCAGATTATTTAAGATAAACCTGACATTTTGTTCTCACGGGAGACACATCTGAAATCTAAAGATCACTCAGTCTTGAAATCCCCCTGGTTTGCTACTCAACTCCTTGCCCCTGGGAACTCAAAATCGAGGGTAGTAGCCATTCTACTTGCCAAGCACATCCGCTTTGAACTACAAGACACCATCTCTGATCCTCAAGGTAGATTCCTTTTTGTAAAAGGCGGTTTGGAGGGCTTTCCTCTAACACTAGCAACCTTATATGCTCCAAATATGAATCAGTTAGAATTTCTAAACCAGTCATTATTGCAGCTACAAGCCTTCCAAACTGATAATGTTATACTAGGAGGGGACTTTAATCTGATAGCTAATAAGGCTTTAGACAGAACACATAGGCAACCCAACCCTCGAAACTTAGGTAACACAGATACAGCTTTATCTTCCCTTCTTGAAAGCTATGGTCTATGTGATGTATAACGTCATTCTCACCAAAATGAGAGAGATTATACATATTACTCAGCAAGACATAACATTTATACATGAATTGATCACATAATTCTATCCCAATCCTTAATGAAATTTTTATCAGACATACAAATTGGCATTAATATTTGGTCAGACCATACACCAATCCTTTGTACATTAAAACCATTTAGACAAATACAAACAGAAAGGCACTGGAAATATGAGAAAAAAAAATATTGGATGACACCATGAAAGAACAAATTGCCCAAGGCATACAAAACTATTTTAAAGAAAATAACACAGATGATATCTCATTAAATACATTATGGGATACATCTACAGCAGTTGTTAGAGGCTTGGTATCTTCTATGGCAATACGCCTGAAAAAAGAAAAGAAACAATTAATATTGGAAACACAAGAAAAAATTAAACATTTGGAAATACTCAATAAACAAACTGGTAACTCACATATTTATAGGAAATTAGAGGCATAACAGAAACTCCCGAGATCAATCAAATACCTAGGGTGGAAGGTTAGACAGAAGCACCAAGCCTCTCACACATACTCACTTCTGGACAAAGAAGGATCCAAATAAGTAAAAACTCAAAAAAATGCCAAAATTATGGCTGATTTCTACACAAAAATATATTCCACCACAAAACCTGAGACACCTAAAATAAAAGCTTTCTTAAGTAAGCAAGGGTTGCTGCCTAAGCTAACTCCTACCCATGTTCACTTGCTGGAAAAAATATTACAACAACTGAAGTCATTGAATCTATTCAACAGCTGAAACCAAATACTGCACTCGGTAGGGATGACCTCCCTCCCGAGTAGTATTAAAAATTTTAAAGCAGAGCTAGTTGGTCTCCTAACAACTCTATGCAACAATATTCTAGAGTCAGGGTCCATGCCAAAAACTTGGTCAGAAGCCAATATCATTACAATTCCAAAACCGAATAAAGATCATCAACACCCGGCTTCATACCGCCCAATTTCACTCCTTAATGTGGACAAGAAAATTTTCACAAAAATTTTGGCAAACAGATTAATACTCAATTTTTTTAAATTTTCAAATGCCACCATACATAAAGCAAAATACATTACAATAACACATAAGTAATTGTATTTAAACCATTTTGGGAGAAGAGAGAAAAAAGGGAAAAAAAAGAGAAGGAAAAAAAAAACCCCACTCACACACCCACTCACAATTCACTTAGCCCAATCTTGAAGCCTTTTAAATATAATATGAAATTCAGGTATTTTTTTGGCATTTTGCTCTTCTTTGTTGAGTTGGCATTTACAAAGTCAAGAAACGGATATCATTTCTCAACAAATTTTCCCCCTGTCTTGGGATTGTCACTAAAAATAAGTTGGGAAGCAATCTTATCCTGTATTACAATGTCCCATACCTTTTGGAACCACAGGGTAGTTGATGGGATTTTTGCAACTTTCCAAAATCTTGCCAGAAATTTTTTTCCTGCCAAAAGCAGCAGGGAGATTAGTTCTGATTTTAATTTAGATAAATTACTGTTCGGCCAATAATTGAGAAGAATAGATTCCGGGGTGCGAGGAATGGTTTTGTGAGAAAATGACCCCTCTGTCACACACATGGTTGCCAGGGCGCCTGGAGAAGTGAGCTTGCACCCGCCTGGCCAGTGAGTGCGAGTAGAACTATCCAGGAACCACATAGGACTCATGTGTACCAACTACCAATTATACCAGTGCTTGAGACAGGCACAGAGTGTCTGCAGACGCACACAGACGTTTCCCCGCTACCGCGTGGAGTCTGCCATGGCGAGGAGGAGGCTACGCCGCCACGGAGCTGTCCAGGAGAACGGTGTTGAAGCGCTAAGCACTTCACTGTGTTTCGCTAACAACACATGTAGCCATCTTCCTGCCTGGTTGGGCTTCATTCCTTCTTAGTGGGAACCTCACGTACACACTTTGAGTCATTCCTAGCCCGCAAGCAACCTATCTAGTTCATGAATGGATTAATGGCTCAACTATTGATCCTGATTGCTAAGTAATATCCTGAGCAACAGTCCTCACCCAGGAGATGATGAGAAAGAGGAAGGATCTCTCCTGCTACCTCCAAGCCCTTTTGTCTACACCGGAATACCTAGGTCCATATCTGATTCCCTATTGTCACCTTCCCAGTTAATCCCATCTCATCCCAATCACCCAACCATTTCCATACTGATATCATTGGAGCCGCCCCAGGCCCTGTCGCAACTTGGAAGTTTCCAGGATGCCCAGGATGAAGGTGCTGTTCATTGGTTGAAGCATACACCCAATCAGGTGTCGCCATGGACTCACCATTGGTCCAGCCGATGTCCAACCTTCTTGGTCATCAGCGGAACCTCCCATTACCACTCCCAGTCACCTCCCATCCCCTCAGGACTGAGGTGACTCTATATAACCTGTGGACTAGCTACCCACAGGTGTGCTCTCTATTCAGCAACCCCCTTAACCCGCTGTATAGATCCATCCCCGATTCCTGATCAGTTTCGGGTCCATTCCCCCATTCCCTCATTCGTCGCCATCGGAGTCTTCCTTGGAGTCTGCGAGAGGTAGTATCACCCTGTATGTCCATCCTTTTATGTTCCCCTATCGATCTCTCTATATTTCTTTAGACCTGTGTGAATGTGTGATTGCTTTTGTACCTTGTGTGAAAGAACTATTGTTTCAAATAAATTACAATTGATTTTACTAAATTAGAGTCCAGTTTATTGAGCATTGACTATCTGAATGGTTGAGCCTGGTATACACAGATAACAAAGATTCCTATTGGGCCAGCTGTCTCTCAATCTAATTCCCCAATCTCATTTTGAGAGCAGTTACCCTAACAGTTTCTTTGACAATGGTTTCAATTTTATTTATTCCAAAATGCTTTGATTTTTTGGCAGGTCCACCAACAATGAATAAAGGTACCTGTTTTACCACATCCTTTCCAGCAGAGGGAGGTAGAACTCTGCTGCACGTGACTTAGAGAGAGTGGGGTTAGGTACCAACGAGAAGATAATTTGTTTTGTTGTAATTTAAAATTAGTGCACTTAGACCTACAGAGTGGCGAAGTCCAAATTGTAATCCATTGTTCATCTCACATTTGTATAGAGCAATTGTCAAGTCGGCTGATGCAATAACGAGACCTTCTTGATAAGAAGTTTCTAGTTTATTGATATCATTGTTCTCGACTGCTAAGAGATTGAAAGACTGAGGATCATACAGTAAAGTGAAATCATATAAGGTATACTTCAAAGGGATTCTTTAGGGAGGGGGTACTATGCAGGGCACATTCACACATTGATGTTACCAATTCGTTCTCAGGCCTGTTGGCCTTGGGTGAAAACCTCCCCCGGTACCCAGCCTGAGAAGGCACTATAATCTCTTTCCCATATTCCCATTTCAAAGCAAAGCTACATAACAAAGGAAGGGAGGGGGGATAGGAGAGTTTGAGCTAGCAGCATTGGTATACAGTATGGCTTTTACCCAGAATGCTTCCCCCTGAACCAAAGACAGAATACAGACTTGACTAGAGTTGAAGCAGACTTGACAGCAATCTTTGCCCAAGCATTTTGTTGTGATGTAATTTGTGTCCAATTTTTTTGGTTTAATAAAGAATATAGTTTTGAAATTACCCCTCTCATGTTTGTGTTTTCCTTATGTATTAATTTTTCAAAAGCATTTAGTTGATTTGTGGTTGGTACAACTGGGATCACTTTTTTTAGTGCATCATGAAGTTGATAATACTCATACCAAAGGATATTAATTTTAAATTTAGATTCCAGTTGACTATGACTATATAATTGCCCTTTTGAACTAACATCAGAAATCCTAAGAATTTTTTGCTGTCTCCAGATTCTAAAATTTCTTGTAGGAATTCCTGGAAGGAACCAGGGCTGACCTAGCAATGTCATTACTGGAGTAGAGGGCTGAACCACAAAGGATCTGTACTTATCCCAAATTTCTAAAGTACAACGTAAAAATGGATTGGTTAGCAATACTTTTTTCCTATCTGCCCCATTGTTCCATAAGAATTCATTAAGACATACAGGAAAAATGGTTGCTGATTCAATTTGGATCCAGGGTAATTGACAATTCTTTCTGGCATATAACAAAATATTCCGAAGTTGGGTCGCCACATAATATTTCTCTAAAATTGGTGCACCCAACCCACCCCTAGCTATTGGCTTAGATAATATATAATATGAAATCCTTGGTTTTTTATTCTGCCATAAAAATAATGACATACTTTTTTGCCAAGCCTTCATATCATTTCGCGGAATAGGTATAGGAAGATTTTGAAATAAAAAAAGAAATTTAGGTAAAACAAAAGTTTTCAACCAGTCAGTTCTTTCCAACAAATTGAGCTGAAGTTTAGACCAAATGGTTAGATTAGTTTTTGTTTTTATGAATAGTTGTTTCAAATAGTTTAGATAGTGTTAAAGGGATGAGAACACCTAAATGTCGCCATGTTTTAGTGACCCATTTGAATGGAAAGGAATGCAAGATCTGTTGGTAGACATCTGGAGGAACATTTATCAGAAAAATTTCCGATTTGGACATGTAGTTGAGGTCTCCACCTATGATGATCTCCCCTTGCCTGAATTCCATCAGATCAGAAAAGGTTTCATTCAGAAATTGTAACTGGCCACTGTTTGGGGTATAAATAGAAGCAATTGTTAGTGGATTGCCATTTAGGATGCCTTTAACAAAAAGAAATCATCCTCTAGGATCTGATTTTATGTCTTGAGAAATAAAAGATGTGGTTTTGGAAATCAGGATTGCCACACCTCTTGCCTTAGAGGAACCTGCGGCCTGAAAGACTTGATTGAACCATTTAGAACGTAAAAAAGAAGACGTTTGCTTCTTAACATGTGTCTCTTGAAGACAGACCACATGTAAACGTTCTTTTGCCAAAAAATTGGAAATTCATGCATGTTTAATAGGGCTTTTAAAACTTCTGCAGTTCCTAGTAAGAATTTTTAAATTTTTAGACATTATAAAGTCAGATATTAAATTTTTGTAGACTTTAGAAAGAAATTTTTTGAGGGGTCAAGACTAGGCTGAGTCAAAATAAAAGTTACAAACTAATCAATCACCCAAACACTCAAAAATTCAGACAATAAAATAAAAACAAAAAAACCCCTATACAAAAATAAACCTCGGATAAGCAAACTTGCTTACTACCCTAACTCGGGTATAGTTTCAGGGCTTCCTTTATACAAGGAGGCTAGGGAAAATACCCTTAGGCTTCCCTTTACAGAAACTTCTACACTCTTCTTGAGAGGGTGAATACTACAAACAAAACAAAACAAGTTCTTATCCCTCCTCCTTCCCCATTATAGCTGCTTATTAACAAACTCCATCTTATACTTAAAGCTTATTGATAATTAACGCATTATAGAATAATTGCCCTTAACATTTCACAATACTTTCACAACTTAGTTCCAACCTTTAGTTTTGATGTCATATCCAAAAACTGTAGAAAATCTTTTAAGTCTATAAAGGTTATTATATCACAACTCTAAAACAATGCTATATATTGTGTTAACAAGTACAACAACATAAACTTTTCTTAAAACTAAGTAATAACTGTCTCTCCACTAATTAGAACAAAAAGTTTAAGGAATGGCAACTATCCTTTTCTGCTGTTCTTATGTATATACTTAAGACTCTCAGTTAGGAAATTTCAGTAATTTTTATCCATTCAAATATTGTTGATATCTCCTATGACAGATATACAATTAATAAATTTATGTTGCTAATTACAAAATAAAACAACTATTTTAAACAGTCATCAGTACATCCCAGTGTTAAAAATCAAAATCCTAAAATTAATTTACTAATTAATAAAGGTTTCACTAATATCAACTTATTTTTAGCCAAGGATTAGCGGTCACTACCTAGTGAATCACCAATATTTCATGAAGTTCAATAAATTTTGATTTGATATTAAATAATAAATAATATATTCTAAAATTTAAAATCAAGAGTGAAATTAATTGATGTATACATTAGTCTTGATTGCCTTATTATAAAATTCATTTAAAGTCATATGTCTATAAGTAATATATTTATCTTCCATTCCAATACAGTTCTATAGTAACAGGCTTGGTACCTTAGACTTAAAGGAAAGACAGGAGACTTAGAGTTCCAACCAAATATAAACTGTAGTTAACCTTCTATCCCCCCCTTTTAATATTAAAACTACCTACTAGATATTAAACAATGAATGTAACCCTTAGAAACTTTATGTTATTAACATAGTAAATAGTCATGCTTCAGGTAACATTAGCATATTTAAACTATTAAGTTTCTATGAGGCTTCTTCTTCAACAGGGGTTCGGTCTTCAAATGCTGGAAACAGCTTCCGCAGCTCCTCCTCCTCTTCCGGCGCTACCTTCAAAGCGAGAGCATCTATTAGAGCTATTCCCATTTGTGTATTGTGGGCTTTGTACGGGACACCATTTTTGTATAGCAAAATGTCAGAGGCCGGGCTCCATCTGAAGCGCACATTGCTTGCATGTAGCTTACTTGTTATAATCTTCAATTTTTTTCTTTTTTCAAGTGTTTCAGGAGATAGGTCAAGCAGAATTAAAATCCATTTTCCCTTATATGTTAGATCGTCACCTTGCCTTGCTTTCTGAAGAATCAGATCTTTTATTCTCGAGTTAGAGAACTGAACTAAAATATCTCTCGGGAAATTGCGATGCGCCGACGCTATGGGGCCCAGACATTGCACTCTAACCATGTTTGTCACCATATTGCCTGGCAACGTAAGCTTTGTTTAAAGACAATTCGCAATAAATAAGTCACCTCTATCTTTTGCCCCCTCTTCAAAACTGCGGAGCTTCAAATTTAATGCCCTCCATTTGTTCTCCAGGATTAGTAATCTGTCTTGCATTTTATTTTCAGTTTCTTTAATATTGGTGATTTCCCCTTTAAGAGCCAGCCCCAACTCCGCTGATCTTTCTGCTATTTTAGCTGTGGTGGCAAGGTCTTCAGACAGTTCTTTAACCTGCTTTTTTACTGGCCTGATATGTTCTGCAATGGAGTCATTAAAATATTTGTGGATGTCCAGGCGTAAAAGATCTATGTCTTTGCTGCTAATCAGGCCATCCTCCTCTTGAGAGGGAGTAGCTGGAATATTGGGTTGAGAAGTAACAGGGCTGGGCGCCATGTTGAAGGCAATCGGGGAGCGCGAATTCGGGCCACCAACCTTTGTCAAACACTCTGGTGAGAAATAGGCTGGAATAGGAGCTTTTCTTTTTGGAATCTGCTTCTTTTTCTGAGCAGCTTTTCCCTTTGTCTTGGATGACATTGGAGTCTGTGATCTATGTGTGTGTATTAACTGGGGAAGGAAGCTATCAGAGCTTTCTTATTTTGCGTCCACCATTTTCCCGTGACGCTCCGCCCCCCCTTGGCAAACAGATTAAAAGTTATAGTACCTGATTATTATTAAGCCCGACCAAATGGCTTTATTTACAAAAGAAACATTGCTGATAACATATGTCGCATTTTAAACATTATTTTGCATTGTAAATCTAATCAACATGAAGCCTTACTATTATCACTAGATGCCACAAAGGCTTTGGATAGTGTTGAAATCCACGATTTGAAAATGGTTTTACATGGTATGGGTTTTGGCACTAAGTTTAACAATGCAATCCGCACTTTATATGAAGAGCCCTCAACTAAGCTATTAATAAATGGCTATTTTACTGAATCAATCTCACTGCAAAGAGGTACGAGGCAAGGATGTCCCCTATCCTCGCTCCTCTTTGCAATAGCCATAGAATCTTTGGCTGAGACAATTTGTACAAACCCTCTAATTGAAGGAATAGACATAAGTGTTACTTCTCATAAGATATCCTTATATGCTGATGATATTGTCTTATGTCTCTCCAAACCCTCTTGATTCTTTGCCGGAAGTACAATCGATATTACATAATTTTAGCCTAGTCTCTGTACTGTCTTTTAGTCTAACAATATCAGATATATATCCAATTAATATGTCAAACTTTAATATCCAAAATATTAAACAATTTTCCCCTTACAATTGGGTTTCAAAAAATTGGAAGTATTTAGGGGTGACTATACCTGTAAACCTGTCGCAGTTATTTTTTGCCAATTTTGGCACCTTGAAGACAGAAATTAGAAATTCAATTAAAAACTGGAATGCTATGTCTCTATATTGGACGGATAGACTACATCTTATCAGACACTTTATCCTCCCCAAATTTCTTTACTTTTTTCAGACCATCCCCATTGAGATCCCCAGGAAATGCCTATACCTTTGGCAATTTTTATGAGCAAAAAAAAAGACCACACACTAACCAAAAGCCTCTTTACAGATCAATACAGTATGGAGGTCTTGAAATACCAAATCTTGCACTGTACTATGAGTCATCCAATTTAGCTTCCTTATTGAGAGCTTTAGCTTCTCCCACCTTAGCTTGGATACAAATAGAAACACATGATATTCGGCCTCTAAATTTATTTGACTATATATGGAACCAAGTTGAAACCAAAAGCTTCTCTTACAAAAAGCTACTTACATACTGCCATTAAAATATGGAACAAATATAGAAATAGAATCACCCCTTTTCTATCTATTCAATCCTCATACTTGAACCAAGAATGGTCACCCACACATACTGCAGATATTCTGATATCTTGCTATAAAGCTGGACTTACATGAATTATAGGGCGTTTTCTCGCAGAGCTTACCCCCGGAGCGACGTCTCTCTTCACCGCGCAGCGTCTGCGCAGATTTCGCACCAACTGCTCCGAAGAACCAGGAAGAGCCGCGAAGTGCCGAGTCTTTTGCGTCGCAAATGTAAACTGCTAAAAACCAGTTTACGTTAGTGATGCAAAAGCTGCGGCTCTTCGCGGCTCTTCCTGGTTCTGCGGAGCAGTTGGTGCGAAATCCGCGCAGACGCTGCGTGGTGAAGAGGGACGTCGCTCCGGGGTAAGCTCTGTGTGAAAACGCCCATAGACTTCTTCAGCAAAAGAAAGCTTTTAGAAAAGAACAAATTAGAACAAGTCTTAAGTTAGTTTGGCTACATTATTTTCAAATCAGAAGTTTTTTTCTCCATACCACTAATACAGAATGCCCTAGCCAGATCTCAAAAAGAGTTTGAAAATATACACTAGCTACTGACGATTCTAAACTCATATCTAGATTGCATAAATTTTTACTCAACTTAGACCATATCCCATCCTTAAAATATCAAAGATTATGGCAAACTGATTGTAACACAAAATTTTCTGACAAGGACTGGAAAGAAATATGGTCTTCCCCATCTTATACCTTTAAAATTTCCACCATTAGACTACAATCCTATAAACTGCTAATGCATTGGTACTTACCTCCAAAAATACTTCACCACATGCGCAATAGCATAAGTTCAAACTGTATAAAACAGTGTGGGGAAATAGGCAACTATTTTAATTGCTGGTGGTCATGTGAGCACACGCAGAACTTCTGGGAAAACATCATTCAACATATAGCACTTATTACAAGTACAAACTGACCTTTAAAACCTGAAGTCTTCCTTCTTGGCAAATGGACTGACCCTGGAAAAAATAAGACAAATTCAGAAAGTGTACATATCTGCTGCATGCACCACCCTGGCAGCGCACTGGATTGATAAAAATCCCCCATCTATCTTAGTTTGGCAACAAAGACTGTGGGAATATTTCATAATGTTTAAGATTTCTGTTCAGACTCAAACCCCTTTGATGGAAAATTATGAAACATTTTGTATTGCTGTATGGTACCCGGTGATAACTTACCTATCTGAACAAAACATTTTGCCACGTCAAATGCTGCATAGAAAGATGTTCTATTTTTTAGTCCTATGAAGTGTAAACTTTTTTACTTTAGCTATTCTGGAAAGGTTAAAACCAAAAAATAATATAGATAATAATAATGGAAATACCCATTGTGCTTTAGTTTTAATTATTGACAGCAATAATTGTTCTTCTTCTTTTTTCCCCTTGTTTTGTTTTTTATTTCTGAAAGGAACATGTAATTATAACCGTAACGAGAATTGTAGTTATTTCTGCTATGATTATTAGCTTTGAATATTGTAACCAAACTTTAAAGTTGAAATAAAGTTCATGCTGTCGAAGAAACAGAATGTGACCCATCTCCCAACTTAAGACCAGATTTAAAATGAATACCTGATACTTACAAAGAAAAAAAAATCTTTTTCTGTGCTATGCTAAAGAAGCTGCTGGCCTATTTTGGCCTCTGAGGGAGGACTCGTTGGGACCAGGGCTGCTGGGCTAGGGTTACCAGCTCCAGTTTGGGAAATTCCTCAAGATTTTGTGGTACATACTGAGAAGGGCAGAATTTGGGGAGGGAAAAGCCCTCAGCTGAATATTATGCCATAGAGTCTACCCTCCAGAGCAATCATTCGCTCCAGGGAGTTCTGGCCGTCACATTTAAAGGGTTGTCTCTTGTTACCCCCCTTTCCCTCCTTTTCTTCACTGAGGAATCACCTTTCTTCCATCATGGACAGGTACTAGTATTATCCCTTTATCAAATCCCTGCTCATGCAAACGTCCCTGTCAATTTTTCCTACCTATTTTTTCTTACAGCTGTGCGCTTAGAGCTGAGTCTTCGTGTTTTCTTGTATGCTTGGGTGCTTTCTACTAAAAAATCTATTTTAGTTTGCAAATCTCCTGGTTATTTGAAAAGGGCTCCTACAACGGACTGACTACTGTATGCATAAGTTATCACTCCTGAACAAGTTTGCCAACTTTGCCCACCTAATTAAATTCTCTCACACCTCTCTTGAGAGCAATTTGGCTAACAAAAGACCCCCTTCCCCAATGAAGAGAGAGCTACACCACTTACTTGCCTGGAAGCCAGTAGCCATATAGAACAATACCTGTTGTACACATTGGTAACCTCAGCACATAATGACTATGCCTTGTATTGTTGTATAGCTTCTATTGACTTGCCATTCCTAGGATTGCCAATCCCCAGTTGGGGGCAGGGGGTCGCCTGGTTTGGAGACCCTCCCCCTGCTTCAGGGTTATTAGAAAGTGTGTGAGTATGGGAAATGTCTGCTGGGCATTCCATTGTACCCTATTGAGACCAATTACCATAATGGAGAATCACTCTATGGATATCTGGAGCTCTAGAGGGGCTGTTTTTTTGGGGGGGGGGTTTGAGGTAGAGGTACTAAATTTTCAGCGTAGCATCTGGCACCTCTCCTCAAAACACCTCCCAATCACCTCCCAAATTTCGAAAAAAATGGACCAGCCTAAAGAAGGTGCCCCTATCCTTCTTTATTTCCAAATGCAGGGAAATAAATGGAGGGAAGGCATTTAAAAGGTGTGTGGTTCCTTTAAATGTGATGGCCAGAACTCCCTTTGGAGTTCAGTTGTGCTTGTCACACCCTTTCTCCTGACTCCACCCCCAAAGTGTCCTAGCTCCACCCCAAAGTCCCCAGATATTTCTTGAGTCGGACCTGACAACCCTAGCCAGTCCCCAGGTCCAGGTGGAAGATCCTCCAGTTTTGAAGGGTCCTCTTCACCATCAGCCAGCTGGCCAATGAGGGGAAGCCCTGCCCCAACAGCCATAATGTGTCTTTAGATCTCAGGCAGGTTCAGAAGCTTGTAGTTGCTTCTGTTTTGGAAGGGGTGTGTGTGTGTGTGTGCCTTTAAATCTCAGCAAGGCTGAAGCTCATGGGGATGGGGTGAGCAGGCAGAGTTGTGTGTGTGAGTGAGAGAGAGAGAGCCTGCCTATGCGGGGAGGGCGGGATACAAATAAAATTTAATAATAATAATAAAGAGAGAGAGAGAGAGCTTCTGTTCTTTGCATTCCTTTCAGAAGCTGTTTGTGTAGTAAAAGGGATAATAAAGAGTTAACTAGAACCTGTGTATGAGATAGAGGAAAACTCCACACTTTAGACATCTCTCTCCATAAACTGGTTGAAATTCAGCAGATTGTTACATTCAGCAACTCTGGTGAGTAAAGCTATCTATACTATTGCCCCAGGGAGATCACAAAAGTGTGGGCATGCAAACAGTTTATTTTGGTTGCTTTCTGAGTGTGAGTTCACTTTTGTTTTAGTGGAAGTGCAGCTGCTGTGAAACCATTTAAATATAAAAAAGAAGAGGAGGAAATGAAGACTGTATTCAAGGGAACTGCACTGCTGTATTTTTATTTATTTTTAAGGAATGGGAAAGTCTCCCAGCTCCACCCCCCAAATCCCCAGATATTTCCTGAGTTGAACCTGGCAACCCTGGGTTTCTCTGTAGACACTAAGCTGTTGATTGTGGAATGCTGGGGAGGTAGTAGCTAGAACAGGATATTTGACAAAGGGCAAAGGGAACATTTGTCTTGACCTAGGTCACCAGGTTTTTCTGTGGTGGGGGAGATACAGTTAGATGAAGCATCTCAATACTGCATTAGGTCATTCTTTTGTGAAGATCAGTCTTGTCTAATCTGACTGGCAGCTGCTCTTCAGAGGTCTTTTACATTACCCGCTGCCTGGTCTTTTTAACTGGTAAAGCTGGGTATCAAACAAGGGACCTTCTGCATGCAACACAAATGTTCTACTGCTTGAGTTACAGCCCCTTGGAGATCAGTATAAACCATTTCTTATCTTAATCCCTTGAGGAAGGCAAATAATAGAAATAACAGATAATATCCTTCAGAATGAAGAAAGTTACTCCCAACTAGTGATTTACAGCCGTTTTCCAGAGTACAGATAGTAGCATCTGCCTTCATTCCATGCAGGTCAAAGGTGTACTGCATCCATAATCACCTGTGATAGGAAGCTAGAGGGGATGGAATGTGTCCTCAGGATTATGTCTTGCAAAGCCAAAGATCCCTGGTTCTACTGGCATCTGTGTACCTTCTGCTGGGATGGATTAAGTAACATCTGTGGTTTCAGAGAAGTAGGAGGATGGGTCTTGAGGGTGACCAAAGTTTTAGAAGCCAACAAAGAGAAAACTTTTGTAAGTAGACTGAAGCTGAAGGATTTTTGACTGCTATTATGAATACCAAATGCCTGTAAAAAAACAAAACAAAGAAACCTCAAAACATAACTTCTTACATTCTTGGCGCAAATGAACCAGAGAACAAATAAATTTGTTAAATATATTGTGAGATGAACAGACACGTACGCACACTGGTAACCAAGTTATAGTATCTACTCAGATATTTGAAATGGGGAAAATATGCAGATTTATCTCAAGTACTGCTTTTTTATACATCTCTGCACCCAGTGAGTCACCATGACTTTGTAGTTACACTGTTAGACTTGGATTTGGAAGACCCCATTTCTAAGTCCCATAGGGTCATGAAGTTCACTGGGTGTCTTCAAGACAATCACATCAACTGAGCTTAATTTATTTTACAGGGTGATACAAAGGTAAAATGGAAAAAAAAGGGGAGGATGACGTGTTATGTCATGATGAGCTCCTTGGAAAAAAGCATGGGATAATAGAGGGTGAGATTACAAATTCTACAGCCTTATTTTTGAAGTTCTTCATAGCTGTATGCCACCATTTATTTCTGCTTTCATTTCTTTTGTAGCCCAGCCCATGACCTTCTTTCCTCTAACTTCACCACACTTGGTTGCCATACAATCTCTTTTCTCTTAAACCAGCTCTGCCTTTCATCTTTTCTCTTAAACGAGCTCTGCCTTTTTCTGTCATGGCCCCACAGCTCTGGAACCAGCTCCCAGAAGAAATGCGGGCCCTGCGAGACTTTGAACAGTTCCGCAGGGCCTGCAAGACCATCCTGTTCCAGACGGCCTTCACCAGCTGAAACTATTAAATTATCAGTAAACTTGCCAGCGATTGTAGCACAAAGTATTAATGTTTTTAGAATTTTAATGGATTTTAATTAATTGTAATTATTTGTTATTTATTATATTGTATGTATTGAGCTTTTGCTGTTAGCCGCCCTGAGCCGCTTGGTCGGGGAGGGCGGGATAGAAATAAAATGTGAATGAATGAATGAATCTCCTCCTTCCCCTTTATGCCGAGAACTTCCTCCTTGAATGCATGTATGGTACCACTATTTTCATTAAATGTGTTCTTCAAACTCACTTTTTCTGTTTACACTTTCTTCATTGTAATTATTACCGTTTTTGCACACAGCTTACCTCGCAGTCACAATCCTGTTCCCTCCGCAGCGCCTGCCGGATTTCCCACCATCTGCGCTGGAGTTACAGGAAGTGCCACGGCTTTTGCGTAGCAAATGTAAACTGGGTTTTAGCGGTTTACGTTTGCTACGCAAAAGCTGCGGCGCTTCCTGTAACTTCGGCGCAGATGGTGGGAAATCCGACCAGACGCTGCGGAGGGAACAGGATTGTGACTGCGAGGTAAGCTGTGTGCAAAAACGGTCAATGTTTCAGTATTGATAACTACACCTGGTCATATTCATTTCATGTTACACATTCTTCCTTTTCCCCCACTGTCTTTATTACAGTCAATTTTAGGGTGTAGCTTTCCTGGGAAAATTGACCTGTCTTGCTGGTTTATGAAATTCTGCAAAGTGATTGTCTGTTCAGTTGATAATTGAAAAAAGAGCAGCCATGTTAGTTTGTGAAGGAAAATAAAACAAAAATCCAGCAGCACCTTAAAGATTAACAACATTCATTTCAGTATGTGTTTTTATGAGTTATCACTCTCTCCGCACATGCACAGGGTGTAGCATTCACAGTACTCCTGCGTGTGCATGATAAGCCTGGGTTGATCACATGACTGGAAATGCAAAACTGTAGTGTGACAAGACTTTTGTCACTAGCAAGCACTTTGCCACTATTTTATTTCTGGTGTCATTGATTTCCTTGGTCCATATTAGCTGCCATGGTTATTTCAAGATCCATGGTGAAGTCAATTCTGATGCCCTTATTGGGAGAGAAGCTCTTAATTCCACATCAGTGCCCTAGTGCTCCATCTGGGAAGATTGGGCCAGAATGTGGGATATTTTTTGTGTGACCTGCTGTATAAATTAAAAGTAATTAGATATGTAATCAAGCAGAGATTAAGCATTCGTCCTAATCAGTCTGGAAACCCAGGGGAAATAGTTACTCTACTATTTCTGTCTCTGTGTTTGCTTCAACTCCCTGCATCAACTCCCTCCCTGTTACCACCTTGCCCCAAATCACTGGTAACCAGGCCAGAAGGCGTAGATACTGATACCTCCTTCTAAGAAACGGCATACTGGACTGTTAAATGTTTTGAGCTACAATATAGCAGAGCCTTAAGGACCAACACATTATCAGTCACCATGTGTTCATGGTATGGAAGTCACCAATAGAGGGATGGTTGTATGAGGGGAACCATAAGAGCCCCGTGGCGCAGAGCGGTAAAGCTGCAGTACTGCAGCTGGAGTCCTCTGCTCACAACCTGAGTTCGATCCCAGCGGAAGCTGGTTCAAGTAGCCGGCTCCAGGTTGACTCAGCCTTCCATCCTTCCGAGGTTGGTAAAATGAGTACCCAGCTTGCTGGGGGGAAAGTGTAGATGACTGGGGAAGGCAATGGCAAACCACCCCGTAAAGAGTCTGTCGTGAAAACATTGTAAAAGCAATGTCACCCCAGAGTTGAAAACGACCGGTGCTTGCACAGGGGACTACCTGTATGAAGGGAAGAAGGCAGAGCTAACTACCGGTCTATTTTTTTTTTATTTTGTCATCAAGTCATAGCTGACTTATTGAACCCCATAGGATATTCAAAGCAAGAGACGATTAGGGGCCATTTGCCATTATCTGCTTCCTGTCACAACCCTGGTATTCTTTGAAGGTCTTTCATCCAAATACTAGCCAGGGCCGAAAATGTTTAGCTTCTGAGATCTGATTAGATCAGGCTAGGCTGGCTACCCAGGTCGGGACTGAACTATTAGTTAGCAGCAGGGCTTTTGGGGTAGAAAAAGCCCAGCAGGAACTCATTTGCATTTAGGCCAAACCCATAACGCCCAGTCAACCGGAACTGCGTTCCTGTGTTTTCCTGCTCAAAAAAAGCCCTGGTTAGCAGGAAAACAAATGGTAAAGATAAATAGTAAGGACTCATGACCCTCCATACTAATAGAGTTTGGCTGCAGTTAGACAGGCGTTTTGGCATGATACAGCCACCCCCACCCCTGGATTTAAAAAGGTGTGTTTACATGTGCATATCTGGGCTGCAAGTGCACCCATGTCATCTTCCTGCAGCTTTACTCTGCCACTCTGCCTCAAAAAACCACTGGGAGAGCCAGTTTGGTGTAGTGGTTAAGTGTGCAGACTCTTATCTGGGAGAACCGGGTTTGATTCCCCACTCCTCCACTTGCACCTGCTGGAATGGCCTTGGGTCAGCCATAGCTCTGGCAGAGGTTGTCCTTGAAAGGGCAGCTGCTGTGAGAGCCCTCTCCAGCCCCACCCATCTCACAGGGTGTCTGCTGTGGGGGAGGAAGGTAAAGGAGATTGTGAGCCGCTCTGAGACTCTTCAGAGTGGAGGGCGGGATATAAATCCAATATCTTCATCTACCTCACAGGGTGTCTGTTGTGGGGGAGGAAAGTAAAGGAGATTGTGAGGCGCTCTGAGACTCTTCGAAGTGGAGGGCGGGATATAAATCCAATATCTTCATCTACCTCACAGAGTGTCTGTTGTGGGGGAGGAAGGTAAAGGAGATTGTGAGCCACTCTGAGACTCTTTGGAGTGGAGGGCGGGATATAAATCCAATATCTTCTTCTTCATCATCTTCACTGGGTACTTCCTGGAGGCAAACTGCTGAAGTGCTTCCCTGGCATGTTTCTGGATTGTCTGAACAGCTGGGGCATGCCATGGAAGCACCTTGCACGTTCATGAGTGGTGTGACCACTCCTCCGAGGCATGCACAGCCCATGCCTCTCTTGGCAGCTGGGTGTGTGCCGTATGCTTGTGGCAGGGTGTCTCAAACTGTGGCAGCTTTTTGTTTAAAGCTGAGGGCCTTGCCACTAGCTGCGTGACTGAATCCAGCCTTTGATTTCCTAGTCTGTATAATCCAAATGATATGCATATCTTCTTCAGATGAAGAAACAAGACGAAGTTGTAAAAGATTGTATGGTTCAATGGGCAAAAAAAATTGGTCATAAGATTACATTAGAAGAATGGGAGAGCCAGTTTGGTGTAGTGGTTAAGTGTGCGGTCTCTTATCTGGGAGAACCGGGTTTGATTCCCCACTCCTCCACTTGCACCTGCTGTCATGGCCTTGGGTCAGCCATAGCTCTGGCAGAGGTTGTCCTTGAAAGGGCAGCTGCTGTGAGAGCCCTCTCCAGCCCCACCCACCTCACAGGGTGTCTGTTGTGGGGAAGGAAGGTAAAGGAGATTGTGAGCCGCTCTGAGACTCTTCGGAGTGGAGGGCGGGATATAAATCCAATATCTTCTTCTTCTACTGTGGAAGCTCAACGTTAAATTAACTTGGTCAGCAACTTTTAAAGAAAATTTGTATAAGATGTTTTAGAGATGGTACTTGACCCCACAGAAATTGTGGAAGTTTTATACTAATATTTCTAACAAATGTTGGAAATGCACTAAACAGGTTGGTTCTTTTTACCATATGTGGTGGACATATGAGACAGTGAAGGGTTACTGGAAAATGGTGCATGAAATATTACAGAAGATTATGAAGACACAGATCCAATTCAAACCAGAACTATTTTTATTGAACATATTTCCTGAGGACTATTCCAAAGAAATGAGACATTTGTTGGAACATTTTAACACAGCAGCTAGGATTCTCTGGGCGCAGAGATGGAAATCTCAGGAAATTCCCACAAAGTGGACTTGGTGGGAAAAATTCTGGAAACAGCACAGCTGGACTTTCTATCCCAGCTGCTGGCTGGGAGATCTAAAGAAGAAGCAAGAAAATACTGGATGAAATTTTATGCCTGGTTAGACACTCAAGACTCTTAAGATTCTTTGGTGTGAACTTATTTCTCCTTTTTCCTTGTATTTTATATTACAAAATTGCCTTTACTGGAATTGTCAAAACTAATAGATAATTTTAACAAAAGATTTATAGTATAAAATTTTAAAATGTTGATGATGTTTCGTATAGACATAATAATATGGGACAATTTATGTAAAGAAAGTATTGTAGATTTAAGCTTGTATTTTTTTTGAAAGTATTTTTACTCAGAATAAGGTAAAAATGTATTGTGCTCTCTATTCCCCCTATCCCCTACCCTTACTTTTTCTGAAACTAATAAAACTCTTTAAAATTGTATTCTGTTTCATGGATTCAAAGCCATAATATGTATGCTTTCTCGCTACTTTAAATGACTCCTAATAACAGATGCCTTTTGGGGGTAAATCAGTGTATGTCTTAATTCAGTCCTGTTTGTTTCTGTCACCTCTTCCTTGATGTCATTGAGTGCACACTGAGAATGGGGCCCACTGAGCACACTGAGAATGGGGCCCACTGACCTACAAAAAAGTGTGGTACTGTAGTACAGTACTGTACTATCTGAAGGCCCCAGTTTTCTCCTTAGTTCTTTTTATCATCAAGTTGTTTCAAATCCTTGCATTGAGTTCATTTTAATGGCTCATATGTACAGGGTGTGGAAGGTCTGAACGCAAGAAGAGCCTTCAATATTTCCTTGATCTGTTTGTGGAATGTCTGAACATGAGAAGAGCCCTGCTGGATCAGACCAGTGTTCCATCTGATCCAGCATCCTGTTTTGCAGCCAGTTACTCTGGAGGACCAACAACAGTACACGCTTGAGGCCTTCCTCTGTTGTTGTCTCCTGGCGCTAGTATTCAGAAGTTTACTGCCTCCGAATGTGGAGATTCCATTTAAATTCCTATGACTAGCACCCTCTGATAGACTCATCCTCCATGAATCTATCGGATCACCTTCTAAAGCTGTAAATGCCTGTGGCCGTCACTATTTTCTCTGACATTGAATTCCACATTTTAATTTCCTTCTCTTCTCTTTCTCCATGCGTAGATTTACACAAATACGTTTGGAGGTGTAGTAGGAGAACGGTCTTTCATTCTGTTTCCTAAGCCAAGGCTTACCCCCCTCAACACTGCAGATGTTCATGTCTAGAATTCTGATAGCCCCAGCACAGGGAAAGAAACCATGTACAGATGTAGAGGTTGAATCAATATGTTTGGGAAGTGTCTGCTCTCTCTAGTGATCGAAACAGATGGCTACAATAATAATGAATCAAGGGTGAAGGGCTTATTAATATTAATACGATAGACGACGGCTTTTAGGAAGAACTTTTCAAAAGAGGGGAAAAAGCTTCTGCTTTGTCGTTGAAAGAATCTCTTGTAAAATTTCATTTAACGTTTGGGAGAACGAATCAAGGGCTGTCAATGAGTGCTTTGTTTAAATGTGTAAAAAGATGACAGGTGAACGGGGTGGTTTACTTATAGGTATCTTTATGGAAATGCATGTGCCAAATTGGAACTGCAGATATGACCGGCGGAGTAAATTCAGCATTGCTAATGTTTGTAGGAAAACACTGGTAGGATCACCAGCTTCCATCACAGAGAAGACTCTCTCTTACTATCATGCCTCTGAGAAATAGTTTCTGTCCTATGAATGCTCATGGCCAGCTAGAAAACCAAACAGTGGAAAAAAGACTAAAGTAATACAACTTTATAATGTGAAATAGATGTTAAATAAGGAGCCAAATAGGAACGTATACGGCAATGTTTGAAAACAGTGAAGGTTATAACTTGTTCCGTTTTTACGAATGCAAACGTTTTCAAGGAGGCTACATAGAAGGGGGAACCAGTCTTTCTTTCTGAAACTGGACCTCTGTATCACTGGTGGATAAGATCGCCACTCCCAATTCTCTCTACCTCTAGTCTCCCTCTTGCTAATTTCCCCATCTAACAGAGGAAACCCCAAGCAGATCCAGTAACATACCCTCCATGGTTTGTTTAAATAGTCCTTAGTGATGATAATAGCTGTCAATCAGTTTGAATTGGCAGCAGCTTTGCAAATGCAGTTTTGGAAAAACCTGATGCAAGCTGGTTTGGCATAAGCTGAACAGACCAAGTGAACAGTTTTCATCTGATTGCTTCTTTTGAACACAAGTTTAACAGTTTAATGCTTGTGGTGAAATTCGTAGCACCCCTGTGTTCAACTATGTGTGGATGTAGTTTTTCAGTGGCAAGTGGAGGACACTGGATATATGCTCGGATGTGCTTCCTTGATTTCCTTTGCACCTTGAAAAACTTCATCCTGGATTTCAGACCTGTAAAGATTCTACTGCTGAGAGTGACTCAGGACTTAAGTTAGCCGAGTGGTTTCATGAGTTACTTAGAACCCCCAGGTGGGTTACAAAACCCTATATAGGTGCTATTTTTTCATTGATTTCTGGAGGGACTTGCTGACTAGAGAACAAGAGCACCATGCTTCCAATTGTTTTCTATGGCCTCAGAAGGTAGGACAAGAACCAATGGGTTGAAATTAAATCAAAAGAGTTTCCGGCTCAACATTAGGAAGAACTTCCTGACAGAGCGATTCCTCAGTGGAACAGGCTTCCTCGAGAGGTGGTGGGCTCTCCTTCCTTGGAGGTTTTTAAACAGAGGCTAGATGGACATCTGGAGCAATGAAGATCCTGTGAATTTAGGGGGGAGGTGTTTGTAAGTTTCCTGCATTGTGCAGGGGGTTGGACTAGATGACCCTAGAGGTCCCTTCCAACTCTATGATTCTATGATTCTATCTCTTTGAATACGCCTCTTTGAGAGGAGTAACTGGATGGTGAAGTGAGCTGGGTCATGTAGCTTTGTCAAAGTTTCCTTTGTAACACAGGCAGGTTCACAGATACTTGCTCCTCTATTCTGTCATACAGCTGTGCTGCCATGTGACTGTTATGTCATATACTGAGTAGGTCCCATATTGCCACTTGGGTGTTAAAGCTGGTCCCAAAACTGGGAAGTATGCCATCTGCTTAGCCCATCTACACAGAGGAGGAAGGATCATGCAAAATGTATTCTTTAAGTGGTAGTGCTTTCCTCTGGCTCAAGAAGCCTTCCCTTGACTTATGTGAACCTCAAAGAAAAGCTCACAGAGATGTTTATTGAAACGTCAGGCATGTGATAATCTTTGCCTATGATCCAGTCAACGAAATGTTTTGATAAGAATGTGTCAGTATGCAACTGTTAGCTAATATATACATTAATGGTATTGTCTATCACCTGGATAATGAAAAATTGCATCAGTATAATTTGCATGGCTTGTTCCCTCTGGTGAACCTCTATGAGCAAGGTGATAACTTTCTACCGTCTTGAAAAACTTCTTAATCATTTTTCTCCTGAAAATCAAACGTAATGGAATGTCACATGGGATTAATGTCTGCATATCAATATATACAAGATCTCGGTTGTCTGCTTTTTTCCTGCTCCTGCTTGGATTATTCCCGATAAGTTCTCATCCTCCTTATGCTACTAAAAGTTAATATGCATTGGTTAAGTGTGTTGCCAGAATTTTGTGAACGCACTATTTCGCTTTCAAAAGACTCAATTCTGACATGAGTTCTCTGCACTCACGTGGGAACTACAGTCCCCTCACCCACCCATGGTAATCAATTTTAACAAAATAATTAATTTTAATAAAAGAAGAAGAAGAAGAAGAAGAAGAAGATATTGGATTTATATCCCGCCCTCCACTCCAAAGAGTCTCAGAGCGGCTCACAATCTCCTTTACCTTCCTCCCCCACAACAGACACCCTGTGAGGTGGGTGGGGCTGGAGAGGGCTCTCCCAGCAGCTGCCCTTTCAAGGACAACCTCTGCCAGAGCTATGGCTGACCCAAGGCCATTCCAGCAGGTGCAAGTGGAGGAGTGGGGAATCAAACCCGGTTCTCCCAGATAAGAGTCTGCACACTTAACCACTACACCAAACTGGCTGTCTTACCAAATGTTACCGTGAAAAATTATCCCTGTTTGTATGTCCGTCGTCAATAAATGGAATCTAATGTATAAACAGCATGTAAATGTATAAAGAAAAGGAGCAAACTGGAAATGTTAGTAACAAAAATGGGCCAAAGACCCTTCCAGGGGATTGATGTGTCTTTGAATATTACAGTATTTTAATCATTTACATCTTCGTCTAGAAAATCTACAAGGGGGATACAATATTGAAATAGCCAGTGTTATATGCATCTTTTGGTAGTGACCACGTAGGAAAAGAAAATGAAACAAAAAAGGACACATTTGTACATTCTTAATATTGGTTGTATCAGGACATGGGCAGTTGATATGGAGGGCTATCAGCCCGTTTGCTGGGAGTTCTGTGAAGCCTCTGATGCCATTGAGTAGTCTTCAGTCACTTCAGACCTGGAATGCACTGAAAATGGGGCCCACTGAGCTACAAAAAAGTGACACTCTTTGAGGGGGTGAACAAACATGTGGTCAAAGGGGACCCAATAGATGTTGTTTACCTTGACTTCCAGAAAGCTTTTGATAAAGTTACTCATCAAAGACTCCTTAGTAAGCTAGAAAGTCATGGAGTAAAAGGACAAGTCTTCTGGTAGATCCAAAACTGGCTAATTAATAGGAAACAGAGTGAGTTTAAATGGACAATTTTCACAGTGGATGATGGTAAGCAGTGGGGTGCCGCAGGGCTCAGTACTGGGTCCGATGCTTTTAAACTTGTTCATTAATGATTTGGAGTTGAGAGTAAGCAGTGAAGTGGCTAAGTTTGCAGATGACACTAAATTTTCCAGAGTGGTGAGAACCAGAGAGGATTGTGAGGCACTCCAAAGGGATCTGTTGAGACTGAGTGAGTGGGCGTCAACGTGGCAGATGAGGTTCAATGTGGCCAAGTGCAAAGTAATGCACATTGGGGCCAAGAATCCCAGCTACAAATACAAGTTGATGGGGTGTGAACTGGCAGAGACTGACCAAGAGAGAGATCTTGGGGTCATGGTAGATAACTCACTGAAAATATCGAGACAGTGTGCAATTGCAATAAAAAAGGCCAACGCCATGCTGGGAATTATTAAGAAGGGAATTGAAAACAAATCAGCCAGTATCATAATGCCCCTGTATAAATCGATGGTGCAGCCTCATTTGGAGTACTGTGTACAATTCTGGCCACCGCACCTCAAAAAAGATATTATAGCATTGGAAAAAGTGCAGAAAAGGGCAACTAGAATGATTAAAGGATTGGAACACTTTTCCTATGAAGAAAGGTTAAAACGCTTGGGGCTCTTTAGCTTGGAGAAATGTTGACTGCGGGGTGACATGATAGAGGTTTACAAGATTATGCGTGGCGCAGAGAAAGAAGTACTTTTCTGCCTTTCTCACAATATGGGAACTCGTGGACATTCAATGAAATTGCTGAGCAGTCGGGTTAGAACTGATAAAAGGAAGTACTTCTTCATCCAAAGGGTGATTAACATGTGGAATTCACTGCCACAGGAGGTGGTGGCAGCTACAGGAATAGCAAACTTCAAGAGGAGACTGGATAAGCATATGGAACAGAGGTCCATTAGTGGCTATTAGCCACAGCGTATCGTTGGAACACTCTGTCTGAGATAGTGATACTCTGTATTCTTGGTGCTTGGAGGGCCCAGTGGGAGGGCTTCTAGCCCCACTGGTTGACCTCCTGATGGCACTTTTTTTTTTTTGCCATTGTGTGATACAGAGTGTTGAACTGGATGGGCCATTGGCCTGATCCAACATGGCTTCTCTTATGATACAAAGTCCTGTGGCATCAGAATCATGTGACAGGAAGAGGGAAAACAGAAATAAGACTTTGCCAATGTTAGGGCTAAGACTTTGGTTAAAAAACAAACAAGAAACCTGGGGACTAGAAACACAAACTCTGTGCTAGAGGGTATACCTCAAGGAAGATTACACCCATGGAAAAGCACTTTCCTTCCCTGAGGAAACTCGCTTCACCTTGCTGCTTCTGTCAGCATGCAGGCCAAGAGACACATGTCTAACACAATAGCAGCAGATTTTTCCAAAAGGGCACCTATATGAGGGCTTGAGACCCAGTACCTGAGAGTCTTGATTGAAGGCCATTCATCTATAGTTTAAAACTGATGTGTGACGCAACAGGAAAAAAAGTTTCTGTCATAAAATTCAAATGATAGAAGTTGTCAAAGATTTCAGGTTTTCATGGCTGGCATCATCATTAGGGTTTGTAGAATCTTTCGGGCTCAAGTGCCATGTTCTACTGGAGAAAGTTTTTGAAGAAAAGTTCTGGAAGAAAAACTTTCTCCAGTAGAACACGGCACTTGAGCCCAAAAGATTCTACAAACCCTAATGATAAAAGTTGTTTTTGTCATAAAAATTTTCACCCATGCAAAATGCTAGCAGTGGTCTTCTCACTTCAGACCTGCGTATTGTCACTGTAATTAGTTCCTGTGGTAGCTAATTAGGGAAATTACTGTTTATTTGAAATGTGATACATGCATAAAAGTGTGCAACCGTCACATTGTCATCACAAAAAATTGCCATAGTTACCAGCCAAGCACTAACTTTTAGTTTAAGAAATAAGGTTTCATAATATGGGTGGCATTTGTATTGAAGATGGCATTGCATTGTTAGGTTTTATATGTAAAAGTGTATAAAATACTTTAATTGAGGGATATTTTCAAGGGGAATTGATAATCAGTGTAGTGGTTTTCACAAGCATGAAATATCTCTGACAAGAGCCATTAAAGCTAAAACAATTTAAGTAATGCACTAAGGTGCTCCTCAAACTCTCCATTTTGAAAAACCGTCTTTACAGCTATGGGAAGTGAGGCTTGAGAAAGAGAGAGATCTTACAGGAAACGAACGATTTCTTTGGTCTATGTGTCAATCCAAGTGTAGTACATTAACAATGGAGTGTTATAACTAGAGCAGCTAAAGAAATGATTTATTGATACTTTAGACTTGTTAAAACAGGCTAATGTCAATACAATTAGCTCTTGGATCAAATTGGCCTGTTTCAAACAGAAAGCTATAACATCCAGCCAAAGGGGAAGTATCATTAGCAGGTCATACTCTGGGAGATATTTGTCTAGCCCTGATATTTTAGAAGTAATTTTGGATTAGCATCTTCAAAGAGCGCTTTTTTCTGAAAGAAAGTTGTCAGCTAATGGACAGATAGCTGTCTCCTTTAGGAAGATGATTATGGGATGGAATGTCTTAGAGAAGGGGCAGCAAAAGGGCATATAAGAATTCAGAAAATTCTCTCTACCTTTCCCACCATTAAATGTTGTCAGCAAATGGACAGGAGACAAGAGGTCGAAACTGCTTGCAACAATTTGGGTTCTAATTAAATTGATTGAAAGTAATTGTGCCAGGAAAATGAATAAATTTGTCTACCTTTATTGTAAAATTAAATTATGAAAGAGCAGGACAAAAAGGTTCATTACATTTTTTAAAAGATGGGTGCTTAGCATCGTAGTCAAAATGTAATGTAACTATGCCATGAATTTACAGAAAAGAAAACTGAAAGTCAAATAGTTTGCACATCTCATGAAAATGCCTTATCCTGAAATGGACCGTAGGTCTATCAAAGTCTGACACTTCATAGTCTCAGACAGAGGAACTGAACCTAGGACTTTCTGCTTTAGCAAATAGTACGGCGAGTTCCCCTTCTCATAGTACAGTTTTCCTTGCTCCTTATAAAGCTGCCTTACAGTGATCTTTGGTCTATTAAGGTCAGCATTTCCAACTATAACTGCAGAGGTTCTCCAGGGGCTCATGTAGAAATCCTATCTGAAATCCTTTTAATTGATAATGCCAGGGATTGAAACTGGGACCTCTGATGTGCAATGCAGATGCTCCACCTCAGTGCCATGGCCTAATCTCTTCTTTTGTATGTCCAGATCTGAACTTTGCTGCTGCAGTTTTTCGCTTATTGCTTTACTCATTATTATGACACATAACTTTTGGCACCCTGGCTCTGACCTGACACTGATTTTGATAAATTCTGGACCATTTGGGTATACAATAATAATAAAAAGAAGACGATATTGGATTTATATCCCGCCCTCCACTCCGAAGAGTCTCAGAGCGGCTCACAATCTCCTTTCCCTTCCTCCCCCACAACAGACACCCTGTGAGGTAGATGAAGATATTGGATTTATATCCCGCCCTCCACTCCGAAGAGTCTCAGAGCGGCTCACAATCTCCTTTACCTTCCTCCCCCACAACAGACACCCTGTGAGGTAGATGAAGATATTGGATTTATATCCCGCCCTCCACTCTGAAGAGTCTCAAAGCGGCTCACAATCTCCTTTACCTTCCTCCCCCACAACAGACACCCTGTGAGGTAGATGAAGATAGTGGATTTATATCCCGCCCTCCACTCCGAAGTGTCTCAGAGCGGCTCACAATCTCCTTTCCCTTCCTCCCCCACAACAGACACCCTGTGAGGTAGATGAAGATATTGGATTTATATCCCGCCCTCCACTCCGAAGAGTCTCAGAGCGGCTCACAATCTCCTTTACCTTCCTCCCCCACAACAGACACCCTGTGAGGTAGATGAAGATATTGGATTTATATCCCGCCCTCCACTCCGAAGAGTCTCAAAGCGGCTCACAATCTCCTTTCCCTTCCTCCCCCACAACAGACACCCTGTGAGGTAGATGAAGATAGTGGATTTATATCCCGCCCTCCACTCCGAAGTGTCTCAGAGCGGCTCACAATCTCCTTTCCCTTCCTCCCCCACAACAGACACCCTGTGAGGTGGGTGGGGCTGGAGAGGGCTCTCACAGCAGCTGCCCTTTCAAGGACAACCTCTGCCAGAGCAATGGCTGACCCAAGGCCATGCTAGCAGGTGCAAGTGGAGGAGTGGGGAATCAAACCCGGTTCTCCCAGATAAGAGTCCGCACACTTAACCACTACACCAAACTGGCTCCCCTACACCAAGACACATGATGCAACCCGTATGCCCTTGATCAGGACATACGGCTGTATTATAAGAGGCCTCAATTACATCTCTAAGCCTTTGTCACTTTATTAAGCTACTTTCTTTTGGGCCCAGCATTGATTTATTGTCTTCTGTAATATGGGTCTGTATGTGTATATATGTGCTTGACCTCTGAAGAAGACCATTTTAGGTTGAAACGCATCAGGTCAAGTAGTTTCCCATTGTTGAATGATTTTACTAAGTAAGGAGGTTAACGATGGCCCCCTAAATGTCTTTTACTTTCTGTAATAAATATATGTATTTTTGCTTACGATTTTATTTTAGATTCTGCTTTTAATTTTTGGCCCTTACTGTAACCTTTTAGGGTCTTAATTTGTATTAAGGGGAGGGACGGTGGCTCAGTGGTAGAGCATCTGCTTGGGAAGCAGAAGGTCCCAGGTTCAATCCCTGGCATCTCCCAAAAAAAGGGTCCAGGCAAATAGGTGTGAAAAACCTCAGCTTGAGACCCTGGAGAGCCGCTGCCAGTCTGAGAAGACAATACTGACTTTAGGGAGGGACAGTGGCTCAGTGGTAGAGCATCTGCTTGGGAAGCAGAAGGTCCCAGGTTCAATCCCTGGCATCTCCAAAAAAGGGTCCAGGCAAGTAGGCGTGAAAATCCTCAGCTGGAGACCCTGGAGAGCCGCTGCCAGTCTGAGAAGACAATACTGACTTTGATGGACCAAGGGTCTGATTCAGTATAAGGCAGCTTCATATGTTCATGGGGAGGGATGGTGGCTCAGTGGTAGAGCATCTGCTTGGGAAGCAGAAGGTCCCAGGTTCAATCCCCGGCATCTCCAAAAAAGGGTCCAGGCAAATAGGTGTTAAAAACCTCAGCTTGAGACCCTGGAGAGCCGCTGCCAGTCTGAGAAGACAATACTGACTTTGATGGACCAAGGGTCTGATTCAGTATAAGGCAGCTTCATATGTTCATATATGTATCGTTGCTCTGATTCTTCCCCTCTTAAAGTAATGTTAAATTAGGTGTGCCTGCACACCCTTCAACAAAGCAGTCGTTTCCATGAAATGGGGGAGAAAATGTACTGAAGTCAATTGTTTCAGTGCAGAGTGAGATTTTTGCATGGGGACATCGACACTCCATATGGTGACGAGTAAAGTGACGGGCATCACATTCTGGACCCAGCCAATAGCAGCACTGCAAATAGGTGTTGTGAATATCTGTTTGGGGATTTTAGGCATGTAGGATCCTGTCCCGTTCCCACCAGGTTCAGAAAAGAGAGGGGATGACTGGCAATGACCCAGTGGTTTTAGAGGGGGGGGGGGAACCTGTTCCAAAGTTGAACCATTTATTGAAATTTAAAACCATATCCAAAAACCAACCAATAATTTAGTCAAGTCAAGTTAGCCTTTTTCGGCATAAAATATATAGAGATATATATCAGAGCAAATTGGTTAAAAAAAAAAGATAAAATGGAACGATTGCATACATATACATCAGGGAAAGCATAAACGTAAACTATTTCTATGAGATCCTCTGGCGTGCTTTTAAAACAGAATAAAGAAACAGCCACTTTCTCAGTGACACTAGATGAGGTATCGTTCAAAAGTCTTTAGACCTTAGGTGCATCAGAACAATCAGCCATGCTAACCAAAAGAGGATGTAAATACTTATGATGAAGATCTGTATACAAATTACAATACAGAAGAATATGAGTAACTGACTCCACACATTTTCGCTTACAGAGACAGTATGTGAGTAGGCTGTCTTGTTAAATCTGCCATAAAGAATGGCAGAGGGCATGGCGTTGCATCTGGCAAGGGAAAAAGCTCTACGCTATTGTGGCACCTGCAAGGCGGATAGATATGAGGCCATTTTCTAAGCGATCTCAAAACTCAGTGGGGAACAAGTTTTCTAAGCCAGACTGTATAGGTCTTGGCACTCTATATCTAGCAACCTGTCTTTAATTTGTTGGACTGCGGTGGTGAAGGACAGCATGGGCAATAGTTCTAGGGATAAACCCATTGCTTGGCGTAGTGGGGAAAAGCGGCAGCCTCGGATGTGGCAATAATTTAGTATGCATAAATCCAAAATTCAATTCTTAAACATTGTGCACAGCAATTTGATAAAGGATATCCTTGGTGGCTCTGACTCAAGACCCATAATGAGGGTGGCTGGTTCAGAACAACCAGGAACAAAACCACACTCACACATTAAGTACCTTTTCCCATCCGTATGAGTTAACATAATTGCCAATCAACTCTGTGACGAGCATCTGACATATAGTGACACACATAACAGACCTCTGCCCTCTCTATCACTTGGGGTCAAGGAAAGCTGGGTTAAGCTAGGTTGACTCAGAGAGTCAAGGTTGACTAAGAGAGTCCCAGGAAGCTAGGTTCTGATACTCCATCTATTTAGAATTTGATAATATATAAACATTCCAAAAGGCAAAGTCATGGAAGGCTAAAATCATGTATAGCATTATCTGTACTAGGAAGGTCGCATCATCAGAAGTGTCCTAAAGCCTCCTGGGAAGCAAAACCAATGTTTCAACTATAGAAGCTAATTATTGTAGAAACTGAAATAGCATAGGTTTAGCAGAGGACTGAGACTCAATCCAGCACTAATTCTGCAACAATATCTTTATGGGGCAACAAAATTCCTTGATCTGTGCATAGTCTGATTTTTGCAGTCAGAAACAAGTTCTTCCTATCTTCCCCCATGTATAACACATCCCTGTCTAACCAAACCAAAACAGCAGTGTCTTGAATGAATGAGTGTATGGGTTTTTAAGATGCAATTTTATTATGTTTTTAATTTGTTAGCCACCTTGGTACCTCTTGTGAGGGAAGAAAGGGGTGTGTGTAAATGTGGTAAATTCATGTGAAAGTGATTATTAGTGTGACTATGTCAGAATGCTTTGTGTGTGGTGTTTTATTGATGCATTGGCATAACCCTGCATACATACAAACCATTTTGATATCTTGATATACGATCACATTGCTTTGTCAATGTGTATGGGTGCATAGATAACACAGAAGCAATAATGTTGCATATGATTCAAATGTTAATTAAAAACACCCCACACACTCCTCTCCAAACAAAGCCATTACAATGAATAGTTTTAAATATGTTATCTTCTCTACAGAAACAAGCTCAGATAATTTAGGATGTGGTCACACAAGCAGTTTTATCCAGTGTTGTTGCTCTTTCCTTCCAGATTTAAAATGCATGATCAAACAGCGACATCTGCCTCATGATCCCCAGTTGTTGGCACCCTGCTCTGACCCATCTTTGAAGTGGAGTTATTAGGCACCAGGTAAAGTCTGGTCTTCATGGATGAAAGTCTGCACTTTCACCCCACATTTCTGGCTGTCTGAACTCCACTGTAGTGAAGTCAAGCCATTTGGGAAGTCTGAACCTTCCCTTCAATTTCTCTCTCTCTCTCTTTTTAATCAAATAGCAATCTGTGCATAAGTGTATAATTGCCTCTGGTTTTGTTCACCACCACTTCCACATCCAAGTGGGCATGTAGTCTTTCTGGATCAGGAGCCCCTTGGGAAGTTTTTGAACAACAAATCTCCCCCCCCCCAAAAAAAAACCCCTCTCTCCTGTTTCTGAGTCAGTGTTGCTGTCTGAGAGCATTCCATGATTGACACAATGTACTGAAGTCAATGGGACTACTCTAGTATAAACCTGCACTTTCCCCATTTATTCCAATAAAGAGATGATGGGAAGGAGGCTGAGAGGGGCTGGAGCACTTGGCAGAGAGATTGTGGAGCTCTCAAAAAGGAGTTGGAGCTTTGGATACATTCTCATGCACATGGGTGAAAGACAAAAAAAGGATGCCACAAGGATCGGATCAATTGACAAGGCGAGCGTGCAGTGAGGCCAGTTCAGTGTGGGATGTCTGATCAAATCTTCCCATTACAAAATAAAATGGTGTAATTAGAGGCACAGTCAGATTGTACCAAGCCTGTAGTGGGATTGCAGCCTTAAGAATCTTAAATTTCGGTATACGTTCATATGAGGAGAATGTCATATAGCATTCCTAATTTGACAATGGAGTATTAATCATGGAGTGTTAAGTCACATATTTAAGTATCTACTACCAAAGCCATTCTCATTGTTTCCAGGTACAACTACAGAGAAAATATCCATTATCAATACGAGCTCAATATCTCGTTAGGACATGTTGCGCTGGATATTGGTGGAAAAGGAGAGGAAAAGAATTCAGATTCATTTTACAGAGCTGTTTGCCAGATATTGTGGCCAATCCAATCATTCTCCATGAGGTCTTTCTCTAGCCTCAGAAGGCTTTCTCCAGTTTAAGAGGTTAAAGAAAGGGTCATTTGAGTTGTAGGAAGTCTCCTAAAAATGGACAAAGACTTCAAACTTGGAATACTGTGGATGCATAACTATATTCATCTTCCAACATTATATATGCCCAGTGGTCATTTTGTAGAAAAATAGGTGGTGGAGCTCATCCAGGGATTGTTATGCAGCTGCAATACTATTCAATGGACAAGGAGGTGGAACACTCAGAAAGGTTCAGGAGCTGTGCTCCTGTGAGCTCCCACAATCTGAGGCCTGTATATGCCATTAAATTCCAACAATGCCTTTCAGTTCTCTACTTATGGCAAACAGGACAAACCCTCTGCCAAAGGATAAATGGACACAAATCTGACATCAGGAATTACAGAACTGAGAAACCTGTGGGGGAACACTTTAACCTTCCAGAGCATTCAATGGGTGACCTCAAAGTAGCTGTTTTACTGCAAGGGAACTTCAAGAACAGAATGGAGAGAGAAATTGCTGAATTACAAATTATTATGAAACTTGGAACAAACACTTCCCCAGGACTGAACAGGGATATTGGATTTTTTAATCTCATTACATATGCTAAACCCACTCTCACTGAATATAGTTATATATCCACAGTATTCCAATGTATTTCTCTTTTAGAATAGTGTATCAGAATAATTTTTTGTACTGACGTACTTAAAATAGGGATATTGGCTGTTTATCTCATTACATATACTTAACCCATTTTCACTATATTTTATTGTATCCTTTTTTCTTTTTTTTTTCTAATGGCAAACTAGAATGATGTTTACACATTAAAAATAAATTAGGTGGACAAGAACATCACTATCCTATGTATTTCTCTTCTAGCTGTATTGACATACTCAAATAGGGATATTGGCTGTTTATCTCATTACATATACTAAACCCATCCTCCACTATATTTTAATGTATTTTTCTTCTAATGGCAAACTATATGTATGTTACATATCAAAAGGTAAATTAGTTGGATGGGAAAAACTTTTGAGAAAGAAGTGCCCTCATTTTGGCACAGGCTTATAACAATACAGTGATTAACAGACATTCTCACATTTTGACATGCTACTGTTTTGTTGGTTTCTCACGCTCATGTTACCCAGGTTTCCTCAATTTGTTAATTTTACTATTCTGTAATTGGATTTTAAATTTGTACTGTTTTGCATTCTTAACCACTGCCTACCAGCTATATGTAGCTCTGCTCATTGTACCTCATTCCTTGTCTAATGAAGTGTGCTTAGAGCACATAAAAGCTGAATAAAACTTTGTTGGTCTTAAAGGTTGTTGGTCTAAAAGCTGAATAAAACTGTATTGGTCTTAAAGGTGAACTTGACTCCTACTTTGTTCTACTGATTCAGACCAACACGGCTGCCCACTTGGATCTATCTACTTGAGTAAAAATGGTCTACATCCTCCCGGGGCTATGAGAAATGCCAGTTCTTTGGGCCATTCTTTCTCAGCCTAACTTGTCTCACAGGGTTGTTGTAAGGGGAGAAATGGGATCACCATGTTATCATCATCTACATAAGCCAGTCTGAGCTCCTTGATAGGAGAGCGGAGCATAAAAGTGAGGACTGAAAGAAATCTGGATAGATTGCCATAAACGGAGTTTTCTTAATTGTCCTTCAGTTCTAGGGCTAGTACATATTAGTCTAGTTCCGTAATCTGTATAATGTGAGTTGTAGATGTTTCACTATTTAAAAACCATGCTCTGTGGATGGTAAGGAAATGTTATGTGCTGCAAGATGTAGGACTCAGATGGAATTATTGCAAGCGAGTGCAACAAGATGATGCTTGCTGCCTCCTGCCTTTCCACCTCCAAATAATGAAGACTTAATTGGATCATTTGCCACTTGAGCTCAGTTGATGAGCTGAGCTCAGTAGCTTCTAATATCTCATCACACCAGCATGCATCTGCTTCTGCTTAGCACTGTCAGCAGGTGAACAGCAAGGAACCAGGAAATGAGTTTATATTTCTTTAATAGTATATTGAAATAAATCCTCAGGCTGCAATCCTAAATACACTCATTAGGAAGCACATTTGATTGTAATCTGTGGGATTTACATAAGAACATAAGAGAAGCCATGTTGGATCAGGCCAATGGCCCATCCAGTCCAACACTCTGTGTCACACAGTGGCCAAAAGATAGATAGACAGATAGACGATGGATAGACAGATAGACAGATAGATGATGGATAGATAGATAGATAGATAGATAGATAGATAGATAGATAGATAGATAGATAGAGAGACAGAGAGATAGATAGAGAGATAGACGATGGATAGACAGACAGACAGACGGATGGACGGACGATAGATAGATGATGGATGGATGGATGGATGGATGGATAGATAGATGATAGATAGATGATAGATAGATGATAGATAGATGATAGATAGATAGATGATAGATAGATAGATGATAGATAGATAGATGATAGATAGATAGATAGATAGATAGATAGATAGATAGATAGATAGATAGATAGAGAGACAGAGAGATAGATAGAGAGATAGACGATGGATAGACAGACAGACAGACGGATGGACGGACGATAGATAGATGATGGATGGATGGATGGATGGATGGATAGATAGATGATAGATAGATGATAGATAGATAGATGATAGATAGATAGATGATAGATAGATAGATGATAGATAGATAGATGATAGATAGATAGATGATAGATAGATAGATAGATAGATAGATAGATAGATAGATAGATAGATAGATAGATAGATAGATAGATAGATAGATAGATAGATAGATAGATGGATGGATGGATGGACGGACGGACGGACGCACTGTGGCTAATAGCCACTGATGGACGTCTGCTCCATATTTTTATCCAATCCCCTGTTGAAGCTGGCTATGCTTGTAGCCACCACCACCTCCTGTGGCACTGAATTCCACATGTTAATCACCCAGTCGGTTCTGTCCTATACATATTTACTTGGAAGTGAGCCCTACGGATTTCAGTGGGACTTTTCTCAAGTCAGTGTGCACTGGATTACATATAAGTAATTCTTTGGAAGGTACAACATTTTTGTAGACTGCCAAAACTGGAGAGAGCCACAAAACTGTACATTCCAGCCTGCACGCATGCAGAAAACTTTGACATTAATATGATCATCATCATCTTACCTTAATCAAACTTCCTCATTTAAATGTGAGGCAAATTTTGATTCAATTTTTTTGGGGTCAGAACTCATCCTGGGCAAATGTTGACCAGTTTTGCATCTGTACAATTGCTGTTCGTGCAACAAGTCCAGGTCAGGCCTTGGAATTAAGTAACAAATAACAAATCTAATTAAATCCTCTTGATTAGTAGAGAAGAAGCACATATTGCCAGGGTTATGCATGGGCCATTAAAATAATCTACTTGCCAAACATGGAAGAGTCTCAGAGCGGCTCACAATCTCCTTTACCTTCCTCCCCCACAACAGACACCCTGTGAGGTGGGTGGGGCTGGAGAGGGCTCTCCCAGCAGCTGCCCTTTCAAGGACAACCTCTGCCAGGGCTATGGCTGACCCAAGGCCATTCCAGCAGGTGCAAGTGGAGGAGTGGGGAATCAAACCCGGTTCTCCCAGATAAGAGTCCGCACACTTAACCACTACACCAAACTGGCTCTCCACACCAAACTGGCTCTGTTGGAAAATAGAAGATTATTGTGTTTAGAGGGACATGATATGAAAGTTGAGTGGCATGCCTTCCTTTGGTACAACATTAAAGGACATAAATATTTTTCAAATCACCTAGTCAGCAAATCCCTAATAATGGTATGGAACAGAATAAAGGAGGCACATACAAAAAAATTCCTTATTGGGTGTCCCCATTGGAAGCTTTTGTACAGCCACAGGCTAAAAACGTAGTGAGATATGGAGATCTCCTGAATCAAGATAAGACATTAAAGGCTGATGAGGAATTGGTAGAGCAGAAAATAGTCCAAGATTGGTGGTCAATAGTACAACTTAAATCAAGGTACATTAAGATAAATTTATGGGATTCCAATTACAAAAATGTGAATTAGATAAATTACTAATGGAAACAGAAGATAAGCAAATTAGCAAATTTTATAAATACCTACTCCAAAATGAAATGACTGATGAGGAGGTAAAGGAGGTAATGATAAAATGGGCTGAGAATTTTGGTGTGGAGGTGTGGTCCCAACTATGGAAAGTTAATTTGACAATTTATTTTCATTTAGCTTTAACTATATGCCTTTTAACTATTTAACTATAGTAAACAAGTAGCAGCTGTGAAAATCCAGCCTGATCATGGAAGGACAAGCCTAAATTCATTTGGATGTAGCTAAACAGTCTGGTGAATGATTAGCTCCCTGAGCATGCAACATCAGTTGGAACATGTGTTTCTATGCACTCAGAAGTCTGCTTCCATGAACATATTGTCTCCAATTGGTATTTAGGGAATATCAGTGTGTATGTGCATACATCTGTATGTGGGATGAATAAGATTTCCTATTCCTTTCACTCTTTGCTGTCCATGTGGCCACTAAGAACCCAAACATTTTTCCCCATCCTCCACTGGCTGGCTGCCAGTTCCTGAGGCTGGGCACAATGTGCCAGGCAGCCAACACACCCCACCCCACCCTTCTGGTCCTCAAACCAATGAGAACTGGATGAGGGCTCTGGGGTTGGCCACCCCCACAAGTGAGAAACACGCAAGTGGTGCCCTCCTTAATTGTCCTAGGATCTCCACAGCAACAGCAGGATGCTGGGCCACAAACACTGCAGTGAGGAGTGGCAGTGAATTCCACATGTTAATCACCCTTTGGGTGAAGAAGTAGTCCCTTTTATCCGTTCTAACCCGACTGCTCAGCAATTTCAACGAATGCCCACGAGTTCTTGCACTGTGAGAAAGGGAGAAAAGTACTTCTTTCTCTACTTTCTCCATCCCATGCATAATCCTGTAAACCTCTATCATGGCACCCTGCAGTCGAAATTTCTCCAAGCTAAAGAGCCCCAAGCGTTTTAACCTTTCTTCATAGGGAAAGTGTTCCAACCCTTTAATCATTCTAGTTGCCCTTTTCTGCACTTTTTCCAATGCTATAATATCCTTTTTCAGGTGCGGTGACCAGAATTGCACACAGTATTCCAAATGAGACCGCACCATCAATTTATGATACTGGCTGATTTGTTATGATACTGGCTGATTTGTTTTCAGTTCCCTTCCTAATAATTCCCAGCATGGCGCTGGCCTTTTTATTGCAATTGCACACTGTCTTGACATTTTCAGTGAGTTATCTATTATGACCCCAAGATCTCTCTCTTGGTAAGTCTCTGCCAGTTCACACCCCATCAACTTGTATTTGTAGCTGGGATTTTTGGCCCCAATGTGCATTACTTTGCACTTGGCCACATTGAACCTCATCTGCCACCTTGACACCCACTCACCCAGCCTCAACAGAACCCTTTGGAGTTCCTCACAATCCTCTCTGGTTCTCACCACCCTGAACAATTTAGTGTCATCCGCAAACTTGGCCACTTCACTGCTTACTCTCAACTCCAAATCATTTATGAACAAGTTAAAGAGCATGGGACCCAGTACTGAGCCCTGCGGCACTCCACTGCTTATCGTCCTCCACTGCGAAGACTGCCCATTTATACTCACTCTCTGCTTCCTATTACTCAGCCAGTTTTTGATCCACAAGAGGACCTGTCCTTTTACTCCATGACTCTTGAGCTTTCTAAGGAGCCTTTGATGAGGAACTTTATCAAAAGCTTTCCGGAAGTAAGGTAAACAATATCTATCGGGTCTCCTTTGTCCACATGTTTGTTCACCCCCTCAAAGAAATGTAACAGGTTAGTGAAGCAAGATCTTCCCTTACAGAACCCATGCTGAGTCTTCCTCAATAACTCATGTTCATCAATGTGCCTACTCATTCTGTCCTTGATAATGGTTCCTACCAACTTTCCTGGTATTGAAGTCAGACTGACTGGCCTGTAGTTTTCCGGATCTCCTCTGGAGCCCTTTTTAAAGATGGGGGTGACATTTGCTACCTTCCAGTCCTCAGGAATGGAGGCAGATTTCAATGAAAGATTACAGATTTTTGTTAGAAGATCCACAAGTTCAACTTTGAGTTCTTTCAGAACTCTTGGATATATGCCATTCAGACCTGGTGACTTATTAGTTTTTAATTTGTCTATCAGTTGTAGGACATCCTCTCTTGTCATCTCAATCTGACTCAGGTCTTTCAACACCCCTTCCAAAATAAGTGGTTCTGGAGCAGGCAAATGCTTCTCATCTTCCACAGTGAAGACGGAGGCAAAAAATGCATTCAGCTTCTCAGCCATTTCCCTATCCTCCTTCAGTAATCCTTTGACCCCTCGGTCATCCAAGGGCCCCACTGCCTGCCTGGCTGGTTCCCTGCTTCTAATATATTTGAAGAAATTTTTATTGTTGGTCTTTATGTTTTTTGCAATATGCTCCTCATCGTCCCTTTTTGCCTGCCTCATCACAGTCTTGCATTTGATTTGCCACATCCTGTGTTCCCTTTTATTAATCTCATTTGGACTAGCTTTCCACCGTTTAAAGGAGTCCTTCTTACCTTTTACAGCTTCCATTACTTTTTTTGTTAACCATGCTGGCCTCTTCTTATACCTGTTTGTGCCTTTCCTAACTTGTGGTATGTATTTTATCTGAGCTTCTAGGATTATAGTTTTAAATAGTCTCCAAGCTTCCCCAAGGGTTTTGACCGTATTTACCTTTCCTTTCAGTTTCCTCCTCACATGCCTCCTCATCTCAGAGAATTTACCCCTTTTAAAGTTAAACGTGGTTGTGCCGGTCTTTTGGGGCAACTCTCTATTTATACAAATGGTGAAATCAATAACGTTGTGGTCACTGCTCCCAAGCGGTGCAATCACTTTTACATCTCTCACCAAGTCTTGGGCATTACTTAGGACCAAATCCAGGATCGCCCCACCCCTGGTAGGTTCAGAGACCATCTGCTCCATAGCACAGTCATTGAGAGCATCAAGAAACTCAATCTCTTTCTCTCAACCAGAACACATATTGACCCAATCAATCTGCAGGTAGTTAAAATCACCAATGACAACACAGTTTTTATGTCTAGCCACTATCTTTAATCCTTCCATCATATTATAATCGTCTCTATCTTTTGATTTGGTGGGCGATAACCAACTCCCATAGTTAAATTTCCTTTTGGGCCCTCTATTTCAAACCAAAGCATTTCTAGAAGGGAATCTAATTCTCTGATCTCAGTCTTACTGGTCCGTATACCCTCTCTGACATACAGAGCCACCCCACCTCCAACCCTTCCCTCCCTATCCTTCCGATATAACTTATATCCAGGAATCACCATGTCCCACTGATTCTCCTCATTCCACCAAGTTTCTGAAATTCCCACAATGTCTATTTTTTCTGCTAACACTAAACATTCCAACTCACCAGTTTTACCTTGATCACTTCTAGCATTTGTGTACAAACATCTATAACTTTCCAGGCAAGCTAGGCTCGCCACCTTCCTCCTGCCGCCTCGAGACTCTGGCAGACAGTCCATACAGTTTGTCACCATCTCAGTGGACAACTCTGATCCATTACCCAGTAGAAAAGTAACAGCTAACCCTTCATCTCTTTGAGATGAGTCCTCCTGAACCAGAGACATTTCATCTCCTGTTGGCTTTCCCCCAAGATTTAGTTTAAAAACTGCTCTGCCACATTTTTGATTTTAAGCGCCAGCAGCCTGGTTCCATCTGGGGACAAGTGGAGACCGTCTCTTTTGTATAGCTCCTGCTTGTTCCAAAAAGCATCCCAGTGCCTAACAAACTTAAACCCTTCCTCCTTACACCATTGTCTCATCCACACATTGAGACTTCTAATTTGTGCTTGTCTCTCCAGCCCTGCATGTGGAACAGGTAGTCTCCTGCCTAGTAGCCTAAATTTTTTCTCCAGGACATCACGACTACATTTTCCCACATCGTTCGTGCCAACATGCACCACGACCACTGGCTCCTCCCCAGCACTGTCTATCAGCCTATCTACTACACGCGTAATGTCCGCTACCTTCACACAAGGCAGGCAAGTCACCATACGAGCAGTACGCGGTTTTGCCACCCAGCTGTCTACTTGCCTAAGGATTGAATCACCAACTACCAAGACCACCACCACCCCTCTCCCTGCCCAGGGATGGTTCCTTGGTGCGAAAGGATTCCCACTCACCAACTGAAGAAGAGATCTCTTCTGAGGGTGCATTCCCTTTATCCTCAGCCTGGTGCCATATTCCCTCTTGACTCTCATGCTCCCTGGCAGCCACAGGACTGCCACGTTCAGAGTGGGGCTCATCTAACACATCCCCGAGAGTCTTCTCCGAGTCCCTAACTGACCGTCTCTCCTTCTCCAGGTCAGTCACCTCGGCCTTAAGGGTACGAACTCCTTGCATCGAGAACTGAGGACCAGGAGCTCCTTGCATCGAGAACAAACACAAGTCATACATGTGACAGTGCAAAACATTGGAAAGCCCCCACCCCGCTGCTGGCATTCTACTTTCATGATAGGTTTTTAAAAATATACAGTCCCCTTTTAAACCCTGTTATTTTATGTGGCTCCCCATCTGGGGAGTCTACTTACCTTATTGTTAACACAAGGAATCTGGGTTCCTGGTCTTTACAGAGCCCCCAGGCTAAGAGCCACAGGCGAAGAGCCCTTTAGCTCTTGCCCTGACAAGGCGCAGCTTAATACTGCAAGGAGGGTGGGGAACACAGCCACTCCTAATCAATCAGCAACAATCACCTTCAATCACCTTCACCTTCAGCCCTTCACACAAACTCAGAAGTTTTCAGCAACTTCCCCAGCAGCTGAGCCACAAACCTCGCCCTAGTGGCACTTCTCTGCTCTATCCCAGAGCTCTCTGCAATGTGCTCACTCTCTGGCAAGGCACAGCTTAATAATGCAAAGAGTGTGGGGAACAAAGCCACTCCTAATCCATCAGCAACAATCACCTTCAATCACCTTCACCTTCAGCCCTTCACACAAACTCAGAAGTTTTCAGCAACTTCCCCAGCAGCTGAGCCACAAACCTCACCCTAGTAGCACTTCTCTGCTCTATCCCAGAGCTCTCTGCAATGTGCCATGTTGTGTGAGGGATGTGTGGTAATCAGGAGGCTGCTCACTCTCTTTGGTGTTACCCACTTGCCCTCAGCCCATCACACTAAACTCATTCACTCCCCTCTCTCAGTGGCCTCAGGGGTGGTGTTCAGGATGACCATGGGACCTGGGGATGGGAACTCTCTGACTGATGGGGGAAGAGGGCATGTGCATTAGGCATTTGTCAAGACCATTGTGGCTGCTTCTCCATGGCCAAGCACACCTCCACCATGATCCCAGCAATGATAGACCTCACCACACGGAACAGCTCACTGACCTGCCTGTAGCAGCTTGTGTTGGGAAGCCACCACACAGTGATAGCAGCATCCTCCTCCACAGAGTTCCATCTGTTCCTTGTGGCTAATAGCCACTGATGGACCTCTTCTCCATATATTTATCCAATCTCCTCTTGAAGTCATCCATGCTTGTAGCTGCCACCACCTCCTGTGGCAGTGAATTTTATGTGTTAATCACTCTTTGGGAGAAGAAGTACTTCCTTTTATCCATTCTAACCCGACTGCTCAGCAATTTCATTGAGTGCCCACGAGTCCTTGTATTGTGAGAAAGGGAGAAAAGTACTTCTTTCTCTACCTTCTCTATCCCATGCATAATCTTGTAAACCTCTATCATGTCACCTCTCAGTTATCATTTCTCCAAGCTAAAGAGTCCCAAGTATTTTAACCTTTCTTCGTAGGAAAAGTGTTCCAATCCTTTAATCATTCTAGTTGCCCTTTTCTGCACTTTTTCCAATGCTATAATATCTTTTTTGAGATGTGGTGAACAGAATTGTGCTTAGTATTCCAAATGTGGCCACACCATTGATTTATACAAGGGGATTATGATATTGGCTAATTTGTTTTCAATTCCCTTCCTAATAATCTCCAGGATAGTGTTGGCCTTTTTTATCGCAATCATACATTGTCTCAACCAGTGTTCCCTCTAAGCTGAGTTAGTGCGAGGTAGCTCATGGTTTTTTAGCCTCCGGCTCACATTTTTTTTGTCTTAGCTCTGAAAAAATGGCCTCAGAGCAAACAAATTTATGTAGCTCACAACTTTAATGCCAGTAGCTCACAAAGTAGAATTTTTGCTCACAAGACTCCACAGCTTAGAGGAAGTATTGGTCTCAACATTTTCAGTGAGTTATCTATCTTGACTCCAAGATCTCTCTCTTGGTCAGTCTCCACTTAGCATCTACCATTTGATTGACAGAAGCAGCGCGAACTAGAGCAGCTTTTTAAAAGGTGAGATCCTGCAGCAGCAGGCTGCCCATCCGACCACACCCTATATCACACACATGTATGTTCTGAGGGTTCCTTGTCTAATCATCAAAGATGATTAAATCTTAAATATTTAATACATATTAAATTGCACTAACATGCAAAACTCGGACTGCAACTTTTCTCCATGGAACGTGTCCTGTTGCTTTCTAACCTTCCTTGGTATTTCCGGCAAAGAGGCACATGAAAACTCAATAGGATTGTTCTTTGCTCTTTAAATCTGTGTCTTCATTAATCTTTTACAGAGATGGAATTTGTTTCCCCCCCTGTTGCTGTCGGTAATGACAGACCTGTATAGAGCAAGGGAAGAGAAGCCAGAAATCAAAATTAATTGATAATAGCAGTTTTTATGCTATACTTCCTCCTTTGGAAGCAGCACAATTTCCTCTTCTCTCTCATAAAACAAATTTAATGGACTGACTTTCTAAGAAGCTGTTGTAGCTTCAAAATTCGCCATAATTTTATTCTCCAGAGTGGTATATGAGCAGCATTGCAGGTTACTTCTTAGAATTAAAACAGGCCTGCACAGTTTGGGACCCACCAAACTGAGAGCAGGCTACTGTTAGCATTGATATTAGGAGTAGGATTTCTTTCTCCCAAATCCACTTTTAATATATAGTCATTGATTTCTCTTATTCTTGTTCCTGCTATTTCAAAAGAGGGATTTCTTTTGGATTTTGCTTTGTAGTTTTCTACTATCTTGTCTACTACCTGGCGTGAGATTGCTCCAATCTCAGCTATCCTCAGTGCACACCCAGGTCTCACCTCAGTATGCATCTTTACTCTAACTGGTTCTTCCTGACACTCCACTCTCCTCCAACCTGCACCTTCATTGTAATGGTTGAATACTGAGTAAAACCTTTTTTTTTTTATCTTAAAGGTGGTAATGGACTCTGTGTTCTTTCCTGTGATGGATGCCTAGCTCTTTGGCATTACCCAGGGTGCACAATGAGGAGGCGAGCTAGGGTTGCACCCCAATTGAAGATTCCAGGGAGGGCCTCAGAGAGGGAGGGGACTGATCCTCCTCTCTCTGCAGCAACATACCAGCTGTCATTGTTCCATAAGAGGAACCTTAGCCTAGGTCTGGCTGCCCATCATAACTGGCCCTCCCTCTCCCCCATGCCACTGCTGCAAAACAAACAAAAACCCCCCACTACTCATAAGAACATAAGAGAAGCCATGTTGGATCAGGCCAATGGCCCATCCAGTCCAACACTCTGTGTCACACAGTGGCCAAAAATTTTATATATACACACACTCCTGGGACTCCTGTGGGTGCTGTTGGTTTTAGATGGGGGTCCAACCATGCCCCTTTCATAATCTATGCTCAAATTGTGATATTTTACATTTTTGCTAATTTTGGAAATCAGCATTCAATTTTGGTTTGGGGTTGGGGTGAGGTTTGGGAAGACATGGCCTTCCTCTGTGCATCTATGGAGAGAAATTCTGCAGAAACTCCCTTCCTGCCACTCCTATTTGACATCCTTTTTTGACCAAAATGGAATTGATTCAAAATAGGCTGTAAGTACCTAAAAAAGAGAAAATTAATAGATTGTAGGGTTTTGAAGATTTAGTAGGATTTTTCATTGCAACACTGCTACCAGTCATGAGTTGCGGTAGGGCTACCAACTTCAAGAGGGGACCTGGAATTCACTCAGAATGACAGCTGATCCATTTCTTTTAAAGAGACGGAAGTGTTGGGGAGTAGATGCTATGTTATCAGATCCCTAGTGAGCTCCCTCCCCTCTGCAAACCATGCCTTCCCCAGGCACTTCTTTCAAACCTCCAGGGATTTCCCTAGTTGGAGTTAAAAACCTGACCTTATGGTCATCCGCCTTTGAAAACTGAGAATGCAAGGATACCCTGGGTGAGATCCAGTTTCATGTAGTGGTTAAGTGCATGGACTCTTATCTGAGAGAACTGGAGCTGTTCTGCTCAAGAGCAGCTTTTGGAGAGCTCTCGCAGTCCTAATTACCTCACAGGGTGTCTGTTGCGGGGAGGGGAAGGGAAAGGAGATTGCAAGCTGCTCTCAGACTCCTTTGGGTAGTCAAGGGTGAGATATAAAGCCCATCTCCTCCTCATCTTCTTCTTTGTCTTCTTTGTCTTTGTCTTCTTCTGACAGTCAAGAATATTGTACTCTGACAGCTGATGCACCCTCTGTTATTGTCTGAAAGACTGCCATTCCTTCCACCCTTCTTTGTAATCATGAGGGATTGGCTTCTCATGATGGGGCTGAATAGGAATGATTGAGGGTGTTTATTTATTTATTTATTTTGCCAAATCATCTTTGTTTTACCAACTTCACATTGTTCTCATTGGGTAGGGCATTTAAATACGGTTTCCCCAGTTCAGTTAGTATCAGGCCCAGGCCCATAGCCAAGATTTTTCATTTGGTGGGGCCCACAGCCAGGCCTTTTTATTTAGGAGGACACATTTATTATACCTACAATGGTGAATAAATAATGCAGGCAAGTCATTCCGTCACTCAAAAATATTTGAAGTTTATGTTAAAAATGCTAACTGTTACAGATATAATGAATACTACTGTGCTTCTGGTATATCACTACGACACCAACCATTATAGATACAATGAAGATAAGACACTCAGAAGTGTTCCTTACCATTACAGAAATTATGAAGACAAGTAGAAATGTTTCTGGGTTATCACTAAGATGCTTACCATTAAAGATATAATGAAGACTATTAATAATGCTTTTGGGTTATCACGAAGGGGCTTACCATTAGAGATACACACGGTTTTCCCACAGAGCTTACCACGGAGCAACGTCCCTCTTCACCGCGCAGCGTCTGTGTGGATTTCCCACCAACTGCTCCGCAGAACCAGGAAGTGCCAGGCCTTTTGCGTCGCAAATGTAAACCGCTAAAAACCAGTTTACATTAGCGACGCAAAAGCCGCAGCTCTTCCTGGTTCTGCGGAGCAGTTGGTGGGAAATCCGCGCAGACGCTGTGCAGTGAAGAGGGATGTCGCTCCGCTGAAAGCTGTGTGGGAAAACGCTGACAGTGAAGACAAGTGCTTCTGGGCTATAACTAAGATGCTAACCATTACAGATAAAATGTTTATTCTAAAATGGAATTCTAGCAGGAGCTCCTTTGCATATTAGGCCACACACCCCTGATGTAGCCCATCCTCTAACAAAAAAGAGCCTTGTAAGCTCTTGGAGGATTGGCTACATCAGGCGGGTGTGTTCAAAGAAGCTCCTGCTAGAATTCCACCCCTGACTACTATTAATGCTTCCAGTGTATCACTAAGATGCTAACCATTACAAATATAATGCAAATAAGGCATTTCTCAACTGCAAGCTAAACGGCTCTTCTCAGGATCAGCCCATTACAGTTTAAGTCTGTGTGATTGGATACAAACTTTTCCCATGAAGGCATCCATATCAATGTTTTTTGTGAGTGCTTTCTCATAACCCAGGAGCACTAGATTGTGTTTCTGCAGAAGGGACACTGATAGCCTCTGTGGCTTCAAAACATAAGGCAAGAAAATGCTACCTCACATGTAGGTTTGGATGGTCCAAAAGTTACAGCAGCTGCAAGGACTTTGTACACATTATGGTATCCACCTCTATGGGGGTACAGCAGTGATACAGAATTACAGATACTGCCCTCTTTCTTCACAAGTGGATTTGTTGGTACAAAATATTTTATTTTTAGGAGACTTGCTTCTTGTGCAAAGGCTTCCTCATTAGCATTTACCAATCTTATGAGAGGCCTTACAGCTTTTACATCCCAAAATGTTGGTGAGCTTGGAGACCAGGAGTCCAAGGCAGATATGTACTCCACATTGTTTAGAGAATCTAGCTTCGGCCTCTGAGATGGAACGATCACGGACTTCAATGAATACCTGCTGTAAGCACATATGTTGGGACATTTCAATGACAGAATAGTTTGATCCACCACTTCCTTCAGTAATGTAACCCTCATAACGTTTCTCCTTTTTTTTTATCTTGCCACATTTTTCTGTTGTTTCTGCTTTCTCAAACGCAGTTGTCTGTGGTTTTTGCAAAAAGCAATTCAAACTGCACATCTGCATTGCTTCTCCTCTCCCTAAGGGCAGAAAGACAGTCATTCACAACCTCAATTGCTCTCCCCAAATGCATGGTTTTGTCTTGAAGAGCAGCATTACCTGGCTCAAATATAGAGAGTTCATCTGTCATCAATGTCGCTAAGAAACAAAATCTCACAAATGCACATGAGCCATGTAGACCTTTTGCCTCCACTTGCAAGTCTGTGGGAGCATCCCTTTCAGGATCAGCAATGTCACTTAGCACAGACATAACTTCAGAGAAGTGATCACTTATTGCTCTTGCAGTGGCCAAATGACCAGTCCATCTATGTTCAAGGAGTTTCTTCAGCTTAGTACCTGAATACATCATGTTCACTCAGTGTTTTCTGGTGAAAATGTATAATCCATCACATGTTTCAAGAAAACACTTGAGAGGTGCTATTTTGGAGCATGCATTCACAATCACAAGATGCAATTGGTGATTGTAGCAGTGTATGTACAGTATGGTTTTGTCCAGTTTTTCTTGTATTTTTTTTTGCACCCCACCAGTCTTCCCAGACATTACGCCAGCTCCATCATAACACTGTACTATGAGCTCACCAGGGTTGAACTCACAGTCAATGAGAGCTTGAAACAGAAGCTCTGTTGTGTATTCTGCTGTTAACTTGTGGGGCTCATACATACCCAATAGGTATTCTGATGGCTGGCAAATTTTAAAAGTGCACCCCATTGGATCTCCAGGACCCACCTGGAGTCTGAATCCCCCACCAAGCAGAAATTTGGATTCCATCCCCATCAAAGTTACCACCTAGAATCTGGAATCCCGGCCCCCCCATGCAGACATGGGGAATTTTTTGAGTTTCAAACAATTTTATTAGTAACATATGGTAATAAATTTCTATTTCTTACATCATTACTTTTTTTTTAATCTATCCCATATATTACTTTCTACCCCCCCTCCCCCCGTTACTTGACCCCCGCCGGTGTTATATACTTAAAATCTTAATATTAAAGGTACCCTTAATTAATAAGAACCAAAATTAATATCCTCCTCCCTCTTGTACTTAGTCATTATCAAAAGTTGTCCAATGTCCTTTTATTTTCCACTCTTTTTCTACGTATCTTCTGAACTTTTCCCACTCCATCTTAAATAATTCTAAATCATAGTCTCTTAAGGTTCTTGTTAACTTGTCCATTTCACTCCATGTCATAACTTTTACAATCCAATCCCATGTCTCTGGTATTTCTCTGGTATTTTTTCTTGCTTCCACAACTGTGCAGGCAATGTCCTAGCAGCTGAGAGCAAGTACCAGATTAAAGTTCTATCTTCTTTTGAAAATTTTTCCATTTGTAATCCCAGCAGAAAAGTCTCTGCTAGCTCTGATTTTGACTCCTGGACTGTAACTGGACCTTAACTCTTGGATTTGACCTGAACCTGCTTCTGTTACTGACTCTATGTATGACCTAACGACTGGACTCTTACCATGCTACACTAGATTGTGTATGCACCTTGACTAGCTCACACCTTGGCTGTGTGACTCTGGTCTGTGCTCTGTCTGGTCCAGGACATCGTTTTGCTATGGGCCTTGATGGTTTCCTGGCTGTTTCACTTATCTAAACTGTGTCAGAACTGGAGAACTTCAAACGAGACTCATTACTTTGTTGCAAAAGTATAAGACGTTTATTGAGAACTGCGTTCAGGAAAGGTACAAGTTGACTCTGATAACTGGTACAGCTATCGGCGCATTCTTTATGCAGTGGTAACAGAAACAATAAAACCATTTCTCACACTCCAAGAGACAGTTGTCTGTTCCCAGGGTCCCTTATCTCCAAGGCAGAGGAAGGAGTCCTGCTGCACTGTTCTGGCAGGCTAGCTTCAAAGGACACCTGCAGATGTTACCCAAAGGCTATCAGTCACCCTTCAGTGGTTACAGTTTGTTTGAAATGTAAAAAGCATTTGGCTAACAGGCACAGCATTACAAGGACATTGGGTTAGTAGGCATCTACAATATGGAGTCGGTTAGGCTAATATCATTAGGCTCAGCATACATGACAGTTACAGGTTATCAGTTCTGACAAACTGTAACTTACTTTATCCCAATGTTTTGTATCTCTATGTAAGAGAACAGCATCAATGAAACTGATGAAGAGCAAACGAAAGAAGGTTGAGTAGAGAGAGGAACAGAGTTTGGCGCATTTGGCCCATGGCCCTGCTTTCAATCCACCGGCTCCACAGCTGCTGTTGCTATCGCATCAATATTCTCAAATGTGAATGTTCACATTTGGTGTGAAATTGACCTTTGGAATGTCAGGAGCTTCATTAGGAGGAATGCTAAGCCTCCTGAAACAGTAGCGGGGAGTTGAGACTTCATGGGCACTAAACCATACCAGGTGAATGGATGAGAATAATGAATATTTATCCTTTCACACACGTATTTCCTGATACTGAATCCTTTGTATTGGCCTCTGTAGATCTTAAATGCATCTGTTATGGATCTTGGTCATCTGTCGGCATAGATTGTTCTTTGTTTTCTAAATGCCAGGCAGAATAAACCTGTACAATGAATTCCAGGAAACTTATCTCTTCTCTCCCCCCCCCCCCCACCGTCTTTCATGTGCATGTGTGTGTGTGTATGTGCACATCTAGAAATCATGGAAACCTCTGGTGACTGTCCCCTACTGGGGGCATGGAGGATATTCAGAGAGATGGTTGAATAAAGCCTGCCTCTGACTCCAGTGCTGGAGAGCCAGTTTGGTGTAGTGGTTAAGTGTGCGGACTCTTATCTGGGAGAACCAGGTTTGATTCTCCACTCCTCCACTTGCACCTGCTAGCATGGCCTTGGGTCAGACATAGCTCTGGCAGAGGTTGCCCTTGAAAGGGCAGCTACTGTGAGAGCCCTCTCCAGCCCCACGCACCTCACAGGGTGTTTGTTGTGGGGGAGGAAGGTAAAGGAGATTGTGAGCCACTCTGAGACTCTTCGGAGTAGAGGGCGGGATATAAATCCAATATCTTCATCTTCTTCTATTCCAAGGTCTACCATCTAAGTACTTGCCAGAGTTGACCCTGCTTCATTACCAAGAACTGATGAGATTGGCCTTGCATGGGCTATTCAAGTCAAGGCAAAACTATCTCTTCTGGACACTGCAAAAGATTCCTCATTGATTTATGTGATTGTTAAAATTGCACCAACTATCCTAAACCTTGAAATTGAAGTGGATATATCAATAAAGATTTATTTCCTTTGTAACCATGCTTTTCCTGAAAGTTCAGGGTGTAAAAGCATAACATTAGCTATATCTATGCAGGGATTAAGACAAATTAAAACCTTTTGTTGTTGTTGTTCAGTCGCACAGTTGAGTCCGACTCTTTGAGATCCCATATGTGGATCACAACAAAATGTGGCAAGTCCTTAAAGACATGGGAGTACCAGACCACTTCACATGTCTCCTGAGAAACCCAAGAAGCAACTGTCAGAACAGGATATGCAACAACTGATTGGTTTAGAATAGGAAAAGGAGTTCAACAAGGATGCATATTGTCACCACGCTTATTTAATGTATATGCAGAGTACATAATGTGGAATGCCAGCCTGTATGAATCACAAGCTGGAATTAAGATTGCTGGGGAAAACATTAACAATATGCAGACAACACCACTCTAATGGCAGAAAGTGAAGAGGACCTAAAGAACCACTTGTTGAGGATGAAAGAGGAGAGCACAAAGGTAGGCTTGAAACTCAACATCAAAAAAACTAAGATCATGGCATCCAGCTCCATCACTCCATGGCAAATGGAAGGGGAAGACATGGAAGCAGTGACAGACTTCACATTCCTGGGATCCAAGATCACTGCAGGTGGCGACTGTAGCCATGAAATCAAAAGACATTTGCTCCTTAGGAGGACAGCTATGGCAAACCTAGGCAGTATAATAAAAAGTAGAAACATCATCCTGTCAACAAAAGTCCATATAGTCAAAGTGATGGTATTCCCAGTAGTAATGTATGGCTGTGAGAGTTGGACCATAGTGCCAAGCACAGCAGAATAGATGCTTTTGAATTGTGAAAACTCTTGAGAATCCCTTGGACTGCAAGAAGATCAAACCAGTCAGTTCTAAGTGAAATCAACCCAGGCTGTTCTCTGGAAGGTATTTTCTGATTGGACATTTATGGACATAAATAATTTTGACCGAGTGAAAATTATTTAGTTAGTAGTGAAAAATCTGTGTTCTTTGTCTATTGAACATTCATGATATTGTTGACAAAAACAATTTAGATATATTACTGCATATGTATGTATGTGTGTGTGTGTATATATACACACACACACACACAGAGTGATTTTTGTATCATTTTGTTTAAACCTGACACAGTGGTTTCCTGTGTTTTACAATGATGAACATATGAACATATGAAGCTGCCTTATACTGAATCAGACCCTCGGTCCATCAAAGTCAGTATTGTCTACTCAGACTGGCAGCGGCTCTCCAGGGTCTCAAGCTGAGGTTTTTCACACCAATTTGCCTGGACCCTTTTAGTTGGAGATGCCGGGGATTGAACCTGGGACCTTCTGCTTCCCAAGCAGATGCTTTACCACTGAGCCACAGCCTCTAGCTAGACTGGCAGCAGCTCTCCAGGGTCTCCAGCTGAGGGTTTTCACACCTATTTGCCTGGACCTTTTTTTGGAGATGCCAGGGATTGAACTTCTGCTTCCCAAGCAGATGCTCTACCACTGAGCCACCGTCCCTTCCCATGATAGGAAGGCAGACATGACAAGACACTACCAGCAGGATCTCCCCAAAGTTACCCCATGGCAGGTTGGCAGGCAGAGCAGCCCAGCCCTGCCAGACCAGGGAAAATCATAGTTTTCCACTTAAAGTGATTAGTAATGCCAACCATGACAGAAAGACAGACATCTAACAGGACAGGTATCCTCCAAAGTAACTGCACAACAGCTACATTGTCAGGCAGGGCGTGCCAGCCCCATCAAATCAGTGGGAATCAGATGGTCTCCATTTAAGTAAATGGAAATGATGTGGGTGTTGTGTTATTGTTTTGCACAATAGGTGTGAAGTTGGGTGTTGGGTGAGGGAGCCCAACCCCAGCCAGCAGTGGTGGCCATTCTCCCATTCGAGTGCCAACGGCACAACCCGCAAGTCACATGCCAGATCATCCAGGAAGGAGGAGGAATGGGAGGGGGGACATGCAGGAGGCAACAGGAGGCCTGTGAGGTCAAGAGAAGGGTAGACTATCAGGGGGAGGGTGACCTCCAGGAAGGTCAAATCATCCATCCTGGTCAGGTTTGGTGGCAGAGGGTGGTGGCTAATAATGTCTCTGAGGTGGGAGAACACCTGCTTGCTCTGGACACTGACTATGCAAGGGGTTGGGCTACAAGGCAGACTTGTGTGACTAGTACTCTGGGGAATCGGCAGAGGTGGGCTCAGGGGACTCAGAGAGGTACTCCCTCACCATCACTTCTGCTGAAACCTCCATCATCACATGTCTGGCAGCTGTACTTCTTTGAAAAGTTCATGCTTCCATTGCATTCCAGAAAGCAATGTTGCCTTTTATCAGGGGGTCACACATACAAACCAACCTGAACTCCTATTCATTGCAGAGTGGATGCAACCTGGTGGTGATGCCCACCTGCAACCTCTCTATCAAGGTCCTGACCCATTGGACAATAGGTATCCCCTTGGGCCCTGGTGCAATGTGGAGGCCAGTGCCCAATGCAACCCTCGACTCAGGGGCATGGCATCTGGGTATCAAGCACATCAGTGGTGTCTTGGAAGGGCTTCAGGACATGCAGCATTTTGGAGAGAGTCAACCAGTCACTGGAGCTGATGCTGAGCTCCTCTTCCCTGTTCAGTATGGTCATGAAGGAGATGACAGCCTGGACTGCTCTCTTCTGCTCTACTAAATGCTCAATCATGGCATAGGTGGAGTTCCAGTGAGTGGTAAGTTCATGATACCAGCCATGAAAGAAAGGCAGACATTCAACAGGGCAGGGGACTCCCAAAGTAACCCCATGACAGCTTGGCAGACAGGGTACCCCAGACCTCCCCCTGCCTCTTGCTCAGCAGGAAAGCAGACTTGGTGCTGTGTGGAGGACAGTGCCCAGGATGACTTGCCCTAGGCTGGCTGTATGAGCACAGAACATGTCAGTGGTGTCCTGGAAGGGACTGATGATATGCACCATTTTGTCAGGGTCAGCCAGTCACTGGAGCTTATGCTGAGCTCCTCTTCCCTGTGCAGGATTGTCTTGGACAAGATGACATCTTGCACTATGCTCTTCTGCTGCACCAAACATGCAATCATGGTATAGATGAAGTTCCAGTGGGTGGGTGGGTCCAGGATGAGCTGGTGTTCAGGCTCATCCCCCTCCTCCTGCCTTTTGCTCAGCAGATGGGCAGACTTGATGCCAGTAAGGTGAATGACTGCTTCCTGGGGTCTCCATGTAGCCCTTCTGGATAGCACTCTTTGTGTCCTTGTGGAAATGATCTCTTGGAGGGTGGCCTGCCTTGATGTTCCACCACCCATGGCATCCTGAGTGCAAGAAACCTTTTCTGGAGATGCCTCTTGCTTCCTCTCCACTTCTTCCTGATGAGAAGGAATGAGTCTCTTCTTCCTCCCAATGGCTGCCACTCCTTCCTCTGGTGGTGACATACTGGGGTGCACCCTTTGCATGTGGAGAATAGAAGAGGAGAAGTGTTGGGGGGGGGGTTTGCACCCCTCTAGATATGGGCATGGCATACCTGGCTCTCTGCCATACAGAGGACATTGGAGAGAGTGTAGAAATGCTTCCAAACTGTGCATAAGAACTGATACCCCAGGACTGGAGAAGGTGGGAGGAGGCACAACTGCTTTCTGGTACTGGGCTGGGAGGGTCCACAGAGGAGTATACTGGAGGCAGGAGCAGCGGCAAGGAGATGTGTGGAAGGGGAGGATGCTTCCCTCCACTCGGAATCACTGTCAGAGACTTCTCCAATGAATGTCATCACCTGTTGGTCTCTGGCAGGGCTAATAACTCTTTGTCCTCTGTGTAGAGCCCCTGGAACAGGTTAGGGAAAGGAGACCTGAGACTTCTTGAGATTCCCTGCTAGGGGCAGGTTCTTGTGGACCGGCTGGCTGGGTTTGGGGCCCAGGGACAAGGGCCTTTGGTACGGGGGGGGGGGGTCCCTCCCCTTTGCACCCACTTTCATCCTCATGGCACAAATGGGTTGGTTCACAATCAGGAGGGGTAGGAGGGTATAAAATGCAGGTCCTCAGTTCAAATACAAATACCTTTATTGGCATAGAAATAAAAAGTACGGAGAGTTTCAGTTATAAAAACCAGTCAAACATCAAGAAGGGGAGTCAGTCTTTTGCTCCCTGATTGTCATGGCATCCAAAAGGTACTTTGCAACTAGGCTTGTGATATGGGAACATTGGTCAGATAGTAGAAAGAAAACTAATTTTGCCTCAGGTAATCCATAAAGGTTAGGCAGGAAAGGTTTGATTATACAGACCCACACTTCCCTGTAAAAATTGCAATGAATTAAGATATGGGCGACCGTTTCAAGGTGCCTTCCATTACATGGGCAGAATCTTTCTTGATAAGGGAAGTTGGCGAACCTCCCAGACTGTACCATTTAGGGTAAAACATGATGTCCAATTTATTTCAGAGAAGCTCCCTGGGAATAGAGTCAAACACCCCTTTTAAATCAAGGAAGACTGCAAACAGCCTTCATCCCCCCCCCCCCCCCCCCCCGCCCATACCATTGTATTTCTCTATCAGATGGTTAAGAGTTATACAATGGTTTAGTGTAGACTTGCCAGGCCAAAATCCGATCTGTTCCCTACTTGGGAGATTTTGCACCCATGAAGTAAGTTTTCCCAAGAGGTGTCTCACATATAATTTGCCTGCTGTATCAAGCAGACCAATAGGGTGATAGTTCTCTGAGTTTGTGGGTCCCCATTCTTATAAGTTGGGATAACTATGGAATTTGTCCATGAGTCAGGCATGGTCCCTGTTTTATCAATCACTGTGAAGAGAGTCGCCAGAGGAGAAGCCCATCAGTCAGGATTGTTTGTAAAAAGTTCCGGTGGAAGTCCATCTGGGCCTGGGGCGTTCCCTGCCTTCAACTGATTGAGATGATTAATCTCATTAGGGCTAACAGGGGACCATTGAGGTAGATCGGGGGGATTTGTTCTTGCTGACCCAATACAATGGTCAGAGGGTCAGAAAATAAATGTTGGAAGTGGTCTATCCACTTGTCTAAAACAATGGCTCTTCATGTTGGAAGCACCAGTAGCTAATGACCAGGAAAACTTACTGTTAGAGGCAGTAGAGGCACTAATAAGTAAATTCCAGTTCTTAATACATAATTGCCTTTTCTTATGTGCCACTGTATCTTTAAGCTTATTTTTCAGTTTCAAGTAGCTCAGGGGGATATTAGTAGCAAGGCTATTACAGGAGGTGGCGGCAGCCACAAGTATAGCCACCTTCAAGAGGGGTTTAGATAAAAATATGGAGCAGAGGTCCATCAGCGGCTATTAGCCACAGTGTGTGTGTATATATAAAAATTTTTGCCACTGTGTGACACAGAGTGTTGGACTGGATGGGCCGTTGGCCTGATCCAACATGGCTTCTCTTATGTTCTTATGTTCTTAAGTGCAATATACTGCACTTTTTGGAATTCCATTTTTGGGGATTCCTTATCATACCATGTATCCGTCTTCCAAACAGGGCAACTAGATTTAGCAGTTGATTGCTGTTTATAAAAGTTAATTATAGCAGAAGTTATATTGTTATAAATTTGGAGGGCAGGGGGTGGTGGAGTGTGGCGGCACATAATGGCAGATGCGTAACGGGTGTTCACCTCCCGACCCTACCTCTCCTCAGCCCTCTGACACCAAAAAACACGCCAAATTGACCCTCCTAAGCAAAATATTAATTCAAAAGGGCAAAAACTACAAATGGGTAAAGAAAAAAACCGCTACAACTAGCTCTTCCCCCCCCAAAAAAAATCGGGTCAAAAACTACGCCACGCAGCAACGCAGGATAAAAAAGACATGGCCACTGGGAAAAATTCCTCACAAGAAAATATGACTACTGACTCACCAGCTTTTCAATGGCTTCAAGACTCACTTCAGGAATCATTGCAATCCTTATTCATAGAAATGGAAGATCATCTGATGACTATTCTATCAGAAAAAATAACACCCATTCTCCAGCCAATCACTCTTCAAATCCAAGACCTCACAGATGCAGTAAACAAAGCATCTCAATCTGCCAAATCTGTATATAATCTAAACCAGTCTTTGCAAGAAGGAAATACACAGACACAAGAGACCATTTCACAACTAAATGAGAGAATCATTACATTCGAAGCTACTGTATGGCAAGGAAATGTTAAACTACGTGGTGTGGAAGAAGATGTTACAGGAAATACTGATTTAATAACTTACGTAAAGAACTGGCTGGCTGTGGAACCAAATATGGAAAATCAGGCTGCACCCTCAATAATTAAAGCATACAGACTTGGATCTCCAGCAATAAAAGAAAAGAAAACTCCAAGAGACTTTTTAATTACGTTCAATGATATATCTGACAAGAAAAAATTGCTGCAAAAAGCAAGAGACAATGGACATTTATTTCATAATGGTTGTAAAATCCTGGGGCTTCCAGACATACATACAGAGGCTCTTCAAATTAGAAAGCATCTAAAACTGGTGACAACAATACTCCAAGAAATGAATGTACGCTACAGGTGGGCTACAAATGGCAAGTTGACGGTGAGCTTCCATGGCAAACTCCTTCAAGCATCTGATGAGGACAGAGGAGCAGAAATGTTAAAAGAACTGAAACTGAATCCTCAAGGCCATCCAGAACCTCAAAACAAGCCCAGCAAAAGAAAACTGTCCTTCACCTTATCACCAGACAAAGCCACTAAACTTTCCGGTGCAAGACCATGCTGACTTATTGCATCAGTAATGTACTTTCAATTATATACTTTCTAGTGGCAAGTACCATTTTATGGTGAAGTGTTTAGGATAGTAATAGACCTTTTATAATTACTTGTCTCTTCTCCAAAAAAAGTTATGGTTAATGTGGAATTATGAAGTTGATTGTTTCTTACTATAGCACTGGAGGGGTGAGGGTGGTGGAAGAGGGAGAAAACAAGTATAAGCGTTAATCGATCTCTAGGAGAGAATAAGAATTGTAAAATTTAACTAATAGAATATTTTTTGGTCATAATGGTGAAGTTTCACCATTCACCTTTTCCTTAAGGAATAGCAGACACAAGGTTAAGCAGTTCATTTTACTGATTGTTTAGTTTGAATTTTAATATAGGGGATAAGTATAGAATAATGAATTTGAGCAGACTTCAGAGGATGGTGGAAGACAGGAGGGTCTGGCTTGACTTTGTCCATGGGGGTCACAAAGTGTCAGACTCGATTGCGTGACTGAACAACAACAATACAATTTTATTACTTCTGTTGGTACGATCCAAAGCGGTTTCCTCTCATCACCATATCTTTTATATTTTGACCAAGTATTTAAGAAGAAGAAGATATTGGATTTATATCCCACCCTCCACTCCGAAGAGTCTCAGAGCGGCTCACAATCTCCTTTCCCTTCCTCCCCCACAACAGACACCCTGTGAGGTGGGTGGGGCTGGAGAGGGCTCTCACAGCAGCTGCCCTTTCAAGGACAACCTCTGCCAGAGCTATGGCTGACCCAAGGTCATTCCAGCAGGTGCAAGTGGAGGAGTGGGGAATCAAACCAGGTTCTCCCAGATAAGAGTCTGCACACTTCACCACTACACCAAACTGGCTCTCCAGATTACTTCTGATATAGTGATGTGAGAAGAAACCATCCATCTTATTTTTCCCATAGTACATGTAAGCATGCCATCCAAAGACATTTCCGTGTCCTTCTAATGCTAATAACTTTCTGTTCGATAATGTCATCCATTCCTTAATCCACACCAGGCACACTGCATCATGGTACAGCTTTAAATTAGGCAGTTGAAATCCACCTCTTTCTTTCACATCCATCAGAATTTTCATTTTCAGGACTTCTTATAGCCAAATTCATATCCCAAGGCATGGTCATGTGATAGGTTACACCTACTCGGAGATGGCTTTCAGAAGAGAAGACAAAAGAATTTAATGGACGATGATGGTTTGCTGAGTGCAAAACAATATTCTAAACAAAGAAACTGGAGTGGTCAATTTAGAACCAAATCTTTCCCCATTGTAACACCTTGGAAGGAGCAATAGAAAGGGGGATATGTGGCAGAATGTGGCTGTTGACAAAGGATCATCTTCAATAATGCTCTATTGTGTAAGAAACTTGTCTTGATGGGTGACAGGAAGATCCTTTTGTTTAGTGAAGAGATGCTGCAGCAGTTTATTGTTGACTGTTTGCCTCTACATCTGCATTTCCAAAGTGTTGGCTGATATCTGGAATGTAATACGTGGTGAAGAAACTTCCTCTGCATGGCAGTTTGCAGGAGAGAGTGTTGTCTTTTGGGGACATCTTAGGAACATGGCTTCTCTCAGGGCTGCTTCTGGTGCTGTCTTCTTGGTGACAGGCATGCAGTTGCTGTTCTGCAGGGCTTAGCAGCTTACCAGTGAAGCACAGCCTGGAGTCCTCTTTGCGGGGCAGACATAGGTAGCTCATACAATAACAAGCACAAACAGAAAGCTTGCTGAGGCCTGGCTGGAAGCACTGCTGTATAGTCCATAGAAACTGAATGTCCACAGTGAGGCTGGTACAGGGTCCACATGATTATAGTCCACTGAAACTGAGTGTCCATAATGAGTTTGGCTTAGGAGCCAGAGGATTATAGTCCACACTATTTGGAGAGGGGCTCCAGGGCTAACACTAAGACCCTCTGCTCTTCATGAGCAGAGACACAAGTGGCACAGAGCCCTGAGTCCTTCTAAGACACCTAAACCCAGTAGGAGAGAGGAATTAATATATTGTAGACCCTCTTGTGGGTGCACTTAAATGATATTTGTAATAATGCAAGCTAGACAAGAATTATTTTATGCGGCAAAGTAATGTTAATTTTTTAAAAGGAAATATTTGTTGATAATTGGAAAGGATGTCATTTATGAACATTATTTAGTGTTATTTCAGTTTATTATTATTATTATGGACCATGGCCAGCATAGATCAGAACAAACTAATTTATATAAAATACAGAAATTGCACAGCCAATGAGAATATTATAGTATAATATACAAGGACTTAAGAAAAGGGTATTTAAGGGGAGAGGAGACCTTATAGCAATCTTGATGGGGGGGGGGGAATAAAGGAAGAAGAATGCAAAGCCTAAGGGACATTTTTATCACTCCTTTGTGTAGTCTTTGCAAATTCTAAAGGCTGCAGTCAAAAATCTGGAGCAAGCAAGTGTAACTTGGGAGTTAGAATCTGCCAGAAGTATATTCCTTACTTCAGAGTCTGGATGATCCATAAATTTCACCAGCAAAGGTTGCATAACTTTGGTTCGTATTTCTTTACGAGAGAGCCAGTTTGGTGTAGTGGTTAAGTGTGTAGACTCTTATCTGGGAGAACCGGGTTTGATTCCCCACTCCTCCACTTGCACCTGCTGGAATGGCCTTGGGTTAGCTATAGCTTTGGCAGAGGTTGTCCTTGAAAGAGCAGCTGCTGTGAGAGACCTCTCAGCCCCACCCACCTCACAGGGTGTCTGTTGTGGGGGGAGAAGATATTGGAGATTGTAAGCTGCTCTGAGTCTCTGATTCAGAGAGGTGGGCGGGGTATAAATCTGCAATTCTTCTTCTTCTTATAGAGACTACACACAAGCAGAGTATGTTCAATAGTTTCTACTTTACCTGTGCAACACAGACAAACACGCTCAGCCAAAGGCACCTTTTTATAGTGACCCTCTTTGACTGCAGAAGGAAAATGTTACATCGGGTCATAGAAAACACCCTTCTATGAGATGGAATTGTCAGATTCAATAGATAGGGGGCTGGGGAAACTACATATCTCTTCTGGAAAGGAGTATAACATCTCCAGACCTTGGCAATATCATTCTGTCTCTCAGTGGTCGTTTTCGCACTCACCTCCAGCCGGCGCGACCCCCCTCTTCACCGCGCAGGATCTGCGCGGATTTCCCACTAAATGCCGCGGAGCAGCCTTTTGCGCCGGAAACTCCCGGCGCAAAAGTCACTCAAACGTAAACCTCCAAAAAGCAGTTTCCGGCGCAAAAGGCTTTTGCGACGGGAGTTTCCGGCGCAAAAGGCTGCTCCGCGGCATTTAGTGGGAAATCCGTGCAGATCCTGCGCGGTGAAGAGGGGGGTCGCGCCGGCTGGAGGTGAGTGCAAAAATGACCAGTGTCTAGTATTCTCTGCTTGACTATAGCCCTTGCTTGGTCGAGGGCCATTATCTGTAAAGACTCAGATGAAAAGCCAAGCATAGACACCTTCTGCTGAATAGCCCTAAGCCAGGCAGAACAATACCTATCCTTGAGAATTAATTGAGGTGATGCTTACTTTAGGCTCTATTCTTAACAATCCAGTTTCCAGCCTTAGCATGGCATTAGAAATGCTCTTTGGGAAACAAAAAGTGTTATGTCATCTGTTGAGGCAGCTTACTGTTACATTTTGGATTATTTGTAATAACCGCACGATGCTACTGTTACACTATGACAATGGAATTCCTGGCATATTTATTTAGGCAATCAATCAAGTCTTTCTGAAAAGACAAATCTGAAGAACTGACTCATCTGTGGTTATTTTCTTTTGTCCTTTTTTCATATGACATGTAATCAATAGCTTTCTAGGCAATAGGTACCTAGTCCTATGCATGCTCTACAGTAGGTTGCTTATTTCCTCTGTTTTGTACTTGCATTGTTTTTCCTTCTCTGATCTCTCATAGTGCCTGTGGCTTTTCAGGGGTGATAAGAATCAGACAAATTCCTACCTCTGCCCAATTGCTAAGGAAAATTGCATTTGGGTCTGTGCAAAATTCAATTCTCGGCACACACAAATCCTTTCCTTTGGTGTCATTATGGAAATGCCTCATGCATCTCAGTGCTTAGCAAATATGTATAGGTATATGGGGAAGGACAGTGGCTCAGTGGTAGAGCGTCTGCTTGGGAAGCAGAAGGTCCCAAGTTCAATCCCTGGCATCTCCAAAAAAAGGGTCCAGGCAAATAGGTGTGAAAAACCTCAGCTTGAGACCCTGGAGAGCCATGAATGGGGCTGTGGCTGAATGGTAGAGCATCTGCTTGGTAAACAGAAGGTCCCAGGTTCAATCCCTGGCATCTCCAACTAAAAAGGGTCCAGGCAAATAGGTGTGAAAAACCTCAGCTTGAGACCCTGGAGAGCCATGAATGGGGCTGTGGCTGAGTGGTAGAGCATCTGCTTGGTAAACAGAAGGTCCCAAGTTCAATCCCTGGCATCTCCAACTAAAAAGGGTCCAGGCAAGTAGGCATGAAGAACCTCAGCTGGAGAGCCATGAATGGGGCTGTGGCTCAGTGGTAGAGCATCTGATTGGGAAGCAGAAGGTCCCAGGTTCAATCCCTGGCATCTCCAACGAAAAAGGGTCCAGGCAAATAGGTGTGAAAAACCTCATCTGGAGACCCTGGAGAGCCGCTGCCAGTCTGAGAAGACAATATTGACTTTGATGGACCAAAGGTCTGATTCAGTAGAAGGCAGCTTCATATGTTCATATGTTCATACCCTGACCTGGATGGTTCAGGCCAGTCCGATCTCAGAATTCAGAAGCGAAGCAGTGTTAGCCCTGATTAGTAATTGGAAGGGAAATCACCAAGGAAATCGAAGGGTTGCCACGCTGAAGCTTGCAGTGGCAAATTACCTCTGTATATCTCTTGCCTTGAAAACTCTATGGGGGTCATCATAAACTGGCTGCAACTTTCCAGCACCACACAAACATATAAAGTCGCATTATACAGAAACAGACCATTGGTCTATCAAGGTCAAGATTGTCTATTCCGACTGGCAGCACCTCTTCAGGGTCTCAGGCATAGGCCTTCCACATCACTTACCTCCTGATCGTGAGTGGAGATTGTAGGGATTGAAGCTGGGACCTTCTGCATGCAAAGTAGATGCTGTGCAACTGAGCCATCGCCCTCCTCCGTAAAAAAGTCAAACGATATTTGAGCATATATAAAACAGCTTAAGCAGGTATTTTGAATTGTTCAGCGGTATCTGGCCGGTGACATAATCAGAAGTACATGCTTAGTTTTTAAGGTTGCAAAAGACCTTGTAAAATATCGTATAAAAATTACAGCCCTCTCGTTTTTTTTATAGATTGGTTATAATAGAGGCCTTTATGAGATTCATGAGTTGTGTAATTTATGGTGACGTGCAGTCAACAGACCCAGGTATTAAAATGTATTGGAAATGATACACTAAAATAAATATTCCCAACTTACTCTATCTTTTTGACATTTTTCTCTTTTCCTCCATGAGCACTAAAAGGGGGAGCCCAATGTATCTGATATGGCAGTTTGGCATAATCTGAGTAATAGTTCAACTCAAAAGATGATGTGTATGTGAAATATGGAATAGAGTTTCATTGTCACAGCAGTCCTGAATAATTTTCTTCAAGGAAACATGTTTGTAATAGTTTGGTTGGAGAACTGCTTCCTGAGGCTTTGGTCTGAAGATCCATGCACTCACGGAGCTCTGAATGTGCAGGGTGGTCCCATTCATGTTCCTTGAGTGCAACAGCTGGCACTCAAAATAGAGAGCCAGTTTGGTGTAGTGGTTAAGTGCACGGACTCTTATCTGGGAGAACCGGGTTTGATTCCCCACTCCTCCACTTGCACCTGCTAGCATGGCCTTGGGTCAGCCATAGCTCTGGCAGAGGTTGTCCTTGAAAGGGCAGCTGCTGTGAGAGCCCTCTCCAGCCCCACCCACCTCACAGGGTGTCTGTTGTGGGGGAGGAAGGGAAAGGAGATTGTGAGCCGCTCTGAGACTCTTCAGAGTGGAGGGCGGGATATAAATCCAATATCTTCTTCTTCTTCACTGTTATGAGATGGGTTCTCTATCTAATCTACAGATACTTTAGAATATATTAATTGCCCAAGACACCTTCTGAACGTGTGGTAAAAAAGAATGCAGAGTCCAGATTGGGTCCCCTATGCTCTGCATAAGATCATGACGTGTGATGTACCATAACCTTGGTTCTGGAGAGCTTGGTGTGATCTGTATACTTCAAATAGGGCCTTTCTCCCACTTTTCATTGCTTTTATTGAGGTAATAGGGCATGTTTATCATTCAGAGAGCAATTCTTACCGTGGAGCATATTTTGTTCAGAACACTGTTATGTAAGCACAGCGGGTTCAAGGGAAGCTCTTCAGTGGGCTCAGCCGGTGTCCATTTTGGATCTCCAGTCAATTTAAAAAAAATGCATTTGAATCAGATGGACTTAAGCCTCCCAGTGTGAGGGATTTCCTGTACCCGGCCCAAATTTCCTGTCACTGAGAAACAGGAATGGGGAAAGAAAATGGCTTCAACATAGTGATGCTGTAGGAATTTCCTCTAGATAATATAGACAGGAAGAGGAAGCCTAGATTATCACCTGGAAGTGATATTGGATCCTCCCCAAAGTCTGCACTCCCTGGCACTGCACTCCAAATTTCCTATCATTTGCCTAAGTATTGCTGGGAACCCTAGATGACCTCTAAAAACCATCACCTTGCCTGTCCAGCTATGCAATGGGTCATATTATGATAATGATATTGCACAAATAAATAAATGCTTCTAATACAGTCCACCCTGACCTGGAGGGCCCAGGATAGCCCAATCTTGTCAGTCCTTGGAAGCTAAACAGGATTGGCCTTGGACAGCATTTGGATGTGAGACAACCAAGGAATACCAGGCTTCTGATGTGGAGGCAGGAAATGACAAACCACCTCTGAACATCTCTTGCCTTGAAAACCCTACAGGGTTGCTGTAAATCAACTTGGTGGCACTTTCTGGCTGAAAATGAGAAACGAATGGGGAAACCCTCCTTGTATAGAACTTTGGGTACCTTATAATAATAATAATAATACTTTTTATTTGTATCCCGCCTCCCCGCCGGGGCAGGCTCAGGGCGGCTCACAGCATAAAAATATAATATACATCAACAATTATAATTATAAAATCATCATTAAGACAATTTACAAGTTATATTAAAATTATCATTAACATAGTGGTGCTATAACATTAGGTCTTCAGTAGGGTTCAGTAGCTAAAAAACATATCTGGCAGCGCTTTCTTGGCTTGGCATTAGTTGAAGGCTATTTTGAAGAGGTAGGTCTTACAGGCCCTGCGGAATTGATCTAAGCATCGCAGGGCCCGCACCTCTTCTGGGAGTTGATTCCACAGCAGTGGAGCTGCAATGGAGAAGGCCCGATCCCGGGTGGCCTTCAATCTGGCCTCCCTTGGCCCAGGGATATTCAGCTGGTTCCTTCCAGCTGACCTCAGCGCTCTCTGGGGCTCATATGGGGAGAGACGGTCCCTCAGGTAGGCAGGTCCTCGGCCATATAGGGCTTTAAAGGTAATAACCAGCACTTTGTAACGGACTCGGTATACCACTGGTGGCCAGTGCAGTCCTTATGTGCTCTGATCTTCTGGATGGTGCATAAGTGCAGTCTTAATGTAGCTCTTCTATGATATGCCCATTTTATCATGCCTTCAAGGCTTCATCTAAGAAAAGAGTTCTGAACTTTTGTTCTTCTTTTCTGTCCCAGTCAAAAATTATGTTCATTCTTTGTCATAAAGAAAACTATGCATAGTATTATCTTGACCAAGATTTTCCATTGAATAGGAAGATGTGTGCTAACTAGAGGCCAAACTGCTGAAAATCTAAGATACTTGATAGTCTGCCAGATCAGCTCCTGGTCTTTTCACTACTGGCAACCGACTAGAGATGGGCATGGACTGGAAAAATGCAATTCATTTTGATTCATGGTTCGCGCTCCCCCATTCATGAGCCATGAAACATCATGAACTTTTAAGAGCTAAATTGGTGCACATGCTAGAGACATCAAACTCACAGAGGACATTTTTCTATCTACCCTTTAAGTTTGGTGAGGATTGGATTTACGGGATGTGAGTTACAGCCCACCCCCCTAATAGAAGCAGCCCATCCTCTATGCTTTCCAGTGGAGGGGGAAAAAACAGCAAAAAAGCAAGGGCAATAGAAGCCCAGCAGAACAGAACCAAAGTCCTAGAGCAGGGGTGGCCAACGGTAGCTCTGCAGATGTTTTTTGCCCACAACTCCCATCAGCCCCAGTCAGCATGGCCAATGGCTGGGGCTGATGGGAGTTGTAGGCAAAAACATCTGGAAAGCTACCGTTGGCCACCACTGTCCTAGAGAATCTCTGCAGTAGAAACTGAAGGGGGGCACACATTTGCAAGCCCAGCAGAACCCATGCAATGTCCTCAGCAAAACCAGTGCCACAATGGCAGTACAAACCCAAGGTCAAGCTAAAGAATCTCTGCAATAGAATGTTTATGTTTAATTTGATTTATACCTCGCCCTCCCCGCTAAGGCGGGCTCAGAAACTAAATGTGGGGGTGCATTTTTGCAAGCTCAGCAAAACTAGTGCAATGTACTAGTGCTCAGCAGAACCCAGAGCCAATGTGACAATGCCAGGACAATCACAATCCAAGGAAGGAGGGGCATTTTCACAAGCCTAGCAGAACCAGCCTAATGTACAGAGTGCCCAGCAGTACCAGTGCAATCACAGAGTGCCCAGAAGAACCCAGTGCCACTGACACAGTAAGATTAAAAGAACTGATTGCAAACTACAGAGTCACAAATCCATGAAAGGAGAGTGAGATTCCACAAGCTCTATGCGAGAAAATAGGAAGTGAATGCAAAGGATCTGCTACCATTACCACATTCTTTAATGGAAGAAAATCTTTCAACACCTTCCCCTCAGGTTCTGTACCCTGCTGCCACTCAATCATGGCATTCCTTAATGCAACCCCCCCGCCCCTCCCCTAAACCTTTCACAGTGACTTACAGAGATGTGAGGTATGTCTGAGCCCCTTGCACATGCCTGACATGGTGCTCATCATCAGTGAAAATGGCAGGCAAACTATCCATATGTGGAATATTTCACACATGCACATTCTCACAGTGATTTTTGGGAATTGTCCTTAGCATACACCATCCTCCCTCATGGGGGCTGCCTGCCGTTCTCTAGGCAACTACCTGCATCATGGTGATCTGATATGCTGCCATCACATGTTCTTAACTCTCACCTAACAGTATTCTTTTTAAAATTCAGGCCAATGAAGCACATCAAGTCTCCTTTGCTGGCTTGTCCAGCCATTCACCACTGGAAGAAGTACCTGTGAGAGCTAACAGGCTTCAGAAGGAATGTCTACATCTTTCTTGAGTGGTGTGAGATACTTTCCCCATGAAAAACGTAAAGGTCAGGAGTGTTTATTCCCTTCTCAAAGAGGTACGTGGCATACAAAAGCATGTTGCACTCATGCACATTGTGGTACATCCTCATGTACGTGTACAGATGTCTCTGAATGTCCAAAGAGTTCTCATTAAAAAAAAAAAAAATCTATTCAAGGAAATTACTCACCCACTTCTTTCATCTTTATAACTCTACGTTTCTGTTTATACCTACCTAGTGAACTGATAACTGATATTGGCAATTTCCAACTGTAGTATGTTATGTAGATAATTTTTGTTTAGTTCAGTTTTCAGGACCATGGATCACTCTTCCAGATAGATAAAACCAGGCCTCAGATTCAGCAGGAGCTCACAGGAGCACAGCTCCTGAACCTTTCTGAGGGTTCCACCTCTTTCTCTCCAGCTACCTTGTCCATTGAATAGTAGGTGCAGCGACATAACAATCCCTGAATTAGGAGAGCGGGGGGCCAGCAAGCCACCAGGAGCTTTGCCACCCGCAGCAGCCCTCATTAACCCCTGGAGAACCCGCGCCACCCTTTCTCCACTTCTTATGTGATTCTGGGCAGTGGGTGGCTTGCGGGCCTTTTGACTGGGTGCGGGGGGGGGGGGGGACAGCCCAAGAGAGCCCCAGGCAAACGAGGCTTGCTTGGGCTGGCTGGATCTTTGGCCAACCCAAGCAGGCCTCGCTCACCTGGGACTCTCCTTTTTTGCATCAGGTTGCTTTTGGCTGGTGGAGGGCAAAATATGCTAATGAGCTCTGCCACCTATTTTTCTACAAAACGACCCCTGGATAAAACTAGTCTAGTAAATGTACTCTACACTTTGCAAAGTTTTGCCCTCCAGGAGACTTCATGTGGGGAGCAGGATCTCCCTCCAGGTTAGAAACTTGCAGGCACAGGATAGCACAGGAACACAAAATACTTGCTGACTTGTTCCTCCACCTGCAACAACTTGCAAGCTTATGGGACAACACAGAAATATGTAGCTTTTATCAAAGGGGGAAAAACACCACACTCAACACCAAGGAATCACTCAGCCAAAACTTTTGTTGGTCTTTGTATTCATTATTGAGATACTGGGTCTTCTCCTCTGGTTCTTGCAGGCAGGATCTTTTCTCTCCAGTTCTCTGTGTCAATTGCTCTAACTCCTCCTTTCCCTCTGTTTCAGTTGTGGGATTTGGATCTTCTCCCCTTGGTTTCTGGTTCTTCCATTCCTCCCTCCCTCAGTCTTCTATGTCCTCCTCTATCAGTCTTCTGTGTCTTTCTCTCTTGATCCTCTGGTTTTTCAATCCAGCAGCAGTACACAAAGGTCATAATGGTCAAGAATTTTAAAATCCTAAAAGTCCTCTTTTCTAGAATCCTTGGAAATCCCCTCACCAATGAAGGGTTGACAACTCCAGGTTGGGAAATTCCTGGAGATTTGGGGGTGGAGCCTGGGGAGAACAATGTTTGAAGGCAGGCCATACATTAGCAGGGCATCATGCCATACAGGCCACCCTCTGAAGCCATGTTCTCTGGGGAGTTGTTCTCTGTAGTCTGGAGAACAGTTGTAATTCCCAGAAATTGTCAGGACCCACCTGGAAGTTGGCAACCTCACCTTACTACCATTGGTGGAATTTAGGGATTTTAAGAGTTATAAGTTTGTTGCTTTTTGGTTGTTCAGGAGAGTTATGACCTATGGTCACTCACCGACTCACAAGTGAGTTGTGAGTCCTGCAATCCATTTTGTATACCATTTAAGTGTGCATATGCAAAGAGGCAAATGGTGCCCAAAACGTACCATGACTGGGGATCAAGAAAACTGAATATGCTGATGTTATGGGGACCAAAGCTATGGAGAGCCAGTTTGGTGTAGTGGTTAAGTGTGCGGACTCTTATCTGGGAGAACCGGGTTTGATTCCCCACTCCTCCACTTGCACCTGCTGGAATGGCCTTGGGTCAGCCATAGCCCTGGCAGAGGTTGTCCTTGAAAGGGCAGCTGCTGTGAGAGCCCTCTCCAGCCCCACCCACCTCACAGGGTGTCTGTTGTGGGGGAGGAAGGGAAAGGAGATTGTGAGCCACTCTGAGACTCTTCAGAGTGGAGGGCGGGATATAAATCCAATATCTTCATCTACCTCACAGGGTGTCTGTTGTGGGGGAGGAAGGGAAAGGAGATTGTGAGCTGCTCTGAAACTCTTCGGAGCGGGGGGCGGGATATAAATCCAATATCTTCATCTACCTCACAGGGTGTCTGTTGTGGGGGAGGAAGGTAAAGGAGATTGTGAGCCACTCTGAGACTCGAGTGGGGGGCGGGATATAAATCCAATATCTTCATCTACCTTACAGGGTGTCTGTTGTGGGGAAGGGGGAGGTAAAGGAGATTGTGAGCCGCTCTGAGACTCTTTGGAGTGGAGGGCGGGATATAAATCCAATATCTTCATCTACCTCACAGGGTGTCTGTTGTGGGGGAGGAAGGGAAAGGAGATTGTGAGCCGCTCTGAAACTCTTCGGAGCGGGGGGCGGGATATAAATCCAATATCTTCATCTACCTCACAGGGTGTCTGTTGTGGGGGAGGAAGGTAAAGGAGATTGTGAGCCACTCTGAGACTCTTCGGAGTGGGGGGCGGGATATAAATCCAATATCTATGGAAAACCATAAAAAAGAGAGAGAAAATGCAGATTATTTTCTGAGACTCAACCTGCCCACAACCCTTCCGTGTTCGAAGCCATTTATGCAGAAAGTGAAGCTGCTGGGCAGGCATGAAGCTGCTTCACATGATGTTGGATGCCAAGATTGAGAAAGGTTGAGAGGATCTAGTTGGGAGGTTCAAATTCTATATAAACAGCCACTTCCATCACAGCAAATTCAGCTGGTGATTGCAATTGCATTCAAGTTCTCAACATCCTTATTGGAAATAAAGTCCCGAACCTTTAGCCTGAGACTCGGCAGCTCAGATCGACTTGATTAGGTTAACTTAAGTCAGGGAGAGAATATTTTCCTGTTGACAGGATAATTCAGACAAAGCGTCGACGGAGTTTGCTGCCTACAGCTAGATCAGTCTCTGCATTTGGGCGCACCGTAGGGATAAGCATGACTTTGTCATCTAATTTCCAAGTCATCATCTAGCTCTCCCTCTCGAAATTACGGCTCCTTCAGGGTAAGTATTAATTTTATTTAGGATTGTGCACACTTGAGGAGATCGATCGTATAACGGGCAAACGGGGCTATTTTGATGGAATAAGGGAATCCATAAATGTTTTGCACGCAGCCACGTTCTTACTAGAGAAGAGAGGTAGAGGGGGTTTAATTCCTTGAAACATTTTTTTTCCTATAAGATATAAATTGTGGATTTCGGATTAAAAAAAAATAGCTGAAATGAGCTAAGAAGGGTAAAGAATACATTTCAAAGGAGACCAAAAGCATACCGATGAGAAGATAAAGGTCTTCGTCGTTTGCTAAATGGAAAACTGGTGTCATTGTCCTTGATAAAAACTGCACCTTGTGACAGCCCGTTTGAGCTATCACTATAAATCACTTGCGTTTCATTGCCCGCAACTGAGATCTGAAACAGACTCTATCAACATTTTGCAATTGTTTCTAGGGCTTCCTAAGTGGTTCACTTGTAGGAAATATGTAGTGTCTGGCTGTAAAATAAAAGAATGCAGATTCCTTTCCGGCAAGCAACTGGGTTCCCCTTTTGGGGATCAGGGTGTTCTGTAGAAAAGACAGGTTAGTCTGGTCTCTTTTCATAGGACTGCATAGGTGAAGATGAAGATGAAGATATTGGATTTATATCCCGCCCTCCACTCCGAAGAGTCTCAGAGCGGCTCACAATCTCCTTTACCTTCCTCCCCCACAACAGACACCCTGTGAGGTAGATGAAGATATTGGATTTATATCCCGCCCTCCACTCCGAAGAGTCTCAGAGCGGCTCACAATCTCCTTTCCCTTCCTCCCCCACAACAGACACCCTGTGAGGTAGATGAAGATATTGGATTTCTATCCTGCCCTCCACTCCGAAGAGTCTCAGAGCGGCTCACAATCTCCTTTACCTTCCTCCCCCACAACAGACACCCTGTGAGGTGGATGGGGCTGGAGAGGGCTCTCACAGCAGCTGCCCTTTCAAGGACAACCTCTGCCAGAGCTATCGCTGACCCAAGGCCATTCTAGCAGCTTCAAGTGGAAGAGTGGGGAATCAAACCCGGTTCTCCCAGATAAGAGTCCGCACACTTAACCACTACACCAAACTGGCTCTCCATAGGTCACACCGTTCACCCTTGGCACTGGGTATTTTCGGAAGAATCGTGGTTTCTGCCTTACCAATCTTTTGAAGTTCTTTAATGCTGTCAGTACTCATGCAGATAAGAGGTGGCATCCCAGTAGCAGCAGAACTATCTGAAAGAACTTGGGGGGTGGGGAGGGGAGGATTTTTGCTAGAATTTTTTTCTCGCAATTTTTTGATAGCACCACAAAGATAAAAGATCAGGCTTGGGTTTATGAGAACTCCAATTCTCTTCTCTTCATCTATTGAAGTGTTCATTTAAATTAGTTTTAAAAACTGCTTCTGTTTCTTTGTTAGTGCATTACATTTTATCCCACCTAATCTCCAAGGAGCTCGCTCTGAGGTTTCCAAGAGTCACACCTCCTCTCCCAAGGTTCCAATCCAAATCTCTAGGGATTTTTTTTACTTACTTGCTTACGTACATATCCCGCCTTTTTGCCATTGCAAGAGCCACTGACAATTTTAAACATACACTGTAAAACTACACTTCAAAACCATTAGAATCAACCCCTCTCCCAAATACACTGAGGCAGAAATGAAGTCCAAACATGCACATTAACTCTCTTGCCTGTTGGTTAGTCTGTGATTATATCTGTTAATAGATACATCCACAATTGTAACAATTGAACTAATTTTGTTGAGGCATGTTGTGTGCATGTGCCAACAACAGCTACCAGCTGGCTGTTTAATATGAACAACAAATGCTTCTGACTGTCCAGATGCAAAAGTAAAACAAAGACTAACTTCATCTCATTCGAATAATGCATGCCTCACCCTTGACCTTGAAAAATGTGACTTTCCTGATAATCTGGTAAATTCTGTGTGTGTGCTAGCAGTAACTACCAGGCAGCTGCCTAGTAGAATAATAAATGCTGATGGTGACCTAGATACAACTATGTAAACTTGAAATATCTCTTGCTTTAAACGGAAACCAAATTACCAATAATATAGAAGATCAACCTGAGAGAAAAATAGGCATTACAAGCAGGCTATGTCTGCTTTTCAAAAATGTTTGTGAGGAGGATGTCATTATTATGACCAAACGTGTTCTGAATCTTCTCACCTCGGGGGGAAGCATATGTGACTGTCACTTTCCTGAAGGCTGTCCTCTCACCTTCCTTGCCAGCTAAGGAATCCCAGCAAATGCAATCTGATTTCTTTCATGGTGTGCAACCTTCATTAGAGTAGTGCTCTCAGACACAGAGGTGGTGAAAAATAAATCATTAGCGACAAGGTGCAGGGTGCACTCAGCCTAATGCATTTTCTCATAGCATCCTTGCAGCATACATGAAGAAGAAGATATTGGATTTATATCCCGCCCTATACTCTGAATCTCAGAGTGGTCACAATCTCCTTTACCTTCCCCCCCCCCCCCACAACAGACACCCTGTGAGGTAGGTGGGTCTGAGAGAGCTTTTTACAGCAGCTGCCCTTTCAAGGACAACTCCTGTGAGAGCTATGGTTGACCCGAGGCCATTCCAGCAGGTGCAAGTGGAGCAGTGGGGAATCAACCCCGGTTCTCCCAGATAAGAGTCCGCACATTATTATTAATGATGCCCACATGCAAAACACCAAGCAATACTTTGATCAAACCAAGAAATGCAGTGCAGATATTAACTTAGAAGGACTCAAACTAAGCACAGTGACAAAATTGTTAAAACAATGTCCTTGGCACCATAAAATTCAGAATTTTTGCTTCATCTGCCCAAGCTTGGGATTTTGTGCTGCTTTGTAAAATATTTGGGAACTAAAAAGATCTGCCCATTTCCCCTAAACTATGCTTTCTTCAGTTCCAATCTCTGGCTGTTAATTCCTCTAGTCTCCCTGTCCCCACCCCCCCTCCCCACCCTTCCAACTGGCTGGTTTGGATTTCAACCAAGTTTTTCCCAGGTGAATCCCATTCGCTCACTCTCCTATGGTGCTAATCATTTATTTCACAACTTTTAGCAAAAGCAGGTCAAATAACTTATTATTAAGGTGGTCTCCAAAGAAATTAGCTCCTTTCTGTGTTTATGAAGACTCTTCATGCGTTCTGTCTTCATTAACTGATGTATATCAGGTCTGAATATAATCATATAATGCTGTTCTTTCATGAAATGTCATGTTTTTTCCCTCTTAGATTTGAAGTAATTTGCTAAATATGCTCTGGGCTTTTTTGTACACCATTTGATAAGGAAATCTTACCTATTTCCTATTGCTTCTTTACCATATCTGTAATATTGTACATCCCTGGGTAGGATTGGTTTCTATTTTAGAATGCACATTTTAGGTACATTCTCTCTCTCTCGGCTTGGCTTCGCGAACGAAGATCTAAGAAGGGTGCAATAGTCCACGTCTGCTGCAGGCTCACTGGTGGCTGACAAGACCAATGCGGGACAGGCAGGTCCGGCCACAGTGGCTGCAGGGAAAAGTCTGATTTAGGGTTGGTGCTGTAGCAGTGCGATTCTTCCTCAATCTCCTTTTGTCCTCAAGACCAGCTATGCGTGCGTTCTCAAAGGAAGAGACAGCCTGGTGGATGGTGTGTCTCCATGCTTTGCGATCTGAGGCTAGGTCAGACCACTGGTGATGGTTGATGCGACAGGTGCCAAGGGATTTCTTCAAGGAGTCCTTGTACCTCTTCTTTGGTGCCCCTCTATTTCGATGGCCGGTGGAGAGTTCGCCATACAGGGCAATCTTAGGTACATTACTACTAATATTAAATACTATCCGGGCTTTCAGTTGATTAGCCACCTGTCTTTTCACCACTTCGCCAATGTTTTCCATGTAAAGTAATACTAATAGCTCTAAAATCAAATATAGGTCCTTATATTGAAATATTTGAATTATTTATAATGTAACTATCAAAATTTTTAAACAATGAAAGCTACAACATAGTATTAGAAGACACCATATTTAGTATTTTTTATCCAGTGTCTAAACCAAAGGCCACCAAAGTTTTAAATATTATCTCCATCAATTAAAATTTTGAAACATTGCAATTCAGAGAGATGTACTTCTTTTCATGCAGTAGCCAGTTGTTGATATTTAAAGTGGGTGGGAGAAGCTAGGTCCAAATGCTTGCTTTTGTTACATGATTGCACTGTTTCTAAATTGTTTCCGAGTCTCCAAAGCAGCTTTTGTATATGAACAGCTCCTTGTTAAAGACTGTAGCCTCTCAGTTTGTTTCTGCTCTTCTCACAGCTAATGACTGACTTAAACACACAAGGAACAGAGTCCACACTATTCTACAAATTCCAGATGAAGGCCTGCCAATTTCATCGTTATCAATATGTCATTACAGATTCCCAAACTTTGTAACTCATCAGGACTAGATTTAACCAGATAGAAAACTGTGGGAGATGCTCATAAGAACCTTACCCAATCCTACTACTAGGGATGGGCATTAACTGGTAAAACGTTTTGTGATGTGCCCCATTCATGAATCACGGACTGTCACAATTTTTTTTTAGCTCCCTTATGGACTGGTTCATTTTCTGAAGTTCATGGCCTGGTAGAATGCCCCTCCAGCAAAAGATTTCTGTCTGGCTCTCCTGTACCTGCCGCTCGAGTTTGGTGAGGACTGGATTTACAGGGTCTGAATTATGGCCCTCCAAAGAAGGTGCCCCAAGGAAAGTGCTTTCTGGGGAAATGAACAACTGTCCTTTCCCCAAAACGCACTTTCCTGGGAGCACCTTCTTTTAGGGGCTGCAACACAAACCCTGTAAATCCAACCCTCACCAAAATTCGAGAGTGGGTACAGGAGAGTCAGACAGAAATCTCTTGCAAGTTTGGTGCCTCTAGCTTGCATAGGAGCCGTTCTATACACTCCTGGACCTCAATCATTTTGACAGGTACAGGGCCTTCCTCAGAGCCTCTAAATCCCCTCCCAGTTGTTGCTTTGAAGTTCTGGAAATATTTTGAGTGGGGACAGCCTGTCCCAGAATGTATCTGCTGATAAAACAGCGCAAACCTCCACAAACAATGTCAAAAGTTATTGGAAAGTTTATTCTGGGTGCCCTGCTATGCATTTAACTTCACAAACCACGAACAGGGCAAAATTTGTGATGAATTTTGCTTCATGGTTCAGTTTGTGCCCATCCCTACCTTCTACGCCACTAAGCAAAAACTGAAGCCTTCCTTCAGTCTAAAGAGACTACTGAGAAGTGACTCAGCTCGGTTGAAGGAAGGTGCTGGGAGCTGGGACAGAACTGCTAGCTAGGTGAGTGTTAATTCTGCTTTTTCTAAACTGCTGGAGAGCATTAACTGAGATAGCTGTGTGAGAGAACTGTGTGAGTGCTTGGAGCCTGATGGAGAGGGGTTTCTGATTGCTTCTGTGTGTCTTTTGTCTGGTTTGTTGCTGAGGGAGAAGGGCCTGTTTGCCTGGGGGTAGTTGCTGGCCCTGGCCTCTACTGTTGCTCTGGCTGTTGAGTCAGAGATGGGGGCTCTTCCTCACCAGAGGCATGAGTCTTTGACACAAGCTGAAGTGCCAGAACTAAAGGGCTCTTGCCCTATGGCTCTTAGCTTGGGGGTCTGGCCTGGGGCCCTGTAGGAAAGTGAGTATCTACTCACAAGTAGTCTTAAGAGGCAGTTTGGCAGTGGAGTTTTCAGGGAAGTCAAGATAATGGAACTAATTTTGAAATGGATTACAGCAGGATGACTGGTGAGGGAGCTGAGGCAATGACATGTAAAGTCTGTGAGATGTTTGTATTCTTACCTGAGGGTAACAGTGATTACACTTGCAACAACTGCAAGTTGGTAGCCCTACTGGAGGAGAAGATATGGGAACCTGAGGCATGCCTGTCCACACTACACTGTCTAAGGGATGGTGAGAATTTCATGGATAGAGTGCATGAAGTGCTCTTGAAAGGACAACAGGAGGAAAAAGAAAATGTATCTCAGTGAATGGAGGAGAATTCAACACAGGAGGAGGGTGTGTGGAAAAATGTTTTCTGCTAAACAATTGGTTCCAGGATCTCACCATGCATACTGATTCTGAACCACTGGAACAAGGGCTACTTCCCCAGCCCCACAAAGCTTGCAGGAAGTTTCTCAGGACCCAGTGGATGAGAAGACTTGAGCTTCTGCTCCCCAATATAGGAATAGGTGTGTGCTGGTAATTGGGGATTCCCTACTCAGAGGGATAGAGCCTGAAGTGCGCTGACCAGACTTGTAATCTTGAAAGGTTTGCTGTCTACTGGGTGCACACATTCAGGAATGAAAGAAAGAAGAATACTGCAGATAAATGACTGGCTATATAGATGGTATCGTGATGAAACTCTTCTAGCAGGACATGGCTTGCACCTCATGAAGGTAGAAAAATGTGTTTGATAAAAGCCTTGCTAACCTAATAAGGAGGCCTTTAAAATTAATTGTAAGGGGGATCAAGACAATAATTCAAACCCTAGTATGATGTCAATAACTGGAGATAACACAGAAGTCTTGTGGAAAGTGGCACATACACTAAGTAACATTAACTTTAACTTGCAGATATTTAAGGAAATGAAAACCTCAGGGAGCATAAAAATGGATTCCGATGTCTCTACACTAATGCATATGGGAAACAAGCCACTCCCGCCCCCCGCCCTGAGAGCCTCCCACACCTTCCCAAGCCCCCGCGGCGGCCCCACCCCTCACCTGGGCTGACGGAGTGCCAACAGCCGCCTGAACGGCGCCTCTCAGCCACCGTGCCCGTCTCCGGGTCCGAGGAGCCTGGCCAGAGCGAGACGTCGGGGAGCAGGAGGGAGAAGCTGAGCCCAGCGCTGGGCAGAGAGGAGGAGAGCTGCCTGACCCGTGGTCGTGAGAGACGCCACACCCCAGCACGCTGCAGGAGTCCAAGACGCCCGAGGCACGCCCCAGCAGCCCAGCCCCAGCTCGCCTCTCCCGGGCGTCTGGGGCTTTGAAGGGGGGAGGAGCCAGAGAGGGGCAGAACCCAGGAGGGGGGAGGACTGAGATGGGGGGATAAAGGGAGGGAAGGAGGAGGTCGGGGAGGAAGCTGGCCGGTGCTCATTGAGGCTGCCTCGCGAGAGAGAGGGACAGGAGCCGCAGCACAGCCAGGAGGGGAACGGGGGCCTGTGGTGAAGTGACCTGGCTCCCACCCCTGTTTCTGAGACCTCCGGGGAACGCCCCAGAGTGCCCGGGGGGGGGGGCGCCGGCGGCGCCGGGAGACCGGGAGAGGTACCCAGAGCGTGACAATAATGAAGGAAGGGAGTTGCAGCTTAGGATCAGCATAGGGGTAGTACACACAATGAAACTAGGGTAAAACCTGGTTTTGTCAAATGAAACTAAGTCCTAGGTGCTGGATGAACTGCATCCAAGGATACTAATAGAACTTGGAGACATAATTTCTGAGTCTCTGGCAATTATTTTTGAGCATTCTGGCAGATCAGAAGATTGGAGGCAGGCAAATGTCCCCATCTTTAAGAAGGAAAAAGGAGTATCTGGGTAACTACCAACCTGTCAGCTTGACCTCTATACCTGGAAAAGTTTTAGAACAAATAATCAAACAGTCAGTCCTGGGACATTCAGAAAGGTTGGCTGTGATTACTAGGGGTGCGCATTCGGTAAACATTAAATTGGGGGGAAACCGAAATATGCTCTTTTCGGCATTTGGGGGCTTTTAAAAAAGACCAATCGGATTCTCTGATCTGATTCAGCAGCCAAATTAGGGAATTCTGGGGAAAAACCTTAAAAGTTCAGCTCCCCCTCCCCCAGGATTCAGGAGAATGGTGGGGGAAGGGAAGGTTAAAGAGGTGGGTGGGAGACTGATTGTCAATCTTATAGTGCCTGCAGCATCAAGTGTCTTCCTGCGGAGTCCTGTTTCCAGGTGATGGCTTTAAGACAAATTAACAACAAACATCAACCGTTTTCGCACACCGCTCACCTCGGAGTCACGTCCCTCTTCACTGCGCAGCGTCTGGTTGGATTTCCCACCATCTGCGCCAGAGGAACAGGAAGAGCCGCGGCTTCTGCCTCGCAAACAGAAACTGGGTTTTAGCGATTTCCGTTTGCGACACAGAAGCCACGGCTCTTCCTGCTCCTCCGGCGCAGATGGTGGGAAATCCGAACAGACGCTGCGCAGCAAAGAGGGACGTGACTCCGAGATGAGCTGTGTGCGAAAACGGTTATCCATTTCTCTCCCTTAGGGGAATCTTTCCTCCTTCTTTTATCCCTACAATTAGAATCCATCGAGGTCTGAATGTGTTCCCCAAGGCTTGAACAAAGACCAGTCATCACTTAGCCATCACAAGTTGACAATTGTTTTAAGCTCAATCAGGGCAAGGGGTGGGGGGAGGGATTGCAGCAATGCTGCAGTTTATTATTTGACTGCAAATAAGAATAAACGCTCGAGAATGGTTAATATTTATCATTTCACAATGGATTAGCAAAGGAATGGACTTCTGAAATAAGGCAATAGCTTAAAACAAGGCTGCATGTATCATGCCTCCTTTTGTTTCCTTAATTGCACGGTATAGCTGAATTGATTTCCTTTGCAAGGGTGTTGTTGCCAGCTGGGCTGCTAGCAGCTAGCAGGCAGGGGGAGGGAGAGATAAGCAATCTGGCCAATAGGGCTACAGAAGTGCAGGCACTGCTCTTTGGCCAGCCGCAGGATTCCCACATTTTGAAAATCTTCTGTGCATGGCCAGAGCGAAGAGCATAAAAGAAAGGGATCTGACTGAGCCAGATCCCGTGCTGGTTTCCTGAGGCTTGGTTTGGCTGCTGAGACTGCGTGGCTACTGGCTTGCTAGTTCAGCGACTGCTCTGTGCTTGACCTGACTGACTGCTGTCTGCCTTTTTTTTGGATCACCCTGCTGCTGTGTTCTTTGGACATCTGCTCCATGAATCCTGTTCCTGCCTGGAGGACCAGAAGAAGAAGATCTCCTGGTCCGCTTGACAATGTTTAAAAATGTTTTTCTTTTTAAGATTTGCCTACTGCGTGTTAAGGGGGGTTAAGAGATGCTACTGTGGGTTGGGGGGGGCAGGCTGCCCTTGCCTAGGGTAGCAACATTTTTTTTTAAATATTAATTGCTTGGTTGGGGGGCCTAGAGGGGGTTGATAGTTATTTGTGCTGTTTGTTGCTTGTTGTTTCAAAGTTACGTATTCTCTAGAGTGAAATCATTTGCACTATTCGTTGTTTAAAAACTGTCAGTTGTTTAAAAGGCGTGGGCTGCCTGCCCCAGATTGTGTGAAAGTCTTCCTATCTGCCTTCAGACTACAATGGCCCAGAGAATATAATGGAGCAAAAAAAAAAAAAAAATTCGGGAATACCGATTTTTTTCTTTTACTTAATATGAGATTTGGTTTTCCAATAATGAATTTTGGGGGGGTTTAACCCAAAACCAAATTTTAAGTATTTTTTTCTTTGCACACCCCTAGTGATTACTATGAGCCAGCATGGGTTTCTCAAGAATAAGTCATGCAGACTAACTTTATCTCTCTTTTTTGAAAAAGCTACTACCTTGCTGCATCAGGGGAATGCTGTAGACATAGTTTGTCTTGATTTCTTTTGATAAGGTTCCACATAAGATTTTTGTTGACAAGTTGGTAAAATGTGTTTGCATCCTGTTACTGTTAGATGAATCTGTAATTGGAACAGGCTTTCTTGGGAGGTGGTGGGCTCTCCTTCCTTGGAGGTTTTTAAGCAGAGGCTAGATGGCCATCTGACAGCAATGCTCATTCTGTGAATTAGGCAGCTCATGAGAAGAAGGGCAGGAAGGGCTGAACTGGTGCTTAGTTCTTGGGGTTGTTTCTTAATTGCCCAGGAAAATGCTGATTGCCACTTTGGGGTCAGTCAGCAATTTTTTTCCAGGCCATTTTGGCAAGGGATTTTTGAAGCTTTTGCCATCTTCTGGGCATGGCGTAGGGGTCACTGGGGATGTATGTGTTTGGCGGAGGTATTTGTGAAGTTCCTGCATTGTGCAGAGGGTTGGACTGGCTGATGCTGGAGATGCCATCCAACTCTGTAATTCCATGATTCTGTCTCCAATTTACATGACTCTCCTCCAATAGAAGCACCAATTAAGGTTGAATCCACCACATTGAGTCAGCATCCAGTCTAGAACACTAACTTACATTGGGGATTCCAGTTATACAACCCTGAAATAGAGCAGTTTTCAAGTCCTTACCTTGCTCTGTGAGATTTACTATAACATGAGCTTGAGGGAATATACTTGGATTTGTCTTAGTTAATACCCACTGATATTTCCAGCCACTATGAATTTGGCTACTGCTAGAATATTTTTTTTAAAATACTAAGCCAGCTGCTTTTGCAAGAGCCATCTGTCTGGAAGGCTCACTAATGAAGCAATAGGGGGCATAAAAATGAACCATATGTAGATGGGAGCTGTTATAACTAGGCTTAAAAATCTGCTGTGGCTTGCTCTTGATCCAAACCTCACATATAGTGGGAAACCGTAGTGAAAGGCAGTTAACTCTTTACTTGACCAGCATAACACATACTAGTCCTGCTGGTAGAGTAGATTAACAGTGTAATCCTGAATGGACTGATGCTTTTCTAAAAATACTGGGTTCAATGGATCTAGAAGGGTATAATTCTTCTTACAGTTGCACTGTTATTAAATCTGAAGGTAACGCATAACTCCAGTCCATCTATCTCTGTCTGTCTGTCTGTTTGTTTCTCTCCCTGTGTGTATGCCTTTATAGTATCTCATTCCAAGTAGAGCAGAAATGCTCCATTACCTGCAAATTCATCTTACCCCAAAGGTGTCAAGCGAGATGGCACTCAGTTTCATTAGAACAAAGGAATTTATTCCAGGCCTTTGCAGTGGAGGCAGAGATGGAAACACTGCCAGCAGAAGTACCACAAACGGAAGGAATACGGAGAGAGGTGAACAGGGAGAGATGAAGAAATGGTACAAGAAGGAAAAGGAAGGTATTGGTGACTTCCCGATGAGGGGTATTGAACATCCAGTGTCCAGGCCTGACCCCCCTGGCCTGAGAGGTGTGTTGCTTGTAAGGGTTGAAAATTAAAGATATTATAGACAGAATCCCAAATCTTATCAAACCTACAGAGTATCACCTATTCCTGATGGTCCATGTGGGAACCAATGACATGGCTGTGAATATCATCAGAAGCATTAATGTTGACAATAAACTCTTGGGAGGAAGCTGAAGGGAATGAGGGCACAGATGATGTTCTCTTTGATCCTTCTTATCACAGGAAGTGGAATACAACAGGAGCGGATGATGATGGAGGTGAACCACTGGCTGCACTGGTGGTGCCAGTAGGAGCAATTTGGATCCTGGGACAATGGGCTAGGTTTCCTGGATGACAGCCTACTAGCATGTGATGGACGTCACCTGCCAAGGTCAGGGAAGAATGTGTTTGGCAGAAACCTGGGGAGATTCAAGAAGGCTTTAAACTGACACCACAAAGGGAAGGAGATGACTAGCATAGGGATTTAAATGAAGGAGAGCAAACAACAGAGGCCCTCCTGAGAGGGCTGGGTATAAATGGAACCAAAGGTGCAGGACTTTAGGTGTCTATGTACCAATGCCGAAAGCTTAAGCAATAAGAAAGAGCTTGAGCTTCTAATGCAGACAGAGGGATATGATTTAGTAGGCATTACAGAGACTTGGTGGCGTGATTCCCATGACTAGAAAGTAGTAGTGGATGGATATGAGTGGTTCAAGAAAAACAAAAAGGGTCAAAGAGGAGGTAGAGTGGTGGTGCGGGGAGAGGGTTTGTTTGTCAGGAAATATTGGAGGAGGAGGGCAAAAGCCCAGTGGAAAGTATTTGGGTGAGGAAGAAGGATGAACAATATTGTAGTTGGAGTCTGCTACAGACCTCCTGACCAGGATAAGGAGGTGGATGCTGCACTCCTTGAACAGTCTGAGAGGGTATCCAAACAACATGACGTGGTAGTTATGGGTGACTTCAACTTCCCTGATGTGTACTGAGAGACAATCTCTGCAAAATGTCCACAGTCACACACATTCTGTCCTTGTGCATATTTAAAAGTAATCGTCTACATTGCATATCATTGTCACCTTCTGTCTTGCTTTGCATTTTCTTAAGTCATCTACATTCTTTTTTTTTTTGAATGGCCAATGAAAATGCTTTCATCCTGGAGTTGCTGTGCAGTGCCCAAGAGTACTTTTGAACAGGAGTTTTCCTGAATATGTGGATCTAAGTTTGTAATTGTAGAACTTTCCCTTCGAGTTTTAAAACTCCCCCCCCCCAAAGCCCCATCCATTGTTCACTTGTGAGAGCACTGATTCACGAAGTTGCTAGGTGCGCTGTTCAGAAGCGTGTCAATGTGCGCTCTCCTTCAAGCAGGGCTTCCCTCAGAAGGAAAGCCCGGCTCGGAGGAGAATGCACCCTGCCCGGCTGCTGTCTTCAAGGTGAAGGCAGCCGGGTGGGGTGTTGGCGCAGCTTCTCCAAGCCAGGCTTCCCTCGCAAGGGAAGCCTAACTCAGAGGAGAACGTGCCCCGCTCAGCTGCTCTTGCCTTCAAGGTGAATGCAGCCAGGTGGGGCATCAACGTGGCTTCTCCAAGCACAACTCAGAGGAGAAGGCTTCTGCAGTGTGCTCTCAGAGGTGCTCTGCACCTCCGAGAGCACATTGTGGAGGCCCAGCTTGGCCAGAGCCTGCCCAACCCTCCTTCCACACCACTGTGCCTGCTCTCCCCATGGGTGGGGGTGAAGTAGCAGGGCAGGCGCAGATGGGGGGCACAGGACAGGTGCCGGCTTGGGGTGCCTGAGGCCCTAGCACCAGGCCTGCCAGGGTTCCAGGCAGGTGAAAGAGGTGGTGGCATGGAAGGCAACCTCCAAGTGATGGAGAGGTCCCAGGCAGGTGAAAGAAGTGGCGCGTGGCAGCAGTGTGTGCACTGCCATGCAGGGGGCAGGAATTCTTTCCTGGAGCTTCCTTCTTTTCAAATATAAAGTAAAACTTCGTGAAGGGTGAGGAGCATATTTTTAAATGTAGACGTATTTTGAATGATGCAAGTTTGTAGCAGGTGGAGTCAGTGCTCAGAAGATCTGGAGCAAAGCTGAATGGAGAAAGGGCCTTTCTATCACTCTCTTCTCCCCATCTTTTCCCTACCATTCTTTCTCTGTCTCTCTCATTCTTTCATTCTGTTTATCTATCTTCCTTCCTTCCTGCCACCTACACATTCATCACCCCCCTCCTGAATATTTTTTCTAGGGCCCGTTGTATTTCTTCCTACAACGGGATTTACTGCTAGTTGATATATAAGTGTAACTGGGACTTGGTGGTATTTTGACCTCTGAAGAAGGCCTCTGAAGGCCAAAACGCATCAGGTCATATGAACATATATATGAACATATGAAGCTGCCTTATACTAAATCAGACACTTGGTCCATCAAAGTCAGTATTGTCTTCTCAGACTGGCAGCGGCTCTCCAGGGTCTCAAGCTGAGGTTTTTAACACCTATTTGCCTCGACCCTTTTTTGGAGATGCCGGGGATTGAACCTGGGGCCTTCTGCTTCCCAAGCAGATGCTCTACCACTGAGCCACCGTCCCATATACATATCTTTAATATGCATTTGTCACATTGATGATTTTATGAGGCTTCATTTGGGCCCCTACAAGGTTTTTATATGTTTTTTGTAATAGAAGATGAAGAAGATGATATTGGATTTATATCCCGCCCACCACTCCAAAGAGTCTCAGAGCGGCTCACAATCTCCTTTACCTTCCTCCCCCACAACAGACACCCTGTGAGGTGGGTGGGGCTGGAGAGGGCTCTCACAGCAGCTGCCCTTTCAAGGACAACCTCTGCCAGAGCGACGGCTGACCCAAGGCCATGCTAGCAGGTGCAAGTGGAGGAGTGGGGAATCAAACCCGGTTCTCCCAGGTAAGAGTCCACACACTTAACCACTACACCAAACTGGCTCTCCCAATAAACACATATACTTTTGTCTATAACTATTGATGTTTTTAACCTTTGGCTCCTTAGTATTCTAAACTTCCTTTGGACGTTTCTGCATGGTTTGTTTGGGTTCTCTTCCCATTTCTTTGTGGTTATAATAGAGAATTGAACTGAAAGTATTGAGGGCTCTGGGAGGGATGTTTTTTGAAGCATAGGCACCAAATTGGCAGCATAACTGCCGGTGCCTCTCCTCAAAAAAAAACCTCCCAAGTTTTTAAAAAAGATCAGATCGAGGGGCACAATTCTATGGGCCCCCCGAAGAAGGTGCTCCCATCCTCCATTGCTTTCAAGGGAGGGATGCCATAGCAAGACAGCATGGACAGACTTGGAGAAGGTATTTAAAGAGATATCTTTAAACACTTCCTCCATGTCACCCCTACTGCAGTGGCACAACTTGGCGAGTGAGCTCAGAAAGCATCGCTTGAGACTGCAGTCTCTTTAAATGCTTTCTCCATGCTGTGCCTGAATAAAAGCTGAATAATGTTGGTTTTTATTCAGGCTCAGCTATATCAATAGCCAAATCAGATTAGAATCTATATTTGGGCCAAATAAATACCCCGAAAATATCAAAAGGTTTTGGGGGGTATTTATTCAGTTTGGTTTATACGGAGCACATGCTGCTAATCAGGAGGTGAGTCAATCACTCATGTGCAATGGAAGGGTTAAATCCAGGTCAGTTTGCATGGCAATTTAGTCCATGTCAAAATTCTTAGTATCCTCAGGAGATTTATGGTTTTAACACAATAGTGTTTATTACTGGAATTCTTATCAGGGCTTTTCTACATGACTTCTGCAACCTTCCCCCTCCCCTGAAGAAATGGCGGCAGAGTTCTTGTGAAACTTTATCTTTTGCTCTGCACAAAGCAGTACCATTCCTTTGAAGAAAATTAGAACTTTAGCCCTTTACTATCAAGAGCATTAGATATCAGGAAGCCTGCGATGCTGCTTTCTTCTTGCCGCTTCCTTCGGCAAGGAATCGAGAAAAATGTCTTTGCGTCCATAAAGCCGAGTCTCTTAAGCCTAAGTACTATATACCATTTGGGATGTGGATTTAGTCTGAACAAGCCATCTGAAATAGATATTTCGCTTGCCTTCCTGCGGGATTTATTGGCAAAATAGCCATCTATTAACATTATCTGGGGACTCTGCACAGTGAGAATAGATACTATAAATCTTTGTCGTATAAAGAGCTAGAAGCTATAAGGTTTTACTGGGCAGCAAATACGAAACTCCAATAGGTTCAGCCCTGTTTGTTTTGCTTTGTTACTAAAAGGGCATTGAATGGAAATTTAGCAGGAGATATTTTAGGAGCTATTTTGCTGCTTATGCAGTTAATTTCAAAGCACCATTTTGTATCTGTAGTTTCTCGAACATTCATCATAGCATTAGTTGTGGGTATTCATGAACACTGAACTCATGAGTAATTTGGCAAGTTAGATCTTATTACTATGAATAATTGAGAAATGCAGTCACAGAGCTTTTATATATATATTAACTGAAATAACTGCAGGTTATTTAGAATATAGAGGCTTCCTTCTCTTTAAAAAGGTATTGTGTCACAGGCAGAACTTTTCTTTTTGTAGCAGGAACTCCTTTGCATATTAGGCCACACCTCCCTGTCAATCCTCCAAGAGTTTACAGGGCTCTTAGTATAGGGCCTACTGGAAGCTCCAGGAGGATTGGCTACATCAGGGGTGGAATTCTAGCAGGAGCTCCTTTGCATATTAGGCCACACCTCCCTGATGTAGCCAATCCTCCAAGAGTTTACAGGGCTCTTAGTATAGGGCCTACTGGAAGCTCCAGGAGTATTGGCTACATCAGGGGTGGAATTCTAGCAGGAGCTCCTTTGCATATTAGGCCACACCTCCCTGATGTAGCCAATCCTCCAAGAGTTTACAGGGCTCTTAGCATAGGGCCTACCGTAAGCTCCAGGAGGATTAGCTGCATCAGAGGTGTGTGGCCTAATATGCAAAGGAGTTCCTGCAACAAAAAAAAGCCCCGGTCACAGGTATATCCAAATACTAGTGTCTGAAGGGAAGGTAGTTGTTGCAGTAGCAGCAGCAAACACATACATATGGAAGGGATGTTGGAACTTCATACTGCTGTTGTGTTATTCTCTGCAGTTATCCATCAGTTTCAAATCTACCAGAGGCACTGTCTAATACTGCAATCAAGCATAGATTCAGACCTAGGTGTGTTGGTGATGTAAGGCTACTATTGACATCTTTTAAATCTACTAGGACTTTTTCTAGGACATTGATCTCAGGAATTCAGTATGCTGTGGGAATAATGAACTCTGTGACCAGTATCTAAAACGCCATGTGTGGATTTTCCCCACTCCTATCATGAGCAAGCACTGCTTGAAGTTAGAGAAACCCTCCGTAGCTCAAGAAGCTGAATTTTCAATACTTTGCTCATAAAGGAGGCAATTTCCACGTCTTTAATAGACACTACCCATTGACTCCCACACAAATTAGGTGTAGAGCAAGTGGGGTACCCACAAAGATTTATGGGGAGAAGGGTCATCTCATTCTCATTTTCTCATGCATCTCAACCAGTTTGGTGTAGTGGTTAAGTGTGCGGACTCTTATCTGGGAGAACCGGGTTTGATTCCCCACTCCTCCACTTGCACCTGCTGGAATGGCCTTGGGTCAGCCATAGCCCTGGCAGAGGTTGTCCTTGAAAGGGCAGCTGCTGTGAGAGCCCCCTCAGCCCCACCCACCTCACAGGGTGTCTGTTGTGGGGGAGGAAGGTAAAGGAGATTGTGAGCCACTCTGAGACTCTTCGGAGTGGAGGGCGGGATATAAATCCAATATCTTCATCTACCTCACAGGGTGTCTGTTGTGGGGGAGGAAGGTAAAGGAGATTGTGACCCACTCTGAGACTCTTTGGAGTGGAGGGCGGGATATAAATCCAATATCTTCTTCTTCCTATTTCCTCTTCCCTTTTGCTGCCAGTTCCTCTCTCTTTAACCGGCCTAGGGCAAACCAAGCTAAGTGTCCTGTGGAGCTACAGCTCAACATTGCAAGGGCCACTCAGTTCAAACTGTCGAGTGATGGCAGGATATCTATCAGCTTTATCCATTGCCTCCTTCTGCGCTGCTGCCAACCACTGGCAATGCATGAGGAGGGAAGTGTGAGTTGGCACCAAGTATTAGCGCTGCTGTTAGATCTGAGTTAAGGGGCTGGCAGAGTCACTCGGGTTTGGTTGTGCCAAACGGCCCACCAGGACAGTTCACGGATCCATATGCCCCCTCTGTGTACCTATTGAGGAGGGCTGTGTGATTTACTCACTTGCAGATGGTAGCTTTTCTATTCCTAAAAGGAAAAAAAAAAGTATATTGCTCAACATTTAAGGGGACATGCTTTGGGAAGGCATGGCAATTTCCTCCGGAGCACAACACTGTCAATGTACCTCTGATGTTGTTAAAGAATGCAAGAATCACAAAGCACTAAAAATGTGCCGCGGGAATGTACTTATCAATGGAGCAGGATTATAATGCTCAGTGAAGTGCTCGGTATCCAAGGATTCTCTATCAACGTCCAGCTGCAGGATTCTGTTCACCGTATTTAAAATATGCCTCCCAATTTATCTGCTTCCTCATGCAGTTCCTTCTATGACTCACATTTTCAGCGAAGAAGTCTCAAGCTGTGCTCACCCCTCTCTGTGCTCATTCATCTGTACAGAAAGTGCTGATGAAGGCAGCCTTCTCAAAGGTCAGTAAAAATCCTGTACTGTGAATGGAAGGTATTCGAAGAAGGAAGGCATTTCCAAAGAAAAGCACTCCAAATGAAACCATGTCTCTTTGGCAATTTGTAGGGATGGGCACGAACGGCATTTTTGTGGTTTGGTTTGTGATTTAACCGTGAAATGAACCATTAACTAATTCACCCGTTCATGAACCAAATGGCTCATGCGACATTTTACCCTGCTTTGCGGTCCCTGCCCAAAGTGGTAGAGGGCAGAAAGCAGGGGTTTAAATGGCTCTGAGCCATTAACACCAAACAACTGAGTGGCACGGAACAGAAAGTTGGGATTTAAATGGCTTGGAGCTGAGCAATAGGGAGCAGAAAGCTTTCTATTCTTCGTGAACCGTGAACTGAACCATTAACTAATTCACCAGTTCATGAACCAAATGGTTCATGAGACATTTTACCCTGCGTTGCGGTCCCTGCCCAAAGTAGTAGAGGGCAGAAAGCAGGGGTTTAAATGGCTCTGAGCCATTAACACCAAACAACTGAGTGCATGGAACAGAAAGCTGGCTAGGATGAGTAAGAAAATGTCGAACAGATGTTGGAAATGTAACAAACATGAAGGTTCTTTCTTTCATATGTGGTGGACTTGTGAAAAAGCGAAAGAATTCTGGAAGATGATACAACAAGAAATCTCCAAAATTTTGGGTTATGATTTTAAAAAAAACTGCAGAGACTTTCTTGCTTGGATTACAATTAGAAAAATTTCCAAAGGAAGACAGGACTTTAATTTGGTACTTGCTCTCAGCTGCTAGGACATTGTATGCGCAGCTGTGGAAGCAAGGAAAAACACCAGAAAAATGGGATTGGATTGTGAAAGTCTTATCGTGGAGTGAGATGGACAAACTAACTTGAACTTTAAGAGACCATGATTTAGAAATATTCAAAAAGGAGTGGAAGACATTTAAAGGATGTATGGAGAAAGAGTGGAATGTAAAAAGACATTGGACAATTTTTTAGTATTAAGGAGAAAAAAAAATATTGAACTTTGATTGGTTAGCGGTACCTTTAGTATTGAACTTAAATCTATAACTTCGGGGAAGTCAAACATTGGAGGGGGGGGTTGAAATATCATATGGGTTAGTATAGAAAATTTATAATTAAGTTTTGTCACCATATGTTATCAATAAATTGTTAAAACACAAGAAAGTTGGGATTTAAATGGCTTGGAGCTGAGCAATAGGGAGCAGAAAGCTTTGTACTCTTTGTGAACCATCATGAACTTCATCAGAAGTTGTTTGGTGTAGTGGTTAAGTGCGTGGACTCTTATCTGGGAGAACCGGGTTTGATTCCCCACTCCTCCACGTGCAGCGGCTGGCATGGCCTTGGGTCAGCCATAGCTCTGGCAGAGGTTGCCCTTGAAAGGGCAGCTGCTGTGAGAGCCCTCTCCAGCCCCACCCACCTCACAGGGTGTCTGTTGTGGGGGAGGAAGGTAAAGGAGATTGTGAGCCGCTCTGAGACTCTTCGGAGTGGAGGGCGGGATATAAACCCAATATCTTCATCTACCTCACAGGGTCTCTGTTGTGGGGGAGGAAGGGAAAGGAGATTGTGAGCCGCTCTGAGACTCTTCAGAGTGGAGGGTGGGATATAAATCCATTATCTTCATCTACCTCACAGGGTGTCTGTTGTGGGGGAGGAAGGGAAAGGAGATTGTGAGCCGCTCTGAGACTCTTCGGAGTGGAGGGCGGGATATAAATCCAATATCTTCATCTACCTCACAGAGTATCTGTTGTGGGGGAGGAAGGGAAAGGAGATTGTGAGTCACTCTGAGACTCTTCGGAGTGGAGGGCGGGATATAAACCCAATATCTTCATCTACCTCACAGGGTCTCTGTTGTGGGGGAGGAAGGGAAAGGAGATTGTGAGCCGCTCTGAGACTCTTCAGAGTGGAGGGTGGGATATAAATCCATTATCTTCATCTACCTCACAGGGTGTCTGTTGTGGGGGAGGAAGGGAAAGGAGATTGTGAGCCGCTCTGAGACTCTTCGGAGTGGAGGGCGGGATATAAACCCAATATCTTCATCTACCTCACAGGGTATCTGTTGTGGGGGAGGAAGGGAAAGGAGATTGTGAGCCGCTCTGAGACTCTTTGGAGTGGAGGGCGGGATATAAATCCAATATCTTCATCTACCTCACAGGGTGTCTGTTGTGGGGGAGGAAGGGAAAGGAGATTGTGAGCCGCTCTGAGACTCTCTGGAGTGGAGGGTGGGATATAAATCCAATATCTTCATCTACCTCACAGGGTGTCTGTTGTGGGGGAGGAAGGGAAAGGAGATTGTGAGCTGCTCTGAGACTCTTCGGAGAGGAGGGCGGGATATAAATCCAATATCTTCATCTACCTCACAGGGTGTCTGTTGTGGGGGAGGAAGATAAAGAAGATTGTGAGCCACTCTGAGACTCTGAAATTCAGAGTGGAGGGCGGGATATAAATCCAATATCATAATCAAGCTCTCATCCAAAAATATCACTGATGTCACAACGCGTAAAACTCCTTAGAGTCCGGTTTGTTCTCCTCCCAATCTCGTAATCCAACAGTAAGCCAACAAACCTGATTGGCAGCACATTCAGGGCTGACCAAACGTAGCGTGTAGTGGACTTTATTATCACCAGATGGCATGTTAGGTAGCTTTTTAAAAGGAATAGCCTGGACTTCTACTGGAGGAGGCACTGTGGTGCCCTGCCATGCCCGCTGCCCCAGGCAGGGCACCCCCCTGACCTCCAAGGGTAAAGCACACCCCCACCCCTGGTCTCCCCCCCCACATGCGGCTGGCCAGCCTTGCCACAGCCACCTTACCAGCCAGAGCTCCCTTCCGTGATGGCGTAGTGTGACATGGCCTGGCTGTGGGCACTAGAATCCAGATGTATGTCCAGCTGCGTACCTCCTGCCTCTGCTGCCTCCACCCTTCTGCACAATTTAAAACATGCAGGAGGGTGCCAGAAAGGCCCACCAATCAGCTAATCATTTGCGAGTGGGAAGAGCAGCAACTCTCCCTTTCTTGCTTGCTTGCTTGTTCCCCACCTGCCCCGGGAGAGGGGCATCCAATTTGCTGCCCCCCTGAGCTGCACCGCCTATGGTCACCTAATGGATGCGCTGGCTCTAGCTTTTTCATGCTAATGAGATGCTCTATGCTGAGCCACAGCCCCTCCCCACATATATGTTCTCAAGCGTCGCAGTCTGTGCTTGTTTTTTGTTTTCTGATGAAGCATTCTTCGTAGCAATAAGATGGGACATCCGTTTTGGAAATAAACATCAACAAGCAAACTGAGAAGGGGTAATTGTAGTGCCATAAATGCTATTAATGGGGATGTGCAATTATGGTTGCCATGCCGCATCTGTGGCAGTAGCTCTACTCACAGATGAAAATCAACTAGAGTATCTTCAAAAAAGGGAATCTATTAAAAGGAGTCAGCACTGGACCAAAGAATGGAATAAAAGAGCCACTCGGTCATGAAAAGTGAATGATAGCATTCCATTTGTGAAGTACCACTTTACATTAAGTGAATATTTCCTATACCTCTTCTCGTGCTTTTGGAGTATTTGCTTCCATCATGGACAGGCTGTTAACTCAACATGATTGCTTGCCTACTGGAACACCGACGGAGTAACATTTCAAAATCATGGCGATATGAAGCACAAACAGGGAAAAGCTCTCATCCAAAAATATCATTGACGTCACAATATGTAAAACCAGTCAGAGACTGTTTTGTTCCTCTCTCAACCTCATGATCTCACAGTCGGCCAATGAAACTGACTGACAGCGGGTTCAGGGCCAACCAAAGATAGTGTGTAATGGACTTTTAAAACCACAAGATGGGATGTTAGGTAGTGTCATGAGCCCGGACGAGGAGCTGGACGGATTGACAGACCTGGAAGAGTTGCCAGCCAGTTCCTCAGCTGAACAAACAGCAGCTGGCCCATCAATCACTCTCCAGGCACCAGTGTCAGCTGTTGACGATCAATCTCCTCCGAGCTCTCCTCCTCCCATCTCAAGAGTTCGAAGCAGGCTCCGGAAAGAACTTTCAGAGCGAAGACATGAGGCACACTGATGCTTCAGATCTCTCAGCTCTGAGTTTTAGCAAAGTCACTGCCACCCAGGGAGCAGGCTGATTGAGACTCCCATATAGCTCCCACTCAGGACATGGTAACCTTGTGGAAGCAACAAGTCTATTCTCTGGCTTGCAGCCACTCTCCTTCCTGATCCTGACCTGCTTGATTTCCTGGACACCCTGACCTTTTGGCTTTTGGACATTGACTTCTGATTCCGGTTTGTGATTCTGCATTGGTGACTTGGCTCCTGCTTGACTTCCTGGACTTTGACCTTGGACTGGCTTTGGACTCCTGCCTGCCTGCATCCTGAGAATGTGACAGGTAGCTTTTTTAAAGGCATACTCAGTTTCATGGAGGAAAACTGTATCAATAGGTATTAGCCCTTACAGAACCTCCATATTCAGGTGAAGTACACATCAGAATACCCAGATGCTTTGGGAAACGGAGGAAGGTCACTACCTTCAAGTTCTGCTTGTAAGCTACTAGCATTAGAATTCTGTACTAGCTCCTTCTTGGTCAGATCTACCAAAACAATTCTTGTGCTTTTAAATTTAGTTTTATGAGACACACCGTTGAATTTCATGAATATTGTTTATTTCCTTCCTCGAAGCTCCTTTTTCTATTTGTCGATGTAAAGAGAGAATTATCCATTCGGAAGCTGCGTGCTAGGAACTGCATGCAAGAAGTGTTTTTAGAGCTGCTCGGTTTAATTCTTTTAACCAGACAGTACTTTATGCCGTGCTTTAATGCTCTGCCAGTGGCTATTAAACCACCACAGGTAAGGAAAATATTTTCTGGGCCAATGAGCAACAGGAGTTTTTTCATAGAGAATCAGCCCCGAGTTTTTTTTTTTTTATTTTTCTTCCTCCAGCACGATTTCAGTCATTGTAATGCAGTGGGGAAATTCAAAATGCTCAATGACCCTCAGAGTTCCACTTCCTTTTGCATATTGTGCGGCTGCAGTGTTATTTCAGCAATCAATAAAATAAAGCATCTGAAGCTCTGCATGCCCAATAGCCTGTGAAAGCCCCTCTCCCCCCTCCCCCCCGCCCTTCTCTGTGCTGATTTCTAAAGTGTGGTGTGCTTCTGGCATGGGAATCTTCTATTTTTCAAACTGTTTGAAGCTCTTCGGACTTTTCCAGTTGTCCTCATCTTATATTTCCCAGTTGGCCCTGTTCATTCATTGCAGAAGAAGAAGAAGAAGATATTGGATTTATATCCCGCCCTCCACTCCGAAGAGTCTCAGAGCGGCTCACAATCTCCTTTACCTTCCTCCCCCACAACAGACACCCTGTGAGGTAGATGAAGATATTGGATTTATATTCCGCCCTCCACTCAAGAGTCTCAGAGCGGCCTACAATCTCCTTTCCCTTCCTCCCCCACAACAGACACCCTGTGAGGTAGATGAAGATATTGGATTTATATCCCGCCCTCCACTCCAAAGAGTCTCAGAGCGGCTCACAATCTCCTTTCCCTTCCTCCCCCACAACAGACACCCTGTGAGGTAGATGAAGATATTGGATTTATATCCCGCCCTCCACTCTGAAGAGTCTCAGAGCGGCTCACAATCTCCTTTCCCTTCCTCCCCCACAACAGACACCCTGTGAGGTGGGTGGGGCTGGAGAGGGCTCTCACAGCAGCTGCCCTTTCAAGGACAACCTCTGCCAGAGTTAAGGCTGACCCAAGGCCATGCCAGCAGGTGCAAGTGGAGGAGTGGGGAATCAAACCCGGTTCTCCCAGATAAGAGTCCGCACACTTAACCACTACACCAAACTGGCTCTCTAGAATACTAGACCCACTCAGAAAAAAGAAGAGTGCTTTGCTTTCTCACAAAACATCCTTGCCTACAGCACCGACAATCTCACTGAACTAACATAATGGAAATTAGACACTTGCCATCTTGGACTTTTGATGAATGGATTGATGGTGGTTAATACGCATGGGAATGTTTTATTATATATTTTATAATATATGTTGTTAATACGCATGGGAATGTTTTGTTGTATGTTTTATTTTTAATAATCTATGTTGTTTTTAAATTGTTTTTAACTGTTGTTCGCTGCACTTGAGCCTGTCAGGGGAGGCAGGGATATAAATCCGATAAATAAATAATAATAATATCCTGTGAAAAAATGAGCCGTGTAGACCATATAACCTGCTCTGGAAATGAACTTCTTTTTTTTTTAATGGATTGACACTAAATGCAGCATTCTGTTCTGCGATCCCTTTTGCCAATGTCAAAATTCACTCCAGTTTTTAGACCACCATAAAGAGCTCAGGTTTGTTTTAGGCTTTTGAAAGGGGGGGGGGGAAGCTTTTTTTTCCTGCCAGTCTCTGCTGACATATGAGAGCCAGTGTGGTGTCATGGGCAGAGTATCAGTATCTGGTACTGGTAAATCCAGGCATGAATTCCCACTCTGTCACACCAGCTTGCTGAGTGACCCTGAGGGATAGGGACGGTGACAACTGAGCTGCTAAATTCTTTCTTAGGCTCACAGAGTTGCTATGAAGGTAAGCTGGAGGATGGCATAAAAAAGTAAGCTGCTTTGGCACCCCAGAGCATAAGTATCTAAGTAAATAAGAAGCAGGAAGGGTGATTTTACCTTTTCTTGCTATATGTTGTAGCCCCTTGAGCTACATGGCAAATAATCTAGGCTGCAGTCACATGAACAGTTTGCACTGATGTAATCAAGGTACCTTTGCAGATGTAAAGAGTATGGTCAGACAACAACATCTGCCTTCTGTGCCCCAGTCATCAGCGCCCAGATCTGGCCCATCCTGGAAGCGGAGTTTGCCAACACTGGGAAAAGGCTGGTATTAACATATGCCAGTGCTTCCACACTGCTTTTTCTGACATTTGAACCCCCCTGTCATGAATGGATGCCAGATGGGAAGTCACTTCCATCTTTGTCATTTTTTTTTGCCCAGTAGGGATGTACACATATGGACACCATGCTCCATGGTTGGGGCACTGGTAATGTGGGTGATTCAGTGCGATGCTTCCGTGGCGTTTTCCTGCCCTTTGCCAGCCTGGCAGGGGTTGGGGGCCCTGCAGCACCTCCACCACTTTCCCCCCGCACTCTGCCGGCTAGCTGAGGTCAGGGTAGCCCTGCCACTCCTCCACGGGTTTTCCCCATGCTCCTCTGGCCCGGTGGGAGTTAGGAGGCCCTGCTGCGCTGTGTGGTAGGCTTCCTGTGACAAGCAGTAATTTTAAAGGTGAGTTGGTCCCATCCCTTCTCCCCCCCTTTTTTGTTTCTTTTATTTTCTTTCCGTTTCTCTCTCTCTCTTTCTCTCATTCATTTATTCTGTCTTTCTTTTTCCCTGTCTATTAGCTTTGTTTCCTACTCTTTCTGTATGTCTTTCAGTCTTTTTTTCTGTCAATATTTCTTTTTCTGTTTACCTTTTTTCCCACCTCCCCCATCTCTCTCTCTCTCTTTCTTCTCTCTCCCCCTCTTTCATTCATTCATTTTTCTGTCAGTCTTTCTTTTTCCCTTTGTTTTATTTTCCACTCCCCCAGTCTTCCTTCCTTCCTTTCTGTCAGTCTTTCTATCAATATTTCTTTTTCCCTGTTTGCCTTATTTCCCACCCCCACCTTCCTTCCTTCCTTCCTTCCTTCCTTCCTTCCTTCCTTCCTTCCTTCCTTCCTTCCTTCCTTCCTTCCTTCCTTCCTTCCTTCCTTCCTTCCTTCCTTCCTTCCTTCCTTCCCTCCCTCCTTCTCTTTCTGTCAGTCTTTTCCCCGTCTCTCTCTCTCTCCTTCCTACCTCCCTCCCTCTCTCTTTCTGTCAGTCAGTCTTTTTCTCTATCTATTTGCTTTATTTCTCTTTCTTCCTTTAAGCACTACACCAGGGGTGGCCAAACTGTGGTTCAGGAGCCACATGTGACTCATGAATATTGTGTGGCTCTTGGAACCCTCACTGCCCCGTCAGCCAATTTGGAGAAGGCATTTCTATCTTTAAATCACTTCTCCAAGCCAGCCAGGAGCTTAGAATAGGCATTTAAAATTAAAGTTGCTTTCTTTCCACCTCTCATTCTTCCCTTCTGCTCTCAAACATCAGACGTTCATGCTTTGCAGGTCTTGAACATCTGACATTTATTCTATGTGGCTCTTAAGTTTAAGCAAGTTTGGCCACCCCTGACTGAGTAGTGTTGGAATGTGTGTTTTTTTTTTCTGGGATGGCTATCAGTGTTCCCTCTAAGCCGAGTTAGTGTGAGCTAGCTCCTAGTTTTTTAGCTTCCAGCTCACACATTTTTTTTTTAGCTCAGGAAGGATGATCCCAGAGCACAATAATTTATGCAGTAGCGCACAAGTTTAATGCCAGTAGCTCACAAGTTTAATACCAGTAGTTCACAAAGTAGAATTTTTGCTTATAAAACACTGCAGCTTAGAGGGAACATTGATGGCTATATATATGGCTATGTATTTGTGGACTTTTTGCAATGCTAGAATATCTTTTTTAAGGTGTATATAATATCACCTCAAAAAAGATATTATAGCGCTTTTGGTGATGTCAGAGGTGTGGCCTACGATGCAAATGATGGTGATGTTAGAGGTGTGGCATCGCATACTAATGAGTTCCTGCTGGTTTTTTCCTACAAAATAAGCCCTGCACAATGTAGATCAAAGCAACATCTTAAAAAAAATTGTTAATGAAAACTCAGCATTAAAAATCAGCCAGATATAAAACACTGAGCAGTCTAATATTAATTCAACAGTTTTCAGGTGGAAAGCACACTAAACAAATGGTTAAAGATTAACCCCTTAATGTATTCATCAGATGATATACAGGCCACCAAGAGAATATTTTACTTATATAAGAATATCAGATCAGTTCTTTAGAAATTTATTCATGGCTGTTATGATGGAATGATGTTGTCCCAGAATCTTCTGAATGGGAGTTAGGCACTGGATGTGATTGGCAGGGCTAGTAATCTACCAGACAATAGTAGTGCAATTATAGAAGCCCCTCGTAGACATCCAGACAGGCAGCACTGGATGAGATGCTCCTACAACAGATTGCAAAGTTCTCCATTTTATAATTTTTATTGGTCTAAACTACAAAAGAAAAAAAAGCAATGCAGAGAATACATAAAAAAGGGGGAAAGGGACATCGACAGAATGGGGAAAACAGAAACAGAAAGCAGTACGAATATATCAATTATAATTCTACTTCCCAATAAAATACTCAAGTCCTTCTACCCGCAAGTATAAAAATCTCCCTATATTTTACCTTCCTCTCTTTCATTACCCAATTTTTTTAAAAAATAAACTAGTAGTAGGAATATGAATCTAAACAATTCTTCTTAAACACAAATAAGTATAGCAAGTTCTATCTCAAATCCAATTTTGTCTCATTTAACTTAACCCTATTATAGGCACAAATTAGATTGTTAGTTTAACAAAATCCTTATTAAAACAAGCGCATAAAAACCATATCTTTATCCTTAACAAATTACGTAAGATACAACTTAATAGTTTGTCTATCTTCGTCTAAACAGTTTCTCCAAAAGAGCATGTTAGAAACAAATCTACCAAGTTACCGAACAATTATGCTATCTGCCTTTTCAACCATTAATCCAGCTCTTACATCAGTATGAGCAATTTCACTAAATAAACATACTGTAGATACATCTACTATATATAAAAAAAATATGTTATCTGCACTCTTTAGCATAAATCCAAATTGACTATATATTTAATTACAATTTTACCAACTCTCTTATTTCTTCAAAATCTCCCTTATTCTTTTAAAATTGGACAACTGTTCATTATTAATAGTTACATGTTTGTTTACCCACAAAAAACAAAACCAAAACCAAAATTCAGGAATCCTTTTTCCCAAAGATTAAAAGCTTTTCCTTTAATTTCTGCATCCATATTACATCAGAGACAGCCCATTTAATCACAGTTTGCCTTTTAAAATCGCATACCACTTCTTAATCAAGGTTCCATATCCAACCATTCACAAAAATGAAAAAAAAAAATCAAAATCCTTCTTCCAGAAAGCTTTCCACATCTTAATTTGTTGATCGAAGTGTACCTTTTCTCTTCTCAATGTGGCCTGCCCCTTCAACAGTGGGAGGAAAAATTCATTTTTCCCTCTTAGCATGACTTCACTAGATCTTAATTTCCAGTCTTGTTTTAATACTGTGACATAGGAGACCATTTTGATTTTCCTTTGTTTCGGAGCATATCACTTTCCCATTCCAATTCCACAGATGTCAGCAGGCTCTCTTTAGCACTCAACTCCTGTAGATTTGCAGTTTCAGCATAAAACAACTCATTTGGTCTTCAATAAGTTGCATAAATGAGGCAAGAGCCTGTTTCAGAGAAATGATATTTAAAAATATATCTTTTTATAAGACATTTTGCTAGGCAGTGGCATTTTGCTCTGACAGCAAACTGTAAAATAGCTTTGAGCTCCTGCTAATCCACATTCCATGACTGCTCCAGCTGAGATTTCAAATGTCGTTCTTTCAAATACAGTCAGGCGATAGAGACAGATCTCTCTAGAATAAATCTCCTTTATGTTCAGATCATATTGCAACCTAATAATAATCTCTTTAGTATATGTCCAATTATAATCCGGGTCAATTTTAGTAGTTGTATTCAATCCAATTTAAATAGTTAAAGCTGCTTGTAACTATTCGAGGCCTCATTTCTCTTCTTTTGATCTAGTCTCTCGTTGTTATGTAAAGTGACCCATCAGGCATCGGAATTAGGAAAACACTTACTTGTCAAGTAGAATCATCACATTAGGAGTAGAAAGACACTACATCAAAGGCATACTAGAGAAAACGAAAGCAAGAAATCATTCGGGCATTCTTCTTTTTCTGCTGGTGCACCACCTTTTCATGGCTGCGGAGCCTCAGGACATACAGTAAGCTCAGGGGCAGCTGCCACTGAACCCCTCTCTCCCCGTAAAAGTCCCATGATGAAGAAAAAGCCTCCTCCAGGCTTTTCTATGGGGGCATCACTTCTGTGACACCCCTCCAACAGCCAGACTCCGAGGTGCCACAGGAGGACAATCTGCGGACACCTCTGAAGCCAAGATGACAGAGCCTGGAAGTCAGATTGCAAAGTTCTCCAAGAGAAGGGATACAGTGATCATGGGAGATTTCAATTACCCGGACATCTGTTTGAAGTCCGACTCTGCTAAAAATGGAAGGTCAAATAGATTCCTGACTTGTCTTGCAACTTCCTTTTCCACAAAACAAAGAAAGAAACAAGGGGATCTGCTATTTTGGATTTGATTTTCACCAACAAGGAAGAATTGATTGAAGAAGTGGAAATAGTGGGCACCCTGGGCAGTAGTGACCATGTGATTTTGGAATTTACAGTCTTAGGGAAGGGAAAAGCTATACATAGTCAGACTTATAGGTTGGACTTCAGAAAGGCAAACTTTGATAAATTTAGAACTATGCTGGGTAAAATCCCATTGTCAGAAATACTTAAGAAGAAGGGGGTTCAAGAGGGATGGGAATTTCTTAAATGCGAAATACTGAAAGTGCAATCACAGATGATTCCTATGAGAAGAAAAAATGGAAAAAGCCTAAAAAGTCGAGTTGGCTCCATAAAGAGCTCTCTAAAGACTTTCAGAATTGGAAGTAGGGCCTTATAACCAAGGATGAATATAAACAAATCACCAGTGTTTGTAGAGAAAATGTTAGGAAAGCTTAGGCTGACCCAAGATGCTAAAAACAACAAAAAAGGGTTCTTTTCTTATGTTCAGAGTATATAAGGACATAATAGGCCCATTGCGAGGGCAGGAAAGTGAAATTGTAACATGTAATGAAGAGAGAGCAGAACTGCTCAATTCCTACTTTTCCTCAGTCTTCTCTTCTGAGGGAAATGGTGCTCTACATGGCAGACATCATATAAGGAGGGTATGAAGTTCCAACCTAGGATCAGCATAGGGGTAGTACAAAAACACCTAGTTTCTTTAAATAAAACTGAGTCCTCAGGGCCAGATGAATTGCATCCAAGGGTTCTAAAAGAGCTTGAGTATGTAATTTCTGAGCCTCTGGTTATTATTTTTGAGAATTCTTGGAGAACAGAAGAGGAGCAGGAAGATTGGAGGCGGGCGAATGTTGTCCCCATCTTCAAGAAAAAAGAGGATCTGGGTAACTACCGACCCCTCAGCTTGACGTCTATACCTGGAAAAGTTTTAGAAGAAATCATCAAACAGTCAGTCCTGGAACATTTAGAAAAAATGGATGTGATTACTAAGAGCCAGCATGGTTTTCTCAAGAACAAATCATGTCAGACTAATCTGATCTCTTTTTTTTGAGAAAGTGACTACCTTGCTGGATCAAGGGAATGCTGTAGACATCATTTATCTTCATTTCAGGAAGGCTTTTGATAAGGTTTCACATACTATCCTTGTTGGCAAGTTGGTAAAATGTGGTTTAGATTCTGTTACTGTTAGGTGGATTGTAACTGGTTGACAGATCGCACCCAAAGAGTGCTTGTGAATGGTTCCTCATCCTCTTGGAGAGGAATGACAAGTGGAGTGCCTCAAGGATCTGCCCTGGGACCTGTTTTGTTCAACATCTTTATCAATGATTTGGATGAAGGAATAGAGGGAATGCTTATTAAATTTGCAGATGATACTAAATTGGGAGGGGTTGCAAATACAGTAGAAGACAGAAACAGGATGACCTTGACAGGCTGGAAAACTGGGCTAAAATCAATAAAATGAATTTTAACAGGGATAAATGTAAAGTTCTGCATTTAGGTAGGAAAAATCCAATCCATGGTTGTAGGATGGGGTATGGGTTAGGGTTAGAAGTAGTATGTGCGAAAGGGTCTAGGGGTCTTAGTGGATAATACGCTGAACATGAGCCAACAGTGTGATGCAGTGGCTAAAAAGGCAAATGTGATTTTGGGCCGTATCAGCAGAAGTATAGTGTCCAGATCACGTGATGCAATGGTATCGCTTTACTCTTCTCTGGTAAGACCTCACCTGCAGTATTGTGTTCAGAAGGATCTAGATAAGCTGGAATGGGTACAGAGGACGACGATGAAGATGGTGAGGGGTCTGGAGACCAAGTCCTATGAGGAAAGGTTGAAGGAGCTGGGCATGTTTAGCCTGGAGAGGAGATGACTGAGAGGTGATATGATCTCCATCTTCAAATACTTGAAGGGCTGTCATCTAGAGGATGGTGTGGAATTGTTTTCTGTGGCCCCAGAAGGTAGGACCACAACCAGTGGGTTGAAATTAATTCAAGAGTTTCCGGCTCAACATTAGGAAGAACTTTCTTTTAGAGCGATTCCTCAGTGGAATAGGCTTTCTCGGGAGGTGGTGAGCTCTCCTTCCTTGGAGGTTTTTAAACAGAGGCTAGATGGCCATCTGACAGCAATGAAGATCCTGTGGATTTAGGAGGAGGTGTTTGTGAGTTTCTTGCATTGTGCAGGGTTGGACTCAATGACCCTGAGGGTCCCTTCCAATTCTGTGATTCTATGTTGATCCACCCTCTTTCCTGTCAAGCACTATTGGATTAGCCTGACACCTTGGGGCCAAGCAGGAATTTGGAGCCCTCGGTGGTTGGCATGTTTGAGAATAATTCTTACCAGCTTTATGGAGCATCCAGGTAGACCCTAACCCTATGTAGTCCTAGTCTGTAGACTGTTAAGGCTATAACTAGTGACAACAGGAATAAGGCAGCTTGTTCATTATAGATAGGGTAAAGTGTTAAGCATCCTAAGGAGCCATTTGAAGACAAAGAACCATTCCTATAGCAGCCGATTCCTGTGGCAGTCCATCATTCACTCACAGTGGGAGGTACCAGGAAGAAATGCTGCATTAACCAAACACTTTGGTGCCTGAGCATTACATTGGGGTAGAGATGAATCTGGGTGCCTCTTTGTGTACTGTGATGCTCTTCCTTCTCCAGTTCTATTGGCTTGTCTTCTGCTGTCTTGATTTGTGTCTCAGGCAGGTCTCCCCAGGCCTCGGAATGGAGAAAGGAAAGGGGTTCCACCACCTTATTCTTTTCCTTTCCCCTGGACCACAGCTCTTGCCACATCATAGTTTGCCCTCTACTTCTCCTCTGCCTTTCCCAGGATTCTGCTTTTAAAGGCCCAAAGAGCCTTAACCCTTCCCTGAACATACCTGGCCTCTTTCTGAACGAGGGCAATGTTTTGCTTCCCTCTTATTGGGCTGCTAGATAGCTCCTCCCTCTAAACTGTCCTCCCTCCTACCATAGTGTTTACGCCAGTTTGGGAGGGATAGGCTGCCAGCCCTAAATCCCCATCCCTGCTTTTCCCTGACCTTCTCAATCCCAAACCAAAGCCTAGGCTGCTGTTTGGCTTACTTGCCCTGGTACATGTTTCTTTGGCCCCATCCTAGATTCTGTCTTTATGTGCAGGCCGCTCCATCCCCATCCTGGCTTCTGCTTAGGCTGCTGTCTTCTCTGAGCAGTGTTGAGCCCCAGCTAGTTCCTCCGCCTGTGCCTAGAGTTGGCTTGCCAACTAAGGGCCCTATGTTGTCACCCAGGATGCTTCCAGGCTCTCTGTCAGTAGAGGTGGGGTGACTGGGAGATGCATCTGTCATGGTAGTAGTGGAGAGTCTGAGTCAGGGGTGTCATTACCCAGATGGGGTGCCACCCGACACTGCCACCATTCTGGAATTAAGGTCCCTTGGGAAGGCCCAGAGTGCCCTCCCAAGCGCTTCAGATTCCCTTGCTTTGGCTAAGACAATAGGCGTGTAGACCAGGCAGAGTAACAAAGAACAACAAAAAGGTTTGTTTTAAACATAGGGTGGCCAGACCGTCCCGGTCTCCCGGGACATTCCCGGTTCTGGCCACCCAATCCCGGATCCCGGGCTGCCTATACCGGGACCATTAAAGGTCCCGGTTTAGGCAGCCCTGGAGCCAATGGGCCGCGGGCGCCGGCGGGGAAGGCGGCGAGGGAGGGAGGGAGCGTCCCTGCACCTGCGCAGGGCCCCTGCGCACGCGCAGGGACGCTCCCTCCCTCACTGGCCGCCTTCCCCGCCCGCGCGCGGGGCCCGGCGGCAGTGGTGGAGGCCTCTCCGTGGCCTCCGCTGGTCGCTGGAAGCCCTCCAGAGACTCTGGAGGGCCTCCAGCGACCAGCGGAGGCCGCGGAGAGGCCGCGGGGCACCCGGCGCTGGTCCCGGAAGGCCTTCCAGAGCCTCTGGAAGGCCTTCGGGGACCAGCGCCGGCCAGCGGAGGGCTTCCCCGCGGCCTCCGCTGGTCCCTGGAGGCCCTCCAGAGTCTCTGGAGGGCCTCCAGGGACCAGCGGAGGCCGCGGGGAGGCCGCGGGGCACCCGGCGCTGGTCCCGGAAGGCCTTCCAGAGCCTCTGGAAGGCCTTCGGGGACCAGCGCCGGCCAGCGGAGGGCTTCCCCGCGGCCTCCGCTGGTCCCTGGAGGCCCTCCAGAGTCTCTGGAGGGCCTCCAGGGACCAGCGGAGGCTGCGGGGCACCCGGCGCTGGTCCCGGAAGGCCTTCCAGAGCCTCTGGAAGGCCTTCGGGGACCAGCGCCGGCCAGCGGAAGGCTTCCCCGCGGCCTCCGCTGGTCCCTGGAGGCCCTCCAGAGTCTCTGGAGGGCCTCCAGGGACCAGCGGAGGCCGCGGGGCACCCGGCGCTGGTCCCGGAAGGCCTTCCAGAGCCTCTGGAAGGCCTTCGGGGACCAGCGCCGGCCAGCAAAGGCTTCCCCGCGGCCTCCGCTGGTCCCTGGAGGCCCTCCAGAGTCTCTGGAGGGCCTCCAGGGACCAGCGGAGGCCGCGGGGAGGCCGCGGGGCACCCGGCGCTGGTCCCGGAAGGCCTTCCAGAGCCTCTGGAAGGCCTTCGGGGACCAGCGCCGGCCAGCGGAAGGCTTCCCCGCGGCCTCCGCTGGTCCCTGGAGGCCCTCCAGAGTCTCTGGAGGGCCTCCAGGGACCAGCGGAGGCCGCAGGGAGGCCGCGGGGCACCCGGCGCTGGTCCCGGAAGGCCTTCCAGAGCCTCTGGAAGGCCTTCGGGGACCAGCGCCGGCCAGCGAAGGCTTCCCCGCGGCCTCCGCTGGTCCCTGGAGGCCCTCCAGAGTCTCTGGAGGGCCTCCAGGGACCAGCGGAGGCTGCGGGGAGGCCGCGGGGCACCCGGCGCTGGTCCCTGGAGGCCTCCAGAGGCCAGCGCCGGCAGCTCCCTCCCTCCCTCGCCGCGAGGCCGCCGCCGGAGGACTCCCCGCCGCCGCCGCCGCTGGACTCCGCCGCCCTGGAATAAGGTAAGGGGGGCCGAAAGCGGGGGGGGGCGGGGGGCGGCCTTCCTTTCTTCCCTCCCTCCTCCCTCCCTCCCTTCCTTCCTTCCCTCACTCCTCCCTTCCTTCCTTTCTTCCTTCCTTCCTTCCCTCCCTCCTCCCTTCCTTCCTTTCTTCCTTCCTTCCTTCCCTCACTCCCTTCCCTTCCTTCCTTCCCTCCCTCCTCCCTCCCTTCCTTTCTTCCTTCCTTCCCTCACTCCCTTGCCTTCCTTCCTTCCCTCCTCCCTTCCTTCCTTCCCTCCCTCCTTCCTTCCTTCCTTCCCTCCCTCCCTCCCCCCTTCCTTCCCTCCCTCCCTCCCCCTTCCTTCCTTCCTTCCCTCCTTCCTTCCTTCCTTCCCTCACTCCCTTCCCTTCCTTCCTTCCCTCCCTTCCTTTCTTCCTTCCTTCCCTCACTCCCTTGCCTTCCTTCCTTCCTTCCCTCCCTCCTCCCTTCCTCCCTTCCTTCCTTCCCTCCCTCCCCCCTTCCTTCCTTCCTTCCCTCCCTCCCCCTTCCTTCCTTCCCTCCTTCCTTCCTTCCTTCCTTCCCTCCCTCCCTTCCCTCCCTCCCTCCTTCCTTTCTTCCCTTCTTCCCTCCCTCCCTTTCTCCCTTCCTTCCTTCCTTCCCTCCCTCCCTCCTTATGTTCTTATGTGACGCAGAGTGTTGGACCACTGGCCTGATCCAACAGGGCTTCTCTTATGTTCTTATGTGACGCAGAGTGTTGGACTGGATGGGCCACTGGCCTGATCCAACAGGGCTTCTCTTATGTTCTTATGTGACGCAGAGTGTTGGACTGGATGGGCCACTGGCCTGATCCAACAGGGCTTCTCTTATGTTGTTATGTGACGCAGAGTGTTGGACTGGATGGGCCACTGGCCTGATCCAACAGGGCTTCTCTCATGTTGTTATGTGACGCAGAGTGTTGGACTGGATGGGCCACTGGCCTGATCCAACAGGGCTTCTCTCATGTTCTTATGTGACAAAGAGTGTTGGACTGGATGGGCCACTGGCCTGATCCAACAGGGCTTCTCTTATGTTCTTATGTGACGCAGAGTGTTGGACTGGATGGGCCACTGGCCTGATCCAACAGGGCTTCTCTTATGTGACAATACTGACTTTGGTGGACCCAAGCACTGATTCAGTGTAAGGGAGCTTTGTGTTTGTGACTGGAGTGGACAATACTGACTTTGGTGGACCCAAACACTGATTCAGTGTAAGGGAGCTTTGTGTTTGTGTCTTCTGGTGCAATTTTGTTCTCAGATCCTGTATTTACTTCATCAGTATATGGGATAAGGCACTTTCTCAACTGTGCTGCATAATGCAGCCTATTTATTTTGTCCTGTTTGCTCTGTTGGCTCTATCTGCGCCACCTTCATCACTTTCGGGGTGTGGATCACTAATAACACAGGTCGAGATGCAGGACAGGAACCTGGAAGTGACCGACAGGCTGCTTCAGCGTGCCGCTGCACCAGCCCCCTGGGCTCCACAACGATGGGACCGATGCCACAGGGACGGGCTCGAAACACTCTATAACCCCTCAAAAGAACAGCAGTCTAGCTCGCTTCCCCCGAGCCCTGCCGCCATAAGCCTCAAGGGGGCTCATTTTGCGGCATCTCCCGGCGGGAGGGTGGCATCCGCACGGGACACATATCAAATGAAAGAGGGGGCGCAGGGCTATCAGAAACAGCCGGCGGAGGGAGTCGCGAGACCACCCCACTGGGGGATCCACACCCCGAAAGTGATGAAGGTGGCGCAGATAGAGCCAACAGAATAAACAGGACAAAATAAATAGGCTGCATTATGCAGCACAGTTGAGAAAGTGCCTTATCCCATATACTGATGAAGTATATACAGGATTTGAGAACAAAATTGTTTCCGGCGGTGATATTTGGGGGATTTTTGGGGACGTCACAGGAAGTGCTGTGAAGTCACTTCCTGTTTCCGGCAGTGGCACTTGGGGGAAATGATGTCATTTGGGGGAAGTGATGTCACAGGAAGTGATGTCACTTCCCGTTTCCGGCAGGTGACGCGGGGAAATGATGTCACAGGAAGTGATGTCACTTCCCGTTTCCAGCGGTGGCATGACGTCGCCGGAAGTGACGTCACCGGAAGTGACGTCACTTCCTGTTTCCGGCGGCGCACGCGCTTCGCGCGCGCACCCCTACCTTCCCCCCCCCCCAAAAAAAGTGTCCCTGGCTGGCCTTCAGACATTATGGTCACCCTATTTAAACAGGAAAATCAATTAAGAGCAAGTGAACAGGTAAGGTGCTTTAAAATTATAGTAACAGATGAAGGAAAATAAACATAAAGTCCCCAACGCAACTAAACTAAACTGTTCTGGTCTGTTAGGCCCCAGACCTCGACCTGTTCACTCTCTCCCTCAGAGTGAGGGTCTTCCTCCTAACAGCAGCCATCCTTCCTGCTTGACCTCTCAGGAGGAAAGAACAGCACCTGTCTCCTGACAGAGCTTTTAAACAATTCCCCTCAGAGACTACTTAGATGCCAGTTGGCTGAAACTAGCGCCAAGCATTCTGGGGATTGTAGGCTGTCTCTTCCTACTGCGACACAGGCCTCACAGACTCCCTAGGGTCACTAGGCCTCTGTCTCAGATCACAGCACAGATCATGACAGGGGGCATCTCTGGACATGTAGTTCATGTGCGAGCATTAAGGAACAAGGTCAATAAAAATCACTGACCAAGTCTGCAGCCAGGACAAAGTTGCCCAAATGATGGCAACCACTGGGCTGCCGAGTGCATTGAGCCCTTTAAATACTTTAACAGCAAGTTGTATACATTGCACCTGTGTTCTGAACCAACTATAACATATTCTCTAATTCTGGCCCTGCAATAGCTGATGTAATTACAAGTAATTACAAAGTCTGTTCTTTCACATATTCAGCTGGCATAATGTAATAGTGAGTATTTAGGTGCTAGCCTGCTGGGCTTTACAGCCCTAACCTATTTCAGAATTTATTACACATAAAAGATGTTAATGCAGCTTACTCTTGTTGCACATTTTATAAAAGCACTCTCATCATTTCCTCTGCTTTCTGTTCTCTCTGGTGTGCCTACAATTCTGATTAGTAATTTACCACACAGTGCTATAGCAGTGAATACTCTACGGTTGCTATTAATTACATCTGTGTGGGTAACCATTCACTCACAAGAGAATGATTATTTTAGGAAGGTATTGTAAGGCTTCAGGCTTTGTACTGATAGACTCCATGTGTATCTTTGAGGTGGCAGAATCACCAAACTAGATTGTCCAGCTTCAAATATACGAGGTTGCCAAGACAGAATTATGGAAATAGGTAGGGCCAGGTTTGGTTTTTTATTTTTTTTCCTTAGGCAAAGTACTCTCTTGTACCTTTGATGGTGATGGCCCAGTTGGGGGTGTCAGACACCTCCAACACGACTACTAGCTGGAACTAAGCCAAGACTTTGTGGTGTTTTGATTCCCTTTTCATTGTGCTTCCCAACCAGTTGATGAGAGAACTGTTCAAGAAATATAGGAAAAAAACTGAAGTGGGAGATGGGAGACTATCCCGTCACCCTCAGCACGCAGTCCTGAACACCAAAGCACACATCCCTTAACTTTCACCTCGAAGTACAGTTTCACTCCCTCTAAATTTTCCCTTTAGGAATGAAAACTAAACGAAACAGATGGAGAGCCAACCAGAAAAATACCAAGAGAGATGTGGGGGAGCCCAAGATGGCACAGACTGTCAAGCATCGATATTTCAAAATAATCAAGGTTTTGTTTTAAATCAAAGACTCGGTTTATTTAAAACTCTATGACTTGCTCCAAGGGACGAAACCTCCTTGGAAGTAATACAAGTTGTTACTTTTCATAGCATCTTAAAGGTTACTTCAAAGGTAGGGTAACAGATAACTTCAAAAGAATAACATACAGATGTAAATTGCATTGAAGGTTCAAAGGCTACAAGCAACTATCTCTTTGGTCACTACGGAATGGCAACATTTCCTGTTCTCATACATTCTTGACATGCTGATAAGACCTTTTGGTAAGAACCTGTGGGAGAGGCTTTTTACATTGCTATTCAAGGTTACTGACACAGCCTAAGCCTGTGAGATTTATTATGCAAGGAAATTCACTACTAAAAGAAAGAGAAAAGGGAAAGAGGGGGGAAGGGTAGATGCGAGGAATATAGGCAATACAACATTCAGAAATACCATGCTTGACATACTGCCCCCTCTAAGATCTTCTTCTGGGTTTTGAAGGATGATTTTTATGAAACTTTTTAATGAGATCTCTCACTTGCACATTTGAGCTCTTGACCCATTTGTTGTGGGCAGCTGAGAAACATTTCCATCTAATCAAAAAATACAGCACCCCCCCCCCCCCCCCGTTTTAATTTGGCATCTAAAATCTCCTCGACTTCATGGTGACTCTGACCCCCAATCTGGATAGGTTGTGGAGTTTGTGGTCAAGGGTGCCAGGACGTAGCTCCAGGATCTCGTCAGAGTAGACTGCAATGAAAAACAGGGTGTATTTTACAAAACATTTTAGGTTGTTCCAGTTCTACTGTCACTTTGTTGATTACCCTTTTTATCCTGAAGGGACCCAAGAATTTCTATGCCAATTTCTTAGAAGGTTGAACCAGTGGTAAGTTTTTAGTGGAAAGAAAGACTGTCTCTCCCACTTTAAAGTCCCATACTGGAGTGTGATTCTTATCATAGTGTTTTTTGTAGGTATCTTTAGCAGCTTCCAGGTTCTCTTGTAGTATTTTCCAAACTTTCCCCAGATTACCCCACCAGTGTTCAAAAGATGAAGGTAGTTCTGGGGTTGCTCCACCCGGTAATAGCGGGAAAGGTTTTCCTTCATATCCATTCACCACAAGAAAGGGAGAGGTTTTCATGGAGCTATGCACACTGTTATTGTATCCATATTCTGCAAAAGATAAAAGTTCCACCCAATTGGATAGATAATAATTCACGCAACACCGTAAATATTGTTCAAGCAGTGCGTTCGCCTTTTCCGTCTGCCCGTCAGTTTGAGGGTGAGAAGCAGAACTTAGACCTTGTTCTATCCCCGTAAGTTTACAAAACTCCCGCCAGAAGTTGGCAACGAATTGTGGGCCCCTGTCACTAATGACCTTGTCTAGAAATGAGTGCAATTTTACCACTGGAAAAACAAATGGGCTAGTTTCTTTGCCATAGGTAGTTGAGTGCAAGGAATGAAATGAGCCTGTTTTGAAAATGTGTCCACTATTACCAGGATTACAGTTTTCCCTTGTGACATAGGTAATTCTACGATGAAGTCCATCGAGACCACTGACCATGGTTGATTAGCTGTCTCTAACGGCTGCAATATCCCTGGGGGTTTCCCTCCTCGTTTCTTAGCCATTATAGAATTGGGCAGGAGGCTACATAATTAGAAATGTCCTTTTTCATGAATGGCCACCAAAATTGTCGATTCATTAAGTGCAGTGTTTTTACCTAGCCAAAATGTCCCGAAAGTTTGCTGCGATGGGAGAACTGTAATACTTCTTTTCTAAGACTTTCAGGCACGTAGAGTTTTCCTTCCCTGTACCAAAATCCCCCTTCTCCTTTTATGACTCCCTCCGACTTGTGGTTGCTTTCTTTTTCTACTTCTGCAATTAGTCTTTCTCCGCCGCCCCCCCCCCTTCTCTTTAAGGTTTTTACCTTTTTTCTTGGGAGTGGGTGGTTACAGCTCCTCCTAGCTGGTTTGGTGAGATGATGGAGTCAATCACCTCCTCTCTCTGACTATTGTGTTGGGGGAGTCTGGACAATGCATCTGCTAGGAAATTCCTTGAGCCTGGGATGTGTTTCAGGGTGAAATCAAACTTTGCAAAGAAGCCTGCCCACCGAATTTGTTTTTCAGTTAGTTTTCTTCTCCCAGTGAGAGTCTCTAAATTTTTATGGTCTGTCCAGATTTCAAATGGGACTCTTGCCCCTTCTGACCATGATCTCCAGGTTTTTAGAGCAAAAGTCACTGCGAACACTTCTTTGTCCCAAACGGACCAATTCCGATGCTCCTGGGAGATTTTTTAGAAATATACGCACAAGGTTTTAATGCCCCCTCTTCGTCAGGCTGCATCAGAATTGCTCCTACAGTAACGTCGGAGGCATTGCATTGGACCACGAAGGGTTTCAGTTCATATGGGTGAGTCAGTATGGGTTCACTAGTGAAGAGCCTTTTTAGTTTATTGAATGCCTCTTGGTATTTAGCCGTCCATTCCAATTTGGCCCCCGGTCGTTTAGCATCTGAGCCCTTCCCCTTGGTTTTGAGGAGGTCAGTTAGAGGCAACATTGTCTGCGCAAAGCCTTTTATGAAATTACGGTAAAAAATGGCGAACCCGAGGAAGGATTGGAGCTGTCTATGTGTTCTCGGGGGTTCCCAATCTAATACCGCCTGGATTTTAGCGGTGTCCATGGCTAGTCCTTTCCCTGACACTCTATATCCTAAATAATCAAGTTCCGTCTTGTGGAATTCACATTAGGATAGCTTAGTATACAGCTGATTTTCATACAGAGTGCTCAACACCTCCCGCACCAATCTCACATGTGATTGTAAATCCTTGGAATAAATAATTATATCATTTAGATACATCATGACCCCTTTGTATAGGTATTTGCGTAGAACTTAATTGATAAAGTTCATAAAAACCTCCAGGGCTCCTTGTAATCCAAAAGACATAACCAGATATTCAAATTGACCCATCGGTGCATTAAATGCTGTCTTCCATTCATCTCCCTTCTTTATGCACACCCGGAAATATTCATTCCGTAAGTCTAGTTTGGTGAAAATCTTCCCCTCTGACACTGTACTTGGTAAGTCTTTTATTAGTGGTATCGGGTACACATTGGAGGTGGAGATCCCATTAATACCCCTAAAATCTGTGCAAAGCTGAAGCCCGCCGTCCTTCTTCTTCTGGAAAAGTACCAGGGCGGCATGAGGGGCAGTAGCCGGTTGAATAAATCCTCTTTTTAAATTCTTGTCCAAAAATTTTTGTAACTCAGCTTTTTCTGCCTACCCCATCGAGTAGAGTTTGGCTTTTGGGAGTTCCTGCCTGGGGATTAGTTCTATCGCACAAAAGAGAATGGCCATACAAATTATTAATCAAGGACTACCAAATCTCATCAGTGCACAACTTGCCACAACAGATTCCATTGCTATTTCCACATTCAGCTTACTTTCCCTGTTTTTATGACCCTATTTGGGCCATTGGCTTCTGTTTGTCCCCCTCCCCTCGCCTTGTAGAGTTATTCAGTTTTACTTTATTTGAGACTCATGAGCCCCCCCCCCACCTGTACGTAGACCTGCCTCCGGATCTGCCCTCAAGAGTTGCCAAACCCTCATCCTTTCCCCCCTCTAATTGAGGACAGAATCTTTCTTCAAAGCATGCCTTTTGCCTTCTTTAAGACTTATCCATGTTTTGCGACCTGGAAAGTTCTTGTCCGGTACATGGCCCTAATTTCTCCTCTTTTGGATTTATTTCCTGCTCTAGTATCTAGTTCTCCCCACTGATGTTGGAGCTCTCAGTCAGCAGTTGTAATTTAACTTCTCTTCTGCTGTTTCCTTCTGTTTCCTGCTCTGGCATTCCTACCTCCCTTCTCCACCTGAGGGTGTTAGCTGACCCATCCTTTGTGGTGCTTGGAATTGCTCACCCAGATTTGGTAATCTCTCATCCAAATATTTTTATCAGTTCTCCTTGGAACAAATATTGTTTCTAATTTTTAGTTCTGAGATCTCTGTGCAGAGCTTTACTGCCAGCCTTCAAAATAATAAAAGGTTTATTTTTTAAAAAAGTAAAAAGTTACAAACATAATCTGAGCACAGCACACGATCAGCAACCAGAAGATTAAATAAAAGTTGGTTTGAAACACATCCTTCTACCCCTGGTTTAAAAACTTGCCCTACCAGATGTTTAAGCAGAGCAGGCACATCTGAGCTTAGAAAGTTACAACATCTTCTAATGATACCTCATTGCTTCAGGCTTCCAGCATCCAGCCGGGCCCAGCCATATGGTCAAATATGCTGCTGCTTGAAGGCTTTGGTCAGTCTCCATGGTCAAATATGGCTGTTGGCAACTGGCTGGAGAGTAGCAGTCTGTTGTGTTCCAGTCCTAGCTCTGAGAGAGTAGAGCCCCCCTTGCTCTTCAGAGCAAGCACTTTTACTAATCCTCTGACTCCACTCACTTTACATCACTCTCCACTCCTTGTTACCTGGTCCGCCCAGGGTTAGGATTCTTTTCCTGTTGTTCCCGGGAAGCCTCTTTTCTGGGAGGCATTCTGGGAAACCCCCATGTGTTTTGGGAAATCTCATTCCTGGAGATGGACTCTGGGGCTGCTCTAGCCCAACACCCTCCCCACTCGGTTTCCTGCCTGGAGGAGAAGGATGTCCATTGTCTCTTCATGTAGCTCCATTAGCATCTCTTAAGAGGTAGTCCAGATGCTGCTGTAATGCCAAAAGGCCAAATTCCTCCCCCCCTTCCTGCTTGCCTCTGAGTTCAGAGACAGAACCTTTTAAAGCCAGCTTGCCACCTCTCCAGGAGGCAAGGCATTCCTCCACAGGATATACGATGGAATGGTTATTTTGGTTTGAATGGTATGACGAAATGGTATGGAAGGAGAGCCATATTTACAGTAATAAATCTTCTGATCCCACATGAAGTCGTTACCTCTAGACTTAAATATCTTTCCATAATGCAGTTCAAGCATGTTAGATGAACAGCTGCAGAAATATGAGTCTTAAAAAGATTACAGAAACATAACACAAATGAAATTCAATGGTTAGTGAGAGCAGACTCAAATAAACATTTTAATACAAATAATGTAATTGTCAAGAGTCATATCTTGCCATGAATGTATGACTAATGCTGTGTCTTCCACCTGTAACCCCAGCTCTGTTTCGACTGTAACATATATGTAACCATTCTGACCTGGACAACAAGCAGGCTTCTCAGACAGTAAGCATTCCTCCCTTTTAATCAATCAATCAATCAATCAACATTTTAATCAATCAATCCCTTTTAATCAATCAATCAACATTTTATTTATATCCCACCCTCCCCGCCGAAGCAGGCTCAGGGTGGCTAACAACATCAAGTACAATAAATTATACAATAAGTATTTAAAAACAGCAACTAGTTTTAAAACAGTCTAATTTAAAATTTCTAAAATTAACATTCTGGTGCTATTTCAACATGGTGGTGAAAATCGCTTAGGCGGGTCCCTCTGTCATTTTAATCGGTGAAGGCCATCCCAAAAAGGATGGTCTTGCAGGCCCTGCGGAACTATTCAAGGCTCCGCAGGGCCCGCACTTCTTCTGGGAGCTGGTTCCATAGGTGTGGGGCTACGATAGAGAAGGCCCACATACGAGTGCTCTGCAGTTTTGCCTCCTTCGGCCCAGGGATAGTCAATTGGTTCTTCCCTGCTGACCTCAGTGCTCTTTGGGGTTCATACGGGGAAAGACGGTCCCTCAGGTAGGCAGGTCCTCGGCCATATAGGGCTTTAAAGGTAACAACCAGCACTTTGTAACGAATCCGGTATGTAATTGGCAACCACTGCAGTCTGCGCAGCCCTGGCTGTATGTGCTCCCACTTTGGGCCTAGCCGCCGTGTTCTGCACCAACTGCAGCTTCCGGGTTCGGCACAGAGGCAGCCCCATGTAGAGGGCATTACAGTAATCCAATCTCGAGGTGACTGTTGCATGAATCACTGTTGCTAGGTCCTGACGCTCTAGGAAGGGGGCTTTTCATGAAGGCCATGTGTTATCTGTTGCACCAGTGCTTCCCAGGTTCTATTTTTAGCACACTCTTCCAGGAGGGGGTTTCTTTCTCCTCCTGGGAAAATGTTTTGAATCTTGGTTCCCCCTTTGCAAACTCGCCAGATTTTGCTTACATAGTAATGGCTGAGGTAACACTATAATTGTATGGACTGACCCCTTGGGGTCAATTCTTCCAAGAAGTATCATGTCTCAATAAAGGACCTTATTTGATTTACATCATAGAGGCGTGCTTACTGAGAACTGTGCAGAACTTGGCAGTAATATATTATCAAGATCCTTTCAATCTGGCACCTCTTGGTGGCAAGGAACGTTCAAGACCCTCCTCACAAAGCTCCCTCATTTCTTGTATTACAGAGAACCTTTCAGAATTCCCGACAACAAAGTTCTTCCTCCAGTATCATCATATGTACATCATATGGACTCTCTTGGAGGAACTGTGAAATTGCCTGAGAATTTGTCTAAAATGGCAATTAATGCTTCATGAAATTCCAGCTGGTTATCAATGACTGGTGTAACTGCAGACATGTACAAAAAAGAATTGATCAAAACTTCTGAAAGGAACATACAAGAAAGGGCAGATATCTACTAGGGATGTGCAAAAAAAAAAAATTCGGAATTACACGGATTCGGAAGTACACGGGGAAAAAAAATTCGGATTCCCCATGCACTAATGAATACCGTATTCGGAATAGCCGCATATACGGTAGATGCACGGCTATTACCGAATATACGGCCCTATTATACCCTATGGGCCATTGAAATCAATGGCAAATAGGGTATATTTGAAGCCGCATGGAGGGGAGGGGGTTTGAGATAGAGCCCCCAAATTTGCAGGGGACCTGCAGGGGACTCTCCCCTCCAAGCCCCCCAAGTCCCAAAAAGATTGGGCCAGGGGATCCCATTCCAGGGGCACCCAAAGAGGGTGCCCCTATTCCATCATTATACCCTATGGGCCATTGAAATCAATGGCAACATAGGGCATAATTAGAGGCTACTGGGGGGCAGGGGGTTTGAGGGAGAGCCCCCAAATTTGCAGGGGACCTGAAGGGGACTCTCCCCTCCAACCCCCCCAAGTCCCAAAATGATTGGGCCAGGGGGTCCCTGTCTTTGGGCTCCCCAAAAGGCCCATTGCTAACAATGATGGGGAAAGCCCAATTAGCCACTTCCTCACTGTAATTGTCGTGGGAAAAGTGGCTCTGGGGAACAGGGGGTTTTGAGGAGAGCCCACCAAACTGCTGTGCAGCTTCAGGGCACTGTCCCACACAAAACCCACAAGGCCAAAAAAAAATTGGACCAGGGGGTCCAATTCCTGGGGCACCCAAAGCCAAACCTAACCACATCAGAGAATCTCTATAGGACCCACATGCACTACATCCCTCTATCTACTCTAACCCTGCAGGGCAGGCCTGGAAGCAATATAAAACCCAGTTGTAAGTTGTAACATCACTGCCACACAAAACACAATCTGCTCAAGGTCTGCTCTGCAGACCTGGCTGCAGCAAACCCAGATGCCAGCTCTCCAGCCCTGCCCCAAACAACACGGGGAGACCTGGCCAACCACAACAAACCTACTGGTTCTGGGTCTCTCACCCAGGTGCCAGCTTCCCTGCCACAGAACACACAATCTACAGATGCCAGCTCTCCAGCCCTGCCCCAAACAACACGGGGAGAGCTGGTCAACCACAACAAACCTGCTGCTTCTGGGTCTCTCACCCAGGTGCCAGCTTCCCTGCCACAGAACACACAATCTACAGATGCCAGCTCTCCAGCCCTGCCCCAAACAACACGGGGAGAGCTGGTCAACCACAACAAACCTGCTGCTTCTGGGTCTCTCACCCAGGTGCCAGCTTCCCTGCCACAGAACACACACAACCTACTCTATAAAAACAAGAAAGTGACCCAGCCCACACACACCCTCACCAACCCCCACACCAACCAGAGGCAATTTAAAAAACCAAAACAAAACCAGCAGAATCACAAAAGGCCAAGTGTTAAAAAAGTGGCCTTTTCACCAACAAGAAAATTAGGCCAAACAGCACCCCCCCCAAAAAAACCTGAAGATAAAAGTAACACAGCAGCAAAACAACACAGCAGCAACAAATCAAACAATGAAACAGTAAAAAACTCAACTTTTAATAATACAGGAACTCCCCCCCCCCCAAAAAAAAAAACCCTTCACCCTAACCGCAAGAAATCCAAGCCACCCAAATCAGGAGAAGTAAAAGGGCACTGCACTTTAAAAAGTCCTCTCACTAAATTAAGATATGGGCAAATTAGCAAAAAACCCACACCCCAGGCCCACACCCCCAGCAGAACCTAACCCCCAACCCCAAATAGGCTACTCACCCACCCAAATCTGAACAAGTAAAGGGACTCTAGTCCTTTTACCAACAAAAACTAAAACAAGAACCCCAAAACTCTTACCTTGTCTTCTCTGAGTCCAGGGAGGTCTCTGGTAAGGCAGTGAGACAGCAGCAGGCAGGAGCTAAAGCCAAAGGCAGCAGCACACAGCACAATCTCTCTCACACCAACTCACACCACATACACCAACACAGCAATGCAGGAAGACTCCTTAAAAAGGTTCTCTGGCCCTACAGAGAGCAATTTCAAAAAATAGCACTGCTCTCTCTGATTGGCCAGAGAACATTGCTTACTTGGATACCCAAGTAAGCAAAAGATCAAAATAACAATGTAGCTGATGGCTGGGCCATCAGCTACACAGTACACAACAACAGCCCTGCAAAGCATGCATTTACAATGCATTTTGCAAATGCATGCTTTGGATTGGCTGCTGGGGCTCCTCTTCCCCCTCCCCCCCTCCCTGTTCGCCACTAAAGGCGCCAAAGAAAGCAGCTCCTTTGAAGCTCCAGAAGCTAATTGCCGCCTTTTGAATTGACAGCCGCGTGTGCTGCTTACGAATAGCTATTCGTAAATACACAGCGAGTCTATTCGGCTGCTGTATAATGGGCTCTTATGGAAGTCGGCTGCAGGCTATTCCGTATGCGGCCGAATCAACACTGATTCGGCTGTAAATACAGCTTGGCCGAACCGAATGCACATCCCTAATATCTACATTATTAAAGGTCCTAGATTTGCTGTAAGGCTTTCTGCATTTATTAACAATGATATCAACAAAAAAATGAGTGACTGATGTCATAACAAGACTTCAACAAAACAGTTCTTCTGTAAGGGAAGTATTTTTTTTCCCTGAAGGATGGCTGTTTTCAAATGACAGAAGAGGAACATTTTTCTTTGAACTCCTTTCCGCAAAGCCAGATGAAACCGAGAATTCTTTTTTTAAAATGCTTCACATATATTTGCATAGAAGATGGCTCAGTGTCAGTCTGCTCAGAGTCTGGTGATAACCATTGCTACCATTCTGTTAACACATTTGCCAGATGTCAACAAAATGCTCTTCTTGGTATTAAGGGATCAGGAAAACAGATTGATTCGACCTGTACAGCCTGCCAGAGGATACCAGCAAACCACAGTAAAAATTGTATGCTTTTTAAAAGAAATAAAAGGCCAACGCCATGCTGGGAATTATTAGGAAGGGAACTGAAAACAAATCAGCCAGTATCATAATGCCCCTTTACAAATCGATGGTGCGGTCTCATTTGGAGTACTGTGTGCAATTCTGGTCACCGCACCTCAAAAAGGATATTATAGCATTGGAAAAAGTGCAGAAAAGGGCAACCAGAATGATTAAAGGGTTGGAACACTTTCCCTATGAAGACAGGTTAAAACGCTTGAGGCTCTTTAGCTTGGAGAAACGTCGACTGCGGGGTTACATGATAGAGCTTTACAAGATAATGCATGGGATGGAGAAAGTAGAGAAAGAAGTCCTTTTCTCCCTTTCTCACAATACAAGAACGCATGGGCATTCGATGAAATTGCTGAGCAGACGGGTTAAAACGGATAAAAGGAAGTACTTCTTTACCCAAAGGGTGATTAACATGTGGAATTCACTGCCACAGGAGGTGGTAGCAGCTACAAGCATAGCCAGCTTCAAGAGGGGGTTAGATAAAAATATGGAGCAGAGGTCCATCAGTGGCTATTAGCCACAGTGTGTATATATATATATGTGTGTGTGTGTGTGTGTATATATATAATTTTTTTGGCCACTGTGTGACACAGAGTGTTGGACTGGATGGGCCATTGGCCTGATCCAACAGGGCTTCTCTTATGTTCTTATGTGACACAGAGTGTTGGACTGGATGGGCCATTGGCCTGATCCAACATGGCTTCTCTTATGTTCTTAATTATATATATTTCATCTTTGTTTCTGCACTCTGGAATTAGATTCCCACCCTCAATTTAGAGCCTAGAGTTCTTCTGGAATTACAACTGATCTCCTGACTACGGAGATCAATTTCCTTGGAGGAAGTGGCGGCTTTGGCAGGTTGACTGTATGGCATCACACCCTTGTTGAACTCAATCCACAAACTTCTCAGGCATCTACCCCAACTCTAGGAACTTTCAAAGCTGGAACAGATAAGCCTTCCCTGGAATGAAGACACAAGGAGCCAAAACGTAGGTTAAATCAGATTTATTAATGACTGATCTGCATTATTAATTATACATCTAATTTTCTGTGGGTTGTGAAGAAACGCCATTTTAGGCTAGGGTCATCTGTGAGTTGGCAGGAAAAGACTGTCAAACTCAAAGAAGGTTTTGGGCCTAGTCTCTTCCTCCTTCCCCCTCCCCTCCTGTCTGGAACCAGCAATTCTGAGGATGCCTCCTAGAGAGACAGGAAGTATTTCAGGCTGGTTTCCCAGAAGGCTGCAGGAGAGTAGACCAGTTCCTGGGCGGGAACTGGGTTTTATATTAGATATTTTGGGTGGGAAGCCTTCAGTCTGAGTTTGAGTTCAGGCAATTCAGTTGAGTTGATGAGTTTGTCTGTTCTGGAAGGTATGGTCAGGGCAAGTATTAGAATAGGGAGAGAAGGAGCATTTTTCCCTATTATGATTTGTTGCTTCTGTTCACTTTTTTAAAAAATGCCTGTAAATAGTTATATAATGTAAATAAATATTTGTTTGTTATAATCTTGAGTCCCTCTGTGCCACGTAGTTTCCCCAACTGCCTTAGACCATGTTACTGTAAGAGGGGAGTCCAGGGAAGGGGGATGGCATACAGTTAACAAGGGTGCCAATCCTCCACGGGTCTCCCAAGGAAGGACTTTGGTCTCTGTGATAACCAGGTGCTGGATAGAAGAGGACCTTGAGGCCAGGCCTCAGAACTGGCAAGGGGGATTGGGAGTCCTGTTCCTCTCTGTCAGGAACCCCGAAATTGAGCGAGTGGTGGCAGCGTGCTGAAGTGGCAGGAAGAGGATTAGCTCCCTCCAGGAGTTGGAAACCCAAAAGAGAGTTGACAGGACTGGGTCTGAAGGCCGAATCGGGCCGGTTCCGCAACATGGGTTATTTGTGCTAAAGTCTTCCAGATGGATATGGTGAAATCCACCCACAGTCCCAAAAGGCAGAAGGACTTCTTCAGTGACAGAAATGAAATGTGGCTTAATTTAACGAAAAATTAGAAGGAATCCTAAGACTCATTTCTTTTTTATTGGCATCACGTTGCAAGATAATCAAATGTCATTTATAAAGTCCTGGAAAAGTTTATTGCCATAGTGTGTAAACTTTAATTTATAAGCCACAGCAGCATCTTCTAGCGATGCTTATAAATGAGCAAAGGAATAAAGAGTCTGTCTACTCTTAACGCCATGGCAACAGAATCAAATGCTAAATATGCCTATCCACATTATACCTCAGTTTGTCCTCTGCTCAGGCAACTATGCATACTAGACATAAGATCAGGGAAAAATCTGTCCTACAGCATCGTTGGCAATGGAACTGTTCAAATGCAAAACATGGCACATCAGCATGGTTGCCTGAGCAACAGGGATGCATTATCTCCCCCTCCCTTCCATTCCAAGAAAGAACGTTGTTTGACAACAGTCATATTGTCTCACAGACCATTCCGATTGACGATATAGCACTTGTAACACCATCCAGTTCACTGATGGATTTCCGATTGGCTGGGATCATGAGGTGAAGAAACCTTTTCAAGTAAAATAATGATGTCCAGCAAGAGACAGATGTGGGACAATAGATGTAAGGCACAACAATGCCTGAAAGAGTCAAAAGTCGTTTTTTCCTTTTGACATAAATGTTTTCTCTCCCCACCCCAAGCAGCAAGCTTTATAGCAAAAGCTGAACTTCACAAAATCTTGCACAGCACTGGTGATGCCAGTGAGGTAATAGGACTGTGAAGTGATGACTGTGCCATCGCTCCTTTGTCATACCAGGAACACTGATACACCAGAATGTGGAAACGGATGGCAGATTCCCAACATCGTTGTTAGTATTTGGTATTGCTGCAGGAGAGCAACTTTGGTGTGGAGAGCCAGTTTGGTGTAGTGGTTAAGTGTGCGGACTCTTATCTGGGAGAACCAGGTTTGATTCCCCACTCCTCCACTTGCACCTGCTAGCATGGCCTTGGGTCAGCCATAGTTCTGGCAGAGGTTGTCCTTGAAAGAGCAGCTGCTGTGGGAGCCCTCTCCAGCCCCACCCACCTCACAGGGTGTCTGTTGTGAGGGAGGAAGGTAAAGGAGATTGTGAGCCGCTCTGAGACTCTTCGGAGTGGAGGGCGGGATATAAATCCAATATCTTCATCTACCTCACAGGGTGTCTGTTGTGGGGGAGGAAGGTAAAGGAGATTGTGAGCCACTCTGAGACTCTTCGGAGTGGAGGGCGGGATATAAATCCAATATCTTCTTCTTCTATTCTGACACACTGTTAACAAGGCAACTCACTTAGTGCTGCTTAGTGACATACAGAATAATAGATTGAGGACCTAGGGGGAGGTCGGGCAATAGTGAAGAAAGAAGCAAGAACATGCAAACTAGGTTTGAAAAGAAGTGCCCATGGGCCATGACTTTATTGAATACAACAGCAGGAACACTGGCGCAGCATAGGGATGGATCCAGCATCGGGCAACCCGCATGCGACTTTCCCATCCTGCCTGCTGAGGGGGAAACTGTGGCATGGCAAACCTAGGAACCAACCAGTCACCAGCCACTGAGTGGTCCCCTTGCCATCTGGTGGTGAGAGCCAGCAGCCAGCCCCCGAGCTGGGTACGTCACTGTTTGGCTCTATCCCAAATGGGGGAAGCAGGCATGTAGGCACAGCCTTCCACTGCAAAAAGATCCATCCCAATGCTCAAAGTGCCACAAGAAAGGGGCGACTCATCCCACTTTCTCCAATGCTCCTACAGCTGCAACCAAAAGGTAAATCACTATGCACACTATGCAGCCTGGTGTCCAAGCTCCATTCCAAGAGTGGACCCTGTATGCTCTGAAGATGGCTGGTTACCTACAGGAAATGTCTGTGTGTCGGATGATTCACACATGCAAGGACTCTAGGAGCCAGCCAGTCACTTTACACACTTCCCATCTGGCCAAATAAGTCAGGCTCTGTTCATTAATACTATTGCTAAATGCTGATTACTAACTATATTGATTAATGCCTAGATGTGCTCACTAACACAGGGGCCAGAATAGTGAAGAGGGAGGGGGGAGAAATAGAGAGTAGCTTCCCAGGAATATCAAAGGTTGCCAAGTCCTCTTTGAAGTAGAAAGTATGTGCCAGATTCTCACCTCCCTAGAGGCAGCAAGGACATTGCCTCCGGGAAAACGTAACCACCAACTGAAAAGATAAGGGGGGGACCGTTGAGAAAACTCTCACATGCAAAAGCAGCCTTTTGTTTTGGGAATTGGGGGTAGAGGCAATTGCTTTGATGTAGAATGTCAAATGCCAATGATGTGAACTGATCTCCATCGGTTCCAATGCCTACCAAGCTGGAGCAACTCTGAAGTATCCAATAAATGCAACTTTGTTTCAAATACCAAGTCTGCTTATTTGTGAGCTTCAATGAACCTCCGCCTGACAAAATCTCTTTCTGGGGAGATGGCCCATGTCACTCGTGATACGCCAGTTGCTCAGACCAGAATAGCATTATATCAGTGAACCTGGCTGAGAGTATATGCAAATCAGTGGTGATTGAGGAGGCAAGCACTGCCCATTTTTGAGCTGGGAGGACATTTTCACCTAGTTGTATGTCTAGGACATCTGGAGATCCATGATGAAAAATGTGACAAGAAATGGTAGGCACAATAGAGTCACAAGCAGTGTTCCCTCTAAGCTGAGATTTTTAGCCTCCAGCTCACACATTTTTGTCTTAGCTCAGGAAGGATGAACCCAGAGCACACTAATTTATTCAGGAGCTCACAACTTTAACGCCAGTAGCTCACAAAGGAGAATTTTTGCTCACAAGTCTCTGCAGTTTAGAGGGAACATTGGTCACAAGGTATTCCTTTTGTGGCCCAGCCAGGTGATCTGCAGGTGGTTGCCAAGTCCCATGTTGATGTTCCAGCCCAATAATGCCACATAGTTATCCACTCAGAAGATGATGCTATGTCCAACAATCCAGACAGACTTGCACTGACCTTCAGGGGCTGGAAATGAGAGAAGTTAGTTGTGTGTACTGAGGACAAATATAAGCTCTATATGTGGAAGAACGCCAACAGCTGATGGACCAGAACATGTTTTCTGGGAAACACAAGACAGTGGCCTCTGTGGTAGCCCCAATGAGGAAGAAGTGAAAGCCATAGTCTGTGGAGGAGGGGCCCAAAGCCACAATGCAGATGTGCATGATGCTGGAAAATTGGAATCTAGACAGGAATGACCCATAAGCATGAATAAGGAAGATCCAGGACAGAATGCCTTAAAGTACTTTGCTGGACTACAGACATGGCAGGCTAGGCCCAAGGAGGCAGACCATAGGTGGATTTGCAGCCCCCTCCCCCACAGGTCAGCTTTTGATTGGCATAACGTAATGTAGAGTTCAGTATCCCAGATGAACACATCTTCTAGGGCTAGGGCCTGCCCAGGGGCTCTGGTACAGAACCATGAACAGCTCTCTGCTGCAAAAAGGCGGATTTGTAGCCCCCTCCCCCACTGGTCAGCTTTTGATTGGCTAACATAATATAGAGTTCAATGTCCCAGATGAACACATCTTGTAGGGCTTGGGCCTGCCCAGGGGTTCTGTGGTATGGAACCGCGAACAGCTCTCTGTCAGCAAAGGGTTCATTGAAGTTTCAAAATGATCAAACTTGTCTTTGTTCAAAACTAAGTTTCTTTTATTGATTACAACAATGTTACTCTCTACGCAGGTTCATTGAAACTGATAACAGATAGCTAGAAACATTGGCATTTATGGATACACTTCAAAGGCTTAGAGCTTTAAATCACTTCTCATAATAAAACTATAGTCGTCCCTGCAAGTAACACTTTCTCAGGCCCGCTTATCTCCCATCGGTGATGGTTGCTCTGTCCCCCCTGGTGATGTCCTTGCTCTTTCTTGGGAGGTGCTAGCTTGGCGCTCTGCACTTCAAAGGCATTGCTGGCCTGTGGGGTTTTGGCACCCGTCGTTCCCACCCCTCCTCTTTCTCTTGCAGGGCACAAGGGTTAGTGGCACAGTTTTATTCAGCAATAGGGTTAGTAAGCAGGTATCAAAAAGCAATCATAAAGCATTAATGACTTCAATGAAACATATGCCTGACACTCTGCTGTAAAAAGCCCTGTAAAAAGTGAGCAAAAGGGTCACCTGTGGGGCCTGCTGAATGAGACCACCAATGAAATGGGCCTGTATGAGTGCAGCCTTGGGGCTGAGTTCCTCCTCCAGTCTTTGATGGCATGTTGAGCCACAAAGGAATCACAAGGGTCAGGAAAGGCTGAGGGCTTTGCAATGAAATAGAATTGATGACAGATGGATGCCCATTGTCTTTGGTGCAAGACTCCTCTCCTGAAGAGACACTAAGGAATGCAGCATTGAAGCCTTGGTAGTTGGTCAGGGGCTAAATGACCTGAAGGAAATGGGAAAAGATTAAAATGCTAAGACAACATGGGTGTAAGACCAGTGGGTAAAGGGGGCAATGGTTCTGAACACTCCATGCATGATCACACACTGCCAACCATCCACAGCTTCTCCAGGAAATGGTCTGGGTGACTAATCATATTGGGGGGCCAGGATGTGGAACCTCTCTTTCTGAAACAGAGACAAGGTGTCTGCAGTGTCTTTATTGACACCTGCAATATATCAGACTGAGAAGATGTTACATGAGAGACTGGCCAAGACAGACCTGCAGACCAATTGCATTATCCACTCTGAACATGAAGACTGGATGTTGACAACCCTGATGACCACTTGGTTGTCTTACCGGAACATTCTGAGTTTGTTCTAGAAGGTGCTTCACCAAATGATGACTGCCACCAGGATTGGAAAGAATTCCAGAAAAGTACGGTCCCTGAGTATTTCAGTACTGGCCCAATGCAGGGGCCACATTCGAGAGCACTGACAACCTGTGAAGTAGACGGAGCAAGCTGAATGCAGAAGGCATGCCCTTCAGAAACTACCCTGCAAGCAAAATTAATGTGGCCCAGAAGGACCTGCATCTCCTTCAAGGTGCATTTAGAGCAGCCAATAATCTGAGTTAACAGGCCCTAAAGTGACGAAAGCTTGTTGTTGGACAAGTGAGATGTGCCTTGGACAGAATCTCACAGTATGTCCAAATATGTTATCTGGGTGGCTGGACCTTCACAGGAACCCCCAGCTTGGCTGCAAGGACCTGCTCAGGCAGGGGTACTTGCAGGGCCAGTAGATAAAAAATCATCAAGGTAGTGGATGACATGAGGACAGTTGGTGTGGACCTTTACAGCAAAACACCTTTTTTCAGGGCTCTTCCAAGTCCCGAGGAGTGAATTGGTAGAAATCAGCACAATGTTGTGTATGAGTACTGGCCCCTTTACAAAAAAATACTGTATAGCCCAAACAGATGGGAAGACAAAGATACTACAATCTGAAAGTCAGGAGCTTACCCACTGATCTCTCAGTGCTGTGATGAGTCAGCCTCCCTCAGATCAATAACCCCTTCTCTATACGTCCTGCAACAGTGTAGACCAGGGATCCTCAAACTACGGCCCGCGGGCCAGATGCGGCCCGCTGAGGACGTTTATGCGGCCCGCCGGGTTATGGCAAAATCAGACCGGAAGTGACGTTTGACCTAACCTCGCGTTAGCAACGCACACTTCCGGCACTGGGCTGAGGCGGCGGAGACAGAGTGTGAGGTGATACCGAGGTGAGGTGAGTTCCCAGGCCGGGGTGTGTGGTGTGGGGAAGGGAGAGAGATGCAGAAGACGGAGAACTGACGACCTGCGGCCTTGTACAGTAACGGCAGTCCGGCCCTCCAACAGTCTGAGGGACAGTGAACTGGCCCCCTATTTTAAAAGTTTGAGGACCCCTGGTGTAGACATTCATGTGGCACACTGCCATAATATGCAGGTCTATGAGTGGAAAAAAATGCCTAGGGAATAATTTTTGTATAACCTGTTGTGCCGCTGCAAAAGAGAAAATAAATAGATTTGTTCCTCATATTCCCAGGCATGCAAATCTGATTGATAGTTTACAAACTGTGCATTTACTCTGTTTTTTTTTTTAAAAATGATTTCTTCACTTTTCAAAGTGGCTAGTTCTTTTAGTCATACACATTCTTCGAGAAGCTATAAGTATTCAGACAGGCTTCAGAACTAGATTGATTTAAGAAGTCTTTAAGACTATTTGTTTCAGTTCCTGTGTCCTTTATAGAGCATTGGTTTTGTTTTACTTTTAATTACAGCCACGATAGTGTTTTGTGAGGGTCCCACTGGGGTATAAAATTAGAAGGCAGAATATACATTCTAAAACGGAATAAAATGTCTTGTGGCACTGCACAAAAATATCAGGAAAGATAAGAAGATAAAAAATAACATGCAATCAAGTCTCATTGGAAGAGCCCCAAGGCACAGAGTGGTAAACTGCAGTACTGCAGTCCAAGCTCTGCTCACAACCTGAGTTCGATCCCGGCAGAAGCTGGGTTCAGGTAGCCAGCTCAAGATTGACTCCACTTTCCATCCTTCCGAGGTCAGTAAAATGAGTACCCAGCTTGCCGGGGGTAAAGTATAGATGACTGGGGAAGGCTATGGCAAACCACCCTGTAAAAAGTCTGCCATGAAAATGTTGTGATACGACATCACCCTAGAGTCAGAAATGACTGGTGCTTGCACAGGGGACTACCTTTTTCAGTCTCATTGGGCAATTCCAATCTGGAGCATTCCAGGCAAGGTATGAACAGAGGTCGTTTGCTGTTGCCTCCCTCCATGTAAACACCGCAGTCTTTCTTGCTGGTCTCCCATCCAAGCACTAACTGTGACCAACCCTTCTTATTCAGGCTATTCTGACTGCAAGCAGATTTATTAAGATGTGGCATGGAAGTCACAATATAACACACAATTGGAAATATATTTGGAATATATTTGGAAATATATATATTATCTGTTCTTCCATGGAGTGATAATATATTTTCGATACATAAAGGCTGCCTGTTTTTGATACAACCAAATGAGTGAGACTGGTGTTGTCTTTCCCCATATGCATACACTTGGTCCTGCCATGTGACGACACTACTTATGCACAACATATAGTCCTATGGAATTATTTCATGGGATTCATGCCCCAGCTGCACTTTTGTTACATATGAAGAGGTCCTTCAAAATCCAGTTCTGGGATGTGAGCGGCTTTTCTAACCGCTGCTCACCATCGCTACTTTTGCTCTGTGCTTTCAAGCAGTTTTCTCCAACTTCGGAAACCAATACCACCGTAACAGTTCCGTTTTGCAAAATGTTAAAAATATCTCAAGATTAACTGTGAGCAGCTGATCTTCTCAGATTCTGGCATAATTATCGTTGAATTTTAGTTTCTTTATTTCCCCCGTCCTACTCATTACAGCTTCTGGATTTGGTGACTGCTTGATGATTTCTTCGGTTTCTGGCCCGTGCCATTATGGCAGAGCTCCAGAGACAGCTGTAGTTAAGAATGCAGTTAATTCCTGGAGCGAGAACCTCATTGAAGGTAATGACAATACTGCCATTAAATTCCACTAAACGTGCAGTTTAGCTCTGTGTGTCAGCTCGATTAAAAAGATAACTGAAGGACTGCCATTCTGGGTCAGCCCAGTGGTCCGTTGAGCCCGGTATTCCACCTCTGACAGTGGCCAACAGCAGAGGCATCCGAGGAAATGAATGAGAAGTCACGGGGCAGTAATGGAGCGATCCATCATCCTCTGTTGTTCAACCTCAGCTTCCTGTAATAAGCAGTTTAGGGGTGCCTTGGCAATGAGGTTGCTCTTAAATCTTCCTGAAGTTTACACCTGGGAGGACCAAAAAAATACAACTCTGGTCTTTGAAGATGAATGTTTATGAAGAGTTGTGCGTGTTTGAATGGAAAATGTATTACAGAAGTCAGCAAGAAAGACCAAACATGCTGCTTATTCTACTACTTTGCATGGTTTCCTGCCCTACACGTTTGTACAGTTTGGAAGAACATTTGGAGCAGCATGCATAACCATCATTCGTTGAGTGTGCCCTGGAAAACAATTTGTGGGCTGTGTAGTAATTTGAAAAGATGATAGGTCAAAAGGCAGCAGATGCACTTTTGCGGGTGTGTTTGCTCATCTACAATAACATTATCCCCTCCGAGGGGCACATTTGTATCGTGAGAACACATGAGATTTCACGTATCGGAGCCCAAATTGCAAAGACAGACGGACATGATGAAAATATTCTTATCAATTCTTCTTTAATTATTCTAAATATTTATACCGCAGCTCTCCAGACACATACTTGAAATGGGTCACGTAACAATAAAAAAACCCTCATAAAGTAAAACAATAATCAAATAAACAGAAATAAAATCTAAGAGCGTAAAAAGCAGTGCACTGAATTAAGATAGCCAGGCCTCTGCTTATGATTCAGAGGTTGGGGGATTGCAACACTCACCTCACGATTCAATCAGCACTTCGCATGTCCACCACAAATTAGGGATTCTTGAATACCAACCAGTTGAGCTTACATCCTGTTCACCAGTAGGAATGGGCACAAACTGCATTTTTGTGGTTTGTAGCTAAGCCACAAATTGAACCACATAGACTGGCTTGTGAGCCAAACCAGTTTGTATTGGTTCATGAAGAATTAGAAGTTTAAGCCCTTGCTTTCTGCTGACTGTACAAAGTGGCAGGGAGAAGAAAGCAGGGATCTAAATGGCTCTGAGCCATTTAAATTACTTCTTCCTGCTGGCCATGAAAAGTGGCAGAAAGCAGGGGTTAAATGGGTCAGAGCCACTTCACCCCCAGCTTTCTGTTTGCTGTGGCTTTTGGTGGTGAGCAAAAAGCAGGCATTTTTACCCCCTGCTTTCGGTGGAGGGCAAAAAGAAGGCATTTCATCCCGAGCTTTTTACGGTCATGGCTTTTTGCAGTGAGCAGAAAGCAAAGGTGAAATGCCCCAGTTATTTAAAACCCTGATTTCCCTTTTTCAATGGCTTCTCTATGTAATTGAAAATCCAGAAACATAAACACAATTTCAACAGGAAGGACGGAAGTTTAAAAATGAATGGGGCAGGGCTTCCAGTTCTGAAAAACACAAAATGCCCTACAGCTTACAACAGCACTACAGATAAGATTAGAATTTCAATAGCCAATCCATATGCAAAGGACCCTCTCAGGTAAGCTCCTCCATTAGCATGTCACAGCCCAGGAAGCTCTCACAAGATAATAACTCAGCCCTACCCCACCTGCCTGAGTAGATATACATTACATCTGCCTGAGTAGATATACATGCTATATGTTACCGACCTTGACAGGAAGAAATTTAATGCTGTTTGTATTTGAAAGAAGATGCCCTTAGTTAAGTGTTGCCTACGTCAGATAATTTTATTACTATTTTGTTGGTTGTACATAGTTTTATATTGTTATGTTATATTTTAGCTTGGTGTTGTGTTGTACTGTTATTGATGAGTTGTGTTGTTGTTGTTGATTGGCCTAGAGCCGCAATAAACTGACTGACTGACATTACATGTCTACCAACTTCTTCTCAAATTGACCCAGAGAGAATTCCAGTTTTCTGGGTTACACCTCTGAGGATGCCAGTCACAGTTGCTGGCGAAACATCAGGTCTCACAATGCCAAGACCATGGCCACACAGCCAGGAAAATCTACAACAGCCAATGAACTCCAGCTGTGAAAGCCTTTGGCAAGTCTTTGCTTTTATTATTTTGTTACTTGAGATTATAGCAGCATTCGGCATGGTTGAATATGAGTTCTTGACCCACTGCCTCCCCAATGTGGGATTTTGTGGGGTAGACTTGCAGTGGCTCACCTCATTTCTCCATGGTTGGGGACAAAGGGTAGCACAAAGGGAGAAGGTGCAAACTAGGTACCCCTTAACATGTAGGGTCCCTCAGGGGGCAATACTTTCCCCAATGTTGTTTAACATCTATATGCAAACCCTTTCCCAGCTAAGAACGTAAGAGAAGCCATGTTGGATCAGGCCAATGGCCCATCCAATAAATAAATAAATTATACACACACACACTGTGGCTAATAGCCACTGATGGACCTCTACTCCATATTTTTATCCAACCCCCTCTTGAAACTGGCTACGCTTGTAGCCACCACCACGTTCTGTGGCAGTGAATTCCACATGTTAATCACCCTTTGGGTGAAGAAATACTTCCTTTTATCCATTTTAACCTGACTGCGCAGCAATTTCATCGAATGCCCATGAGTTCTTGTATTGTGAGAAAGGGAGAAAAGGACTTCTTTCTCTACTTTCCCCATCCCATGCATTATCTTGTAAACCTCTATCATGTCACCTCGCAGTCAACGTTTCTCCAAGCTAAAGAGCTCCAAGCGTTTCAACCTTTCTTCATAGGGAAAGTGTTCTAACCCTTTAATCATTCTAGTTGTCCTTTTCTGGACTCTATCCAATGCTATAATATCCTTTCACAGTGAACAAACATGTGGCCAAAGGAGACCTGATAGATGTTGTTTACCTTGACTTCCAGAAAGCTTTTGATAAAGTTCCTCATCAAAGGCTCCTTAGAAAGCTTGAGAGTCATGGAGTAAAAGGACAGGTCCTCTTGTGGATCAAAAACTGGCTGAGTAATAGGAAGCAGAGAGTGAGTATAAATGGGCAGTCTTCGCAATGGAGGATGGTAAGCAGTGGGGTGCTGCAGGGCTTGGTACTGGGTCCCATGCTCTTTAACTTGTTCATAAATGATTTAGAGTTGGGAGTGAGCAGTGAAGTGGCCAAGTTTGCGGATGACACTAAATTGTTCAGGGTAGTGGGAACCAGAGAGGATTGTGAGGAACTCCAAAGGGACCTGTTGAGGCTGGGTGAGTGGGCGTCAACGTGGCAGATGCAGTTCAGTGTGGCCAAGTGCAAAGTAATGCACATAGGGGCCAAGAATCCCAGCTACAAATACAAGTTGTTGGGGTGTGAACTGGCAGAGACTGACCAAGAGAAAGATCTTGGGGTCGTGGTAGATAACTCACTGAAAATGTCAAGACAGTGTGCGTTTTCAATAAAAAAGGCCAACGCCATGCTGGGAATTATTAGGAAAGGAATCGAAAACAAATCAGCCAGTATCATAATGCCCCTGTATAAATCGATGGTGCGGTCTCATTTGGAGTACTGTGTGCAATTCTGGTTGCCGCACCTCAAAAAGGATATTATAGCATTGGAGAAAGTCCAGAAAAGGACAACTAGAATGATTAAAGGGCTGGAACGCTTTCCCTATGAAGAAAGGTTGAAACGCTTGGGACTCTTTAGCTTGGAGAAACATCGACTGTGGGGTGACATGATAGAGGTTTACAAGATAATGCATGGGATGGAGAAAGTAGAGAAAGAGGTACTTTTCTCCCTTTCTCACAATACAAGAACTCGTGGGCATTCGATGAAATTGCTGAGCAGAAAGGTTAAAAAGGATAAAAGGAAATACTTCTTCACCCAAAGGGTGATTAACATGTGGAATTCACTGCCACAGGAGGTGGTGGCGGCCACAAGCATGGCCACCTTCAAGAGGGGTTTAGATAAAAATATGGAGCAGAGGTCCATCAGTGGCTATTAGCCACAGTGTGTGTGTGTGTGCGTGTGTGTATATATATATATATAATTTTTTTGGCCACTGTGTGACACAGAGTGTTGGACTGGATGGGCCATTGGCCTGATCCAACATGTCTTCTCTTATGTTCCAAATGAGACCGCACCATCGATTTATACAGGGGCATTATGATACTGGCTGATTTGTTATCAATTCCCTTCCTGGTAATTCCCAGGATGGGGTTGGCCTTTTTTATTGCAATCGCACACTGTCTTGACATTTTCAGTGAGTTATCTACCATGACCCCAGGATCTCTCTCTTCATCAGTCTCTGCCAGTTCACACCCCATCAGCTTGTATTTATAGCTGGGATTCTTGGCCTCAATGTGCATTATTTTGCACTTGACCACATTGAACCTCATCTGCCACGTTGATGCCCACTCACCCAGCCTCAACAGATCCCTTTGGAGTGCCTCACAATCCTCTCTGGTTCTCACCACCCTGAACAATTTAGTGTCATCTGCAAACTTGGCCACTTCACTGCTTACTCCCAACTCCAAATCATTTATGAACAAGTTAAAGAGCATGGGACCCAGTACTGAGCCCTGCGGCACTCCACTGCTTACCGTCCTCCACTGCGAAGACTGCCCCATTTATACTCACTCTCTGCTTCCTATTAATCAGCCAGATTTTGATCCATAAGAGGACCTGTCCTTTTACTCCATGCCTCTCGAGCTTTCTAAGGAGACTTTGATGAGGAAGTTTATCAAAAGCTTTCTGGAAGTCAAGGTAAACAACATCTATTGGGTCTCCTTTGTCCATATGTTTGTTCACTCCCTCAAAGAAATGTAACAGGTTAGTGAGGCAAGATCTTCCCTTACAGAACCCATGCTGAGTCTTCCTCAATAACCCGTGTTCATCAATGTGCCTACTCATTTTGTCCTTAATAATGCTTTCTACCAACTTTCCCGGTATTGAAGTCAGACTGACTGGCCTATAGTTTTGGGCTAGGGTGTCACCTGCTAATGGATGGCTGCCCAGACTCCACCCACAAAATCTGGCCTAGAGACTGTGGTGGGCTGGCTGACAGGAGTCAACTGACACTGAATCCAACTAAGATGGAGGTTCTGTGGTTGGCTGTGTGTGTCAGCGACTGGGATGCCAACTTCCCACCTTTGGTGGTGTACTGCTGACACCAGCACAGATCGTCAGGAGTTTAGGCATGGTCCTGGATACCTCCTTATCTATGGAGGTCCAAATCACAAGCACCAAGTTGGCATTGGTCCGTCCTTGACCCATTTCAGTCCGGCTTTCGCCTGGGACATGGGATGGAGACGGTGTTGGTTGCCCTAGTGGATGACCTTCAACGGCATCTGGATCGGGGTGGCTCGGAGGTGCTGTTGCTGTTAGACCTGTCGGCTGCGTTTGACACGGTCGACCATCGGCTACTGACTTGCTGCCTCGCCGACGCGGGGATTCAGGGGTTGGCCTTACAGTGGCTTTCCTCTTTCCTGAAAGGTTGGGGACAAAGGGTCGCAATTGGGGGGGAGCTATCCCGGAGGTGCACACTCGATTGTGGTGTGCCCCAAGGGGTGGTTCTCTCCCCGATGTTATTTAACATCTACATGCGGCCTCTTGCCCAGATTGCCCGAAGGTACGGGCTAGGGTGTCACCAGTATGCTGATGACACCCAGCTCTATCTACTGATGGATGGCCAGCCGGTCTGTGCCCCGGAAAATCTTGATCGGGCACTACAGGCCGTGGCTGAGTGGCTCAGACTGAGTGGGCTGAGGCTAAATCCTGTGAAGACAGAGGTCCTTTGCTTGGGTCGCCGCGGGCTGGGAGGGGGAATCCCCCTACCAGTTTTTGACGGTGCGCCTCTGACAGCGGCGGACAGGGTCAGGAGCTTGGGGGTGCTATTGAAGCCTTCCCTAAAGATGGAGGTTCAGATAGCAGCCGCTGCCAAGTCTGCGTTTTTTCATCTTAGGCGGGCAAGGAAGTTGGCCCCCTTCCTGGAGCACGACGACCTAGCAACAGTGATCCATGCTACGGTCACCTCGAGGTTGGACTACTGCAATGCCCTCTACATGGGGCTGCCCCTGTCCCAAACTCGGAAATTGCAGCTGGTGCAGAATGCCGCGGCCCGGCTGTTATTGGGTCTCCCAAAGTGGGGACACATTCGGCCGGGTCTTCGGACCCTGCACTGGCTTCCAGTGATATACCGAGTCCGGTACAAGGTGCTGGTTATTACATTTAAAGCCCTATATGGCCTGGGACCTGCCTACCTGAAGGACCATCTCTCCCCACATGTTCCCCAGAGAGTACTGAGGTCGGGAACACAAAATCTCCTCACTATCCCTGGGCCAAAAGAAGCCCGCCTGAAATCCACCAGAGAAAGGGCTTTCTCCGTTATGGCCCCTACATGGTGGAATCAGCTGCCGGAGGAGGTGAGGGCCCTGCGGGACCTTGTCCAGTTCCGCAGGGCCTGTAAGACGACCCTTTTCTGGCTAGCCTACACCTAGCTAAGATGAGAACTCAATGTAGTTTGCCAGACTTCTGTTTTATATGTTTTATATGTATTTGGAACGTTTACTGGTTTTTAAGGTTTTAACTGTTTAAATGTTTAATGGTTTATATATTTAAATATTGTTTAATTTTTATGTTGATCAATTGCTGGAAGCCGCCCTGAGCCACTTGTGGGAAGGGCGGGATACAAGTCATAGATAAATAAATAAATGTTGTCATCTACACAAAGTGTGGCAGCTAGCCCCTTTCCTGCCCATTTCCTGTCTTGCCATGACCTAGCTACAGTAATCCACGCAATAGTCACATCCAGACTGGATTACTGTAACTTGCTTTACACTGGTCTGACCTTGAAACTGATCCAGAAACTCCAACTGATTCAGAATGCAGTGGTGCAAGTCCTGACGGGAACATCATGGACAGCACATATTCAACCTGTGCTGCATTAGCTGCACTGGCTTCTGGTGGAGTACTACGGTAGGTCAGGTTCAACGTTTTGATATTGACTTTCAGGGTCTTAAGAGGTCTTGGATCAGCACACCTTTGGGACTGCCTTCTCCAGCATGTCTCCCAAAGAGCATTACACTCTGCTGAGGATGAGTTATTAGTGATCCCCAGCCCCAAAAGACATCTGATTGTCCTTGATCAGGGCCAGGGATTTTTCAGCCCTGTTTCCTGCCTGGTGGAACTCTGCCAAATGACATCCATGCTCTGTGGGACCTTATGCCATTCTGCAGGACTTGCAAGGCAGAGATTTTCCACCAGACATTTGGTTGAGGACAGCAACAGGCATCATCTCTGTCCTCCTTCTTCCCCCTCCTCAACTATGCCCATCTATGTGGCAGAGATACAGCTTGGAAATTAATGTATAACACTGTTTGAATAATGCTAATCATGAACTTATTTTAATTAGTTTATTCAACTATTGGAATATTTTTATATGATGTTCTTACTTTTGTTGTTCATCACTCAGAGCCCTGAGTAAATAAAATAAATATTTAGTTGTGGCCACTAGAGGTGAGCATTCAGTTCAGCTGAACTGAATACCCCCCCCCCCCCCGAATAGCCACTGATTCAGCTGTATTTGACCCCAAATGCAGCTGAATCAGATTCTCTGTTGTTATTTGGGAGCTGAATTACAGCTTCCCCAAATACAGCTGAGTACTGATTTGGTGATATTCAAAGCTCCCAAATAACTGTGGGAAAAAGAGCTTTAAAGGGAAGCCACTTACCCGCCTTCCTGATGTTCTGTGCCTTTTCCCATCTCTTCCAAAGCCTCTCTGGGATAAAGGAGGGAGGGGGAGCAGCAGCCAATCAAAGGCATGCATTTGCAAATTGTTAATTTGCAAATTTATCACTGTTGTTAATTGCTTGGTTCACAAGTTGTGTTAGTGGTGGCTGGTTTCATGTTCCAGTGTTGTACTTTACCTGTTTTTGGACATTGACTTTTTTAAGGACATTACTATTTTTGGGTGGTGGGAGCACAGGCACTCTGTTGTTTTTTCTCAGTGCTGTTGGTTTTTTGATTTGGTGGTTGTGTGAAGTTAGGTTTGGTCTTTTGAATTACCTTTTCTGGTTGCTTGGGAGGGAGCTGGTGGTGGGGGTAGGGGTGGTTGCTGTGTTTTATTGCGTTCCATCTCTACATAGTTTTGGCTTTGCCCTTTTTTCCTGGGGGGAACCTTGCAGCTGGTTGTTAACTTGCCACTATTACAGTGTTGTGTTACTGTATCTGGCTTCCTTTGGTTGGCTGAGTTGACTTTAACTTCCTCTTGTAATTTTCTTTCAGGTTTAGGTTGATTTTGGCCTCAATGAGGGGGTAGTATTACTAGCCTGGGTTGCCACTCTGATCTGTTCCTTTAGTGCTATTTTTGCTTTCTTAGCCTGGTAGTTAACTTTGCCTGTTATTTTTTCTTCCCTTGAATTTCCTTTGGCCTGTTGGCTGGGGGTGAGAGAGGTGGATTGTAGCAGTGTTGTGCATAGTCTAGCAGTGTGTGTGTGTAGTTCATCCTTAGGTAAAGGCTTAGGTCAGTGTAGTGGTCTTGTTGTTCTGCCCCTGTGTTAGCTTTCTTATGTTTTATTGTGTTTTAGAAAACTTTTGCAGCATCTGAGGGTGTTTTTGGTTTGATTAGGGCTATTAAATAGACTTCCCCACTAATAAGAGTGTTTTAAGGAATTGTTTTCTTCTTTTAAAAAAGTCCAAGCAATCCAGTTCAGAGCTTCAGTTTCTCATTCTCTGACTAAGCCAGATAGGGGGCACTTTCAAAAGAGTATAGGTTTCTCCAAAAAGCAGTGTAACTAGGCCAGAACAGGCTCTACTTGAAAGAGACCAGGTTTTGTGTGCAGCTGACCTTCAGTTACTGAAGGGCAGTGTATTTTTACATTCCACAGGATGAACCACAGCTTTTCTGTAATCATAGAGGACACCCTACTTTGTAAGGAAATCAGGTTTGTCCAAGACTTTAGTCAGGAGAAGCTTAACAAAGAGGACAGTAACGCTTCTAAAAAAGTTTATCTCAAGGTAGCCTTTTAAAACTGTAGCTAGGAAGAGGCAGGATCACTTAGTTTCTTTAACCAGAGTACTACAAACCCCCTCCCCGCTCCCCCAAAAAGAAGGACAGGTTAGGAACCTATAAGAACATGAACAGTGGTGGGAGGGTTTGAAAAAAAAGTCAGGCTCTCTTTGTTTCAGAGTACAGCACAATGTAGGTGTATACAAACTCCACTTTCAGATCAGGCCAGAGTTTGGCCAAGGGTGACATGAGTGACAGGAAGCAGATGCAGGGGGACCCTGGGGGCAAGGCGAGGGAGAAGACTAAGGGGTTGAGAGGAGGGGGATGGCTTTGGTTTTTCCCCTAGCTGTACACAGGACTGCTCTACAGCCACCTTCCACCAATCCATCCTCTGGCCATAGTGGTGCAATGAAAAGGCCCCACATTGGGCTCTTTATTGAGGCTGCTGCTGGGATGGCCCCAGCAGAGGTGCCCGTAGGTGCTGGCACTGGGCAGGGGTCTGCTGCTCAGGCAGTCCCTCTTCCTGCTGATGTTGCTTAGCCTCAGCAGCTGGAGGAGGGGCAGCAAGAGCAGTCTTCCAACATTATTAAAAACAAGACAGGGCATAACAATGGCATAAAATATATCTCAGCCTAGACTAATGTAGATTAAATTATTCTTGGCCAAAAAAAAAAAGCCACTATAAAAAAACAAAGTAAAACCCCTTCATGAAAAACCTGGGCAACCAAGATTAATTTAGGCCAGCACCTTAAAGAAAGGAAGGTGCAAGGTGAGCTTCATGTGGAAGGGAATTCCAAAGACGAAGTGCCACAACAGAAAAACTGTGGTCAGCTCACTTCTGAAGACAAGGGCATAGAAAGCAGGCTTGACAAAAGGATGTTAGCTGGAGGGCTGAACAATATGTTTTGAGGTGGGCCTTCAAGTATCCTGGTCTCAAGCCATTTTAGCACTCTAAATGTAAGAACCAGGAATTGGAACTGTGCCAAGAAACAAATGGGCAGACAATGCAGATCTTTCAAGGCAGGGTGCTATGATCTCTGGGTCCAGGCTCCACCAATAACTTAGGCGCTACATTTTTGGCCAACTGAAGTTTCTGAACAGTGTTCAAAGGCAGCCCCATGCAAAGCATATTAAAGTAATATATTCGAGATGGGATCAGAATGTAGATCACTATACCCACATCATACTTTTTCTGGAAAGGACTGTAGCTGGCATAACATCCAACGCTGATTTACATACCACAGAGGAAATCCAAGTATCCATGATTGTCTATTTAATTCTATGTTTATTGACATGTTTTGTAAGCCACTTGGGGTCCCTATTGGGGAGAAAAGAGGAATAAAAATACATAAATATGGTGTTAAAAAATCAAAGGCATTGTCAGCAGATAAATAGCTGTTGTGGATTATTTTCGAGAAAGCTATCTAATTGCAGAGTAATCATGCATATAATCAAAGCAATTTGGATTGGCTTCTTGCTCATGTGAACCAAACAGTATTCATTAGGGTTGCCATGGTCTGGCAACTGGTGGAAGCCCAGGGGATCAGGGACATGAGAGGGAGGTGCTATTGTGACAGCATGACATCACTTCTAGGGACAACCTTGAAGCAGGGCTTTTTTTTTGTAGCAGGAACTCCTTTGCATATTAGGCCATATACCCTAATGTAGCCAATCCTCCAAGAGCTTACAGTAGGCCCTGAAAGAAGAGCCCTGTAAGCTCTTGGAGGATTGGCTACATCAGGGGGGTATAGCCTAATAAGCAAAGGAGTTCCTGCTACAAAAAAAGCCCTGCCTTGAAGTGACATCATACCTCTGTAGTAGGCTTCCCAATCCCCAGGGCCCAGCGGGGGATCCCCCAGTTTTACAGGCTTCCCCCCTCCCCCAGCCAGCTGGCCGGCGGGGGGAAGCCCCGCCCCCAAAGCCATTATGCACCTCCATGAATCCATAGGGAATGATGGGGAATTGATCTGCGGGTATTGGGGGCTCTGGGGGGGGGCTGTTTTTTGAGGTAGAGGCGCCAAATTTTCAGTATAGCATCTAGTGCCTCTCCCCAAAATACCTCCCACGTTTCAAAAGGATTGGGCCAGGGGGTCCAATTCTATGAGCCCCAAAAGAAGGTGCCCCTATCCTTCATTATTCTCTATGGAAGAAAGGCATTTTAAAAGGTGTGCCGTTCCTTTCAATGTGATGGCCAGAACTCTCTTGGAGTTCAATGATGCTTGTCACACCCTTGCTCCTGGCTCCGCCCCCGTGTCTCCTGGCCCCACCCCCAAAGTTTCCTGGCTCCACCTCCAAAGTCCCCAGATATTTCTTGAATTGGACTTGGCCACCCTACTCTGTAGGTTTTCCGTGGAAGTGATGTCATCCTGCAGCTGACAGCTTTCTTTTTTACATTATTTTCTCCCACTCGCTGCAGGAGCTGTAGCGCCATGAATGTATTGTATTTGAATGGTTAAATTTAATTGTTTTTAAAATTGTAACTTTAAATTGTGTTTTAAGGACTGTTAGCCGCCCTGAGTCTGCTTGTGGAGAGAGCGGGAAAGAAAGGAAGAAAGAACCATGGGCAGTAGATTCCCTTCCTCTGGTGAGAACTTGGTAAGCCTTGTAGGCAATTGAGTATTCCAAATTGGAGATATGTATGTAATGCATAATTATGTGTGTAAAATTTTTCTTAGTGACAGGATTAAGAACTTTGATCATTCTGTTTTCACCAGCATGCCTTATAGAGTGAAGCAAATAACTGAACAATGTGAAAGAAGCATCATACAGAAGGAACAATAGTATTCCCTACCCCCAGCCCATCAGTCTGCCAGTAAATCAAATATATCTTTGCTGTAATGGATATTTCCCCCCCATGGCATTCTTTCTCATTGCAGCTATCATATTGGATGCTTATGGATTTGATGTTTTTCATGGTAATGCAAAACTATAATGATAGTGAATGATGAAGAGAAAGAAAAATAAATTGGTTCAGGATGATTATGGAAAAGCAAGTATATGTACAAAACATTGTTATCCCAAGAGCTTTATCCATACAATACAGATAGCTGAACTGTATCAACTGTTATCTGAGTGAGCTTCTTATTTACAGCAAAGGTAACACCCTATACTCTGATGTGCAGAAATGTAGCCTCAAGTACTGCGATTGCACATCAAAAGCTTAGAATATATACACATTTTGTTACAGAGCAAGTCAGCAATTCATTTATTAACCATTCCATGGAATTTAGGCAAGGTGCCCTGAACAAACTGCCATAGGTGATAGAAAATTGAAAAACATATAGGTGAATAGCTATTGGATTTTTCCCATTACTATTTAGTGGTCTATTTCTGTGTGACATCATGCATTTATGATGTAATTGGTAACACTGTTTACCAGTGTGGTTGGGCTAGTATCTAAGTGTTCTTTTCCAAATACCAACACTGCAGTGAAGCTTGGATGATATCAACTCTGTCATACTCTCTTGCGCTCACACTGCCTTACACGGTTGTTGTGAGGATAGAATGAGGAAAGGGAAAATTATGTATGCCCCCTGAGCTCCTCAGAATAACTGTAGGATAAACATAGTAGATAGGTACCAGGTAGAAACATTAGCTGTTACCCAAAGTCTGTTGTGTGCATAAGCTGGTTTTGTGTGGTTTTATAGAGGCAGAAAATCTATATAGTGGTAGGGAGCATTTTTTTTTTGTTGTTTTCATTTCAAATTCCATGTGGAAGCTATGGATTCTGAAATGAACCTGAAATGCTCAAATGACCTCTGGGTCCTTGCATGCTCCTCACAATGCTGTTAGAAGTGCAACGACAACAACAAAATCAGGAAAATTTGGATTGGGGGTATTTGGGGGTATTTTAAAAATTAAGGGGACCAAATATCTCCTAATACCAGATTCGGTAGCCGAATCTGGTTCAGGAGATATTTGACTATTCCTGAACAGACAGCGCCATTATACCCTATGGACCATTGAAGTAAATGGGGGAAGGGGGTTTGAAGTAGAGGCTCCAAATTTGCAGGGCTCCTACAAGAGCATCTCCCACACAGAACCCCCAAATTCCAAAAAAATTGGGCCAGGGAATCAAATTCTAGAGGCACCCAAAGAGGGCCCTTTTGCCTATGATGAGAAAAAAGCAATCAGTCATTTTTTTCCCACAAGTGCTACTGTGGCAATGGTAGTGCAATGCACAGGACCTTAGTTCAAATTAACAAATCTCTCAGATTTAAAAATTGGGATGGGGGCTTTCTATGGGGACTGCAGAACAGAACCAGCACACTGAATGCACTAGTGCCAAGCAGCAGAGATGGCACATGGACTTTCCACATGCAAAGGAGTTGTATACTGAATCATAGCCCTACAGAAGAAATACCTGTGGGGAATCCTATAACACTGCACTGTAAGAAAGAAAATTTTGGAAACTGGGACGTGACACTTGGGTTTCAAAAGAAGCTTCTGAGAAGTCAAGGCTGCTCAAGGGGAACCTTAGCTTACATGGCAATAAGTTGCATGGATATCACCTCTAGACTTCTTTTAGAAACAACTAGCTTGGGAACCTGTCACTACACCATATTTATTCTAGTTTTTGGTTCTGGTATGGCACGCGCCCCAAGAAAGTAGCATTCCTATCTATCATAACAAAGCTGAGAGACTAGTCAGCACAAAAATCCTCAAGACACAGGAACCCCTGGGATATAACAGAGATATTGGCTTCCTATCTCAGTGGAGCTAATGACTTGGTCAGCTCTTAATTTTTCCCAGAATTCAGATTTTGTTTTAAAAATTTAAAAGGTTTTAAAAGTGCCATGATCCCCATCCCAATTTTTAAATCTGAGAGATTCTCTAATTGAATTAAGATCCCATGCATTGCACTACCATTGCTACAGTAGCACTTGTTCTGCTGGGCAACTATGTTCTTTGCAAGCTAGCACCCTCAGCACAGTTGACTTGACTGCATAGATTCTCTAGGAAAATCTGAGTGCTGTCTGGGGTAGGTTTTTCCTTTGAAACCTCTAGTCAATCCTTTTGGAAGTTGGGGGTTTTGTGAGAGAGAGGCACCAGAAGCAGCCCTGCAAATTTGGTGCCTCTCACTCAAACCCCCTCCCCCCTAGAGTCACTTCTCCCACTGTAATTACAGTGGGAAAAGTGATGGAATGCTTTTTTCCCATCATAGGGAAAAGGGCCCTCTTTGAGTGCCCCTCAACTTTGATCCTCTAGAACATTTGCAGGGTTGTGACCCGGTACCAGGCCACAGAAGCCTCACTATCGGGTCACAGTTTCAACCAGGCAGCACAGCAGTCTGTAGAATAGCCAGTCCTGTGGGGAAACCAGGCACCCCAACAGAGCCCACAAAAGAGCTGATCCAGTGTGGAGAGCTCTCCCCACAGGGTTGGTTCTTTCGTGGGCTCTGCTGAGGTGCCCAGTTGAAATCGGGCAGCACAGCAGAGCTGGCAAAGCAGCCAATCCTTCAGGGACACCTCTCCCCACAGGCTCAGCTGAGGCTTCCAGGGAAGGCAATTTAAATTGCCTCCCCTTGGCTTTTCTCAGGTGCCCTGCAGCTGCTTGGGGAAACTAAGTGGGTAGGAACTGTCCCCAAACCTTCTAAACCTCCCATGGAGGTTCGGGAAGTTTGGGGACAGTTCATGGGAGGCATGGTTTGGAACTGAACCACAACTGACCCAATTCATGCCTGAATCATGGTTCATGGTTCACTTCATGCCCATCCCTAGCTGGGACCCAAGATAGGTCTCAGCCATAAAAACAGTACAAGAAACATAATTCTAAAAACAACAAAATTCAAGGTACCCACAAAGCAATCATCTGGAGGAACCAAAGGCTGTTTTAAGGAGCTCTGCTTTATAAACCCTCTGTGACTTGGAGACAGGTGTAGATCTTCTTATTTCCTCCAGAAGTAATAACATTGATTCAGAAACATATGGGTCTTCCTACTGGTGAGATTCATGCAGTGCCCTTTGCAAGAATGATCCAATACAACTTTTCACAAGTCACTGAGTCATCAACCCCTCTCCCTGCCTTGTTGGGCTTAAGTAAAAGGTGCAAATTGTGAGTCATTCTGCAAGAATTCAGGGGAGTAACTTCAATGGAAAGTGCAATTGATTTCTTTATATACAGAACCAATTAAAAAAAGATCAAAAGATGCAAACTGCTGGAGAGGGTGCGGCCAGATTGGCTCATTTATCCACTGTTGGTGGGAATGTCCTGTTGTTTTGAATTTCTGGAAGTTAGTCTTACCCACGTTGGAACGTATCATAGACCACAAGGTGCCATTTTCCCCTGAATCAATTTTGCTTAACCTATGGAATGATTCGGAATTACCAAAACATAAGAAAGAATTAGCATCTATGCTTATTTTAGCGGCAAAATTATTAATAGCTCAACATTGGAAAGCTTCGGTTCTACCTTCCAAACGAAGATGGTTTCTAAAAATTTGGGACTTAATTGTGATGGACAAAATAGCTGGTACCATACAAATTTCAGAAGCACCTGATAAAGGAAGCGAGAAGAATATGTTTATAGAAAAATGGTTTCGTTTTTTTGCCTATGTACATTCCGATCAAAGTGCATTTTGTAAATTACCAGACAAATACATAGACTTTGCTTTTTATTAGACATGTACTAGATATATCATATACAAAACAGGATGGCTTATGGTTTAGTTATTGTTAATATTATTGTTATAGTTGATGTTTGTAAAATTGTGTTTATTATTCATTAATAAAAAATTTAAACAGAAAAAAAAACATATTTTAAAAAAATCACTCTTCATTCCCTTGTTGAGACAAGCAGGCAGACTCCACCTTTGCATTGAGTGAGTGTCCTGAGTAAAAGGTTCAGGAGACATCAGCCTAACAATATTTGGCTTTCATTTCTACTCGGTGCCTAAATTATCTGAACATACATTATTTTCAGTATTCATCTCAGAGTCATGACTGCAGAGCATAACTTGTACAATATTTGTTTGGAGGAACAGTAACAGTGAATACATCACATCTTATTTTTCCAATGTCAAGATGAGTTCAAACAAGGATATGAGAACTTCGGATACCTTGTGATAAAAGTGAATATTTACATAGTATTGTCACTGAGAAAAATTTCCTCATGGTGGTAATATTGTTGAAAGATTCTGTTTTGGACTTGGAGAGAAGCAAAGTGTGGGCTTTAGGGCAAGGGAATACAACTTGAATTAACCCTCATGTATTTGTATTTTTAGACTTCTAATATAGAAAATGGCTTTCAGAGGTGTGAGATGTCACTGGGCTGAATACAAAAACTCATCCTGATCCCCCCCCCCATAAAGTTTTGTGGAATTTCTAGAGACTTAAGGACATGACTGGAAAATAATTTAAATAGCTATCCTAATAGCTCGGCAGCCTGTGAAGTAAGAGATAAGGCAATCAAATCTTTTGCCTTAACTGCTGACTGGCTTCAAAAAAGAAAGAAAGAAAAGTCCATGTGTGTCAAAAGTGTCCTTTATGCTCCAAAGTATTGTGAACTCTCACAGAGAGACGAGGAAAGGGGAACCACTGTACTCTTTTGTCTAGAGTGTATACCTGTCAACTTTTTAAAAGGAGTTTTTAATGATGGCTAATATTCCAGGGACTAGTACGGCCAGGTCAGATTTTCAAAAGAGGCAACCAGCACATACTCAACCAGCACATGCACTTTCTGATATATATTTTCAAATGTTCATGATCTCTGGCAGTAGCTCTAAGAACAGGAATTTAAGAAATACTTCATGAAACAAGTCCATTTTTAAAAAGTCATTTCAATTCTCTCCTCATGTCTCTTCATCCTTACTATCTCTCTCTCATTTCTCTTCCAGGTTGTTGGACAGTTCAGCTTCTTTGTTGGCAGAAAGACAGTCAGCTAGCTTCGATTAACTGGTAGCTATTGCTGCCTTGACGTGGCAAGAGGGCTTGCACGGTTCAGTGAGGCTGTGGGCTATGCCATGCAGGGCCACCCAAGATGGACAGGCCACAGCTGAGAACCCAGACAAAATGTGATCCACTGGGGAAGGAAATGGCAACCCACTCCAGTATCCTTGCCAAGAAAACCACATGGACAGTAACAAAAGGCTAAAAGATATGGCGCTGGAAGTTGAGCCCCTAAGGTTAGAAGGTGCCCGATATGCTACTGGGAAAGAGCGGAGGGCAAATCCAAGTAACCACAGAAAGAGTGAAGCGACTGGGCCAAAGCCGAAAGGACGCTCAGCTGTGGATGTGTCTGATGATGAAAGTACAGTCCGATGGTACAAAGAACAATACTGCATTGGAACGTGGAATGTAAGATCTATGAATCAAGGTAAGCTGGATGTAGAGATGGAAAGGCTGAACATCAACATCTTGGGAATTACTGAACTAAAATGGACAGGAATAGGTGAATTTTATTCAGAGGATCACTACATCTATTACAGTGTGCAAGTGTCCTGTAGAAGAAATGGTGTGGCCTTTATAGTTAACAAGAGAGTGAAGAAGGCAGTAATGGGATACAGTCTCAAAAATGACAGAATGATCTCCGTTCGTATCCAAGGCAAACCATTCAATATTACAGTAATCCAAGTCTATGCCCCAACCACTGATGCAGAAGAGGCTGAAGTGGACCAGTTCTATGAAGATCTACAACACCTTATAGAATTAACACCAAAAAAAGATGTCCTCATCATCATAGGGGACTGGAATGCCAAAGTGCAAAGTCAAAAGGTAACCAGAACAAATGACAAGTTTGGCCTTGGAGAACAAAATGAAGCCAGGCAAAGGCTAATAGAGTTTTGTCAAGAGAACAAGCTGGTCATAGCAAACATCCTCTTCCAGCAACCTAAAAGGTGACTCTACACATGGACATCACCTGATGGGCAACACAGAAATCAGATTGATTATATATTCTGCAGTCAAAGATGGAGAAGCTCCATACAGTCAGCAAAAACAAGACCTGGAGCTGACTGTGGCTCAGATCATGAGCTACTCATTGTAGAATTCAGGCTTAAACTGATGAAAACTGGGGAAGCCATTAGGCCATTCAGCTTTGACCTTGATCACATCCCGTATGAATATACAGTGCAGGTGAAGAATAGGTTTAAGGAACTAGAGTTGATAGACAGAGAACTATGGACGGAGGTTCGTGACATTGTACAGAAGGCAGCAATCAGCACCATCCCAAAGAACAAGAAATGCAGGATAGCAAAGTGGCTGTCTGATGAGGCTTTACAAATAGCTGAGGAAAGAAGGAAAGCGAAAGGCAAAGGTGAAAAGGAAAATTCAAACAACTGAATGTAGATTTCCAGAGAACAGCAAGGAGAAATAAGGAGGTCTTCCTGAAGGAACAATGCAAAGGTGAACATAAGAACATAAGAGAAGCATTTTGGATCAGGCCAATGGCCCATCCAGTTCAACACTCTGTATCACACAGTGGCCAAAATACACACACACACACACACACACACACACACACTGTGGCTAATAGCCACTGATGGACCTCTGCTCCATATTTTTATCCAATTCCCTCTTGAAGCTGGCTATGCTTGTAGCCACCACCACCTCCTGTGGCAGTGAATTCCACATGTTAATCATCCTTTGGGTGAAGAAGTACTTCCTTTTATCCTTTTTAACCTGACTGCTCAGCAATTTCATTGAATGACCACTAGTTCTTGTATTGTGAGAAAGGGAGAAAAGGACTTCTTTCTCTTCTAACTCCATCCCATGCATAATCTTGTAAACCTCTATCATATCACCCCGCAGTCGACGTTTCTCCAAGCTAAAGAGCCCCAAGCCATACCATACCAAACCTTTAATGGCATAACAGTTGCAAATAAAAATACACAGAATATAAAAATTTAAACATTGGAGATAAAATCAAAATGAAACCGAGTTTACAGATGCATTCATACATGGTCAGATTTAAATTTAAGGATAGCCAAAAATTTTGCCACCGCCTCGCTAACCTCCCCCTCAGTATCATTCAATGAATAATAACAGGGTGGCAGAATAGACAAATCTGGGGAGAAAGAAAGCTTGCAAAATAAATCTTTACGAAAATTTTGATAAAAGGAACAATCAAGCAATATATGCTGAATTGAGTCGGGAATATTCTCTCCACAGGAACAGAGTCTATCGCCTAAAGGGACTCAATGTTATCTCCCTTGTAAAATTTTGGAGGGAAACGCATTTAGTCTAGCCGGCATAAATGCACTGCGATGACTTGGAATGGTTAAGTCTGATTAATAATGGGGCATTTTGCCGCAGAAAACGTAAAACCTAAGGAAGCTGGGGAGCAAATATAAGGGTCTGTTGGGCGTAGTTTTGTTTCCTCCAATTCCCACAGTCTCAATTTAATACATCTGAAGATATATGACTCATCAGAAGTAAAAAAAAATCATCAACCTCTATTCCCAACTGGTTAAGTTTGGACATAAGCACTGCTGTCCAGGATGAAATATATGGGTCTCTTTTCATACAATCAAGAAGGCTGTTAGGATCTGTTCTAAAGTGAATTTTGAGCCAGAATTTAAACACTGCAATCCAGGGTTTTGTCTCCACCAAAGACTGACCCACTTCAGTGCAGAGAGCAAAGCAGGACACACATTTTGGCATACCAAGAATTTGTCTAAAGAATGAGGCTTGAATGCCCTCCACTTTCCTGGTAAATGCTGAGATCCATATAGGGATACCATAGAGAATTTGGGCTAGCGTTTTAGCTTTGAACACCTTAATTGCTGCCAGAACTATTTGGTTGCCCCTTGCAAAGAAAAACTGTTTAATTTGAGCAGCCAAACATTTAGCCAAGTTGACGGTGTTGTTACAATGTGAAACCCAGCTTAACTTGTGATTAAAAGTAATCCCCAAGTAATAATAATAATAATAATAATAATAATAATAATACTTTTTATTTGTATCCCACCCTCCTTGCAAGGGCAGGCTCAGGGCGGCTCACAACATATGAATACAATACAATAAAATTATAAAATTATACATAGTACTTACACTTATAATTATAAAATCGACATAAATCCATTTACAAATTGTATTAAAATTAATTATGGTGCTATAACTTAAATCTTTGATTGCTCAATTGTTGAGTTGCCAATAAACCATCTCTGTGGGCGCCAACAATATGAAAAGACAATTACTTTAGATTTGGCATAATTGATAGAGAGTGAATTACAATTACAGTAGTCATAGAAGGCATTCAAATACCTTTGCAGGCCCACACTTGTGCAAGAGAGGATGGTAGTATCATCAGCATAAAGTAATAGGGGGACCGCTCGGCCTGCTAGTTTAGGTGGATGACCATTAATAGGGTTCAAAAATTATACCAGGTCAGTTAAAAATAAATTTAAAAGATGAGGGGACAGCACGCAACCTTGTTTAACCCCCTTTAACACTGGGAAGTTCTAGGCTCCTCATCATAAGATCTCCGCCACACTCGCTCTAGCTAAGTTGCCATTTCATCCTCTGCAGCTCCAGGGTATACCATGGAGCTGATTTGGCATGACGACGAAGAGGCCACTGGGAGGCAATGTCATCAATGGTGGCAGAGAACTGGGAATATCAATCCTTTACTAGCTTATCTAACGACCTGCCAGGGGGTATCGGATCCCACAGAGCTTCTTGAAGCCACTCTGGGTCCAATTGGCTCCATGGGCGAGCATAAATCTGCCCGCCGCCTAAACAGGAGGAGGGCTGCAAGTCAAATCAGACTTTCAGGGCATAATGATCTGACCATGGAGCTGTATCAGCAGCTATCAGATCAAATGTTATCCTGGCCCCAAAAATCAGGACCAGCGTGTGACCAGCCTATTGAGTGGGGGTCGATATAATCTGGCTGAGTCCCAGTGTCTCCATAGAGGACAATAGGTCATGCACCTGCACAAACGCCGCATCATCAATGTGGATGTTGAAGTAGGACCAATAACCTGGAAAAGTCCAACAACTAGGCCAATACCACGTCCAGCAGGGCGGGCAGGCTCTCTGGGGGCGCGTTAGGCAGCAGGTACACCACTCAGATAGCCAAACTCTCTTCACTCTCCCAAACCAGTCTGACACATTCAATGCCAGTTATATTAGGGACAGAGAGTGCCCTGAAAGAAAAAGAGTCACAAATGAGCATTGCAATCCCCCCTCTACCCGGTCATCAAGGATTGGTGGAGGACCGAGAATCTGGGTGGAGCAAGTTGGTTCACAGCTACAGTATTGCCATCATACACCCTGGTCTGTCACACATGCCAGATCTATCTGTTGCTCTACAAAATAATCCCACAGAGTATAGGTCCTATTATTGATAGATCTGGCATTAATCAACATTGGAGCTGAGTAATCTGTCCTAGCCCTATAAATGACATGCCTTGGGATGGGACGCAGGTGGGAAGAGGTTCGAGCATTCCTATATCTTTGACCTCTTTCAAAATACAAAGACCTGTAACCCACCACCATATCTTCCCCGTCCCCATACAACCAGAATCCCTGACCCAGCCATAGTCCTCCCCCCACAATGTTATCGGGTCAAGATGGTCCAGCTAACATATACCCGGCACTAATCTGATCTATTCTATTCACTCTACACATCCTCAACAGTTGATTCCTAAGTCCACTAATTTAACTAAACTAAATTCCAACAATTAAATTGATCCCAACTACCAATTTATTACCCTAGCCAATTAATTGCAAAATCTAATCAGTTACCCTCTCCTAAAGAGGGTAAAAGAGTTACCCTGCCCTAAAGAACTAAATAACACCACCCTTCCCAAATTGATCACCCCAATTAATTAGCAAAAACCCAAATTCAAATACAGTAGCGATTAAATGGTTCAATTTAAATAAATCTAATACCACTAATTAATTATAACCCTCCCCCAATTCTAAATGAATAAACCATACAATCAAATATAATCAATTAGCGCTAAACAAATCTGATGGCTCAGTAGGGCCAAACTGAATAAATAATAAACTTCCTTTAAAGTGCAGACAAAGCACCAGGTGCTAGATGATTAAAGTACATTCATAGTGCAGGATGGAGTTGGCGTCATGTAGATAACATCAGTGGCTGGTGCTAAGCTCGCACGGGTTTGTCTAGTGAATCTTGCCTTTAGGGCACAGATGTTCTGTGCTGCCACTGCACCCCAGGCACCCTGCTGTGAAGCCGCTGTGCCCCAGGCACCCCGCACTCTACCTCTACCCCCAGGCCCTCATCGGCTCCCAGTAGCAGCTGGTAATACCCAGTAGAAGCCAGCACCAGCTTTCTCCAGCAGAGGGTCGGGTATGTTCCTATGGGGTGCCATGGTTGCGTTGTTCCTCCGCAGAGTGACCAGGCTGACCCAGCAGTGACTTTCATCCGTGGCAGCTGGTGCTGGGCTCATCTGGGCTTGTCCGGCAGATCCCATTTCCAGGGCACAGTCACCCCATGCTGCTGCGGCACCCCCAAACACCTCACCCTTCGCCTCCAACTCCTTTTCAGTGCCCAGCAATACCCAACAGCACTTGACAGAGGCCAGCACTGGTGCTCCCCAGGAGGAAGTCAGGTGAGTCAGGTGTGTTTCCGCCCAATGGCGTGGCTGCCCCGGTCCTCTGCACACAGCCAGGCCACAATAGCAATAGTTTCAGTTAATTTCGTAGATCCTAGTGCTCTTATGGAAGGAACTTCCATATAATGATTAAAGTTCTTGAAGTTCTTGAAAGACTGTACCGGCACTCCAGGCAGCAGGAAGGTAGCAGGAGGTCAGATCTTAATAAGTGTAGAGTGAAAGGTGATAGTAGTCACGGAGCTTCACTACCGCAGCTCCTCATGAGCAGCCATTCAACACAACCTGTCAAAAATGTTGATACAAAAATGTATCAAAAATGAAGAAGACGACTGCAGATTTCTACCCGCCCTTCTCTCTGAATCAGAGACTCAGAGCAACTTACAATCTCCTATATCTTCTCCCCCCACAACAGACACCTTGTGAAGTGGGTGAGGCTGAGAGGGCTCTCACAGCAGCTGCCCTTTCAAGGACCGCTCTGAGATAGCTATGGCTAACTCAAGGTCATTCCAGCAGCTGCAAGTGGAGGAGTGGGGAATCAAACCTGGTTCTCCCAGATAAGAGGCCGCACACTTAACCACTATACCAAAATTGCACCCTGCCAGTGATTCTGAGAGATTATAGGGTAGGGGCATTGACGAGTACAGAGAGATCGGGTCACCGTGATATAATAGCTGTGTTTAAAGACTTGCATGTCAAAACTAATATTATGAATAAGGTGTGAATACAAGGCTACTTTCAGTTCAATGATCACCGAATTGAAATATTTCCTGATTTACCTGTGGAAGCAATTGTGTGGCACTGAGAATTAAAGCCGATCACAACCCAATTAAGGAAGGCAAATCTAAAGTATAAATGGATGGCGCCTGTGGAAATTCAATTCTGGAAGAATGGTGCTTTGTATGGTGTGACTGACATACTCTGGATGTTAACGTTTACTACAACTTAGGATTCAATTGCCACCAGATTTTGACAGGTGATGGGGGAAAAGAAAGCTTACTGCTGACTCCTCTCCCCACAGAGAAAATAAAATTGTTGTGCGCACTTTGCTGGTAGCCCCGGGAGAGGAAATGGTCGAATGAGTTCCGCATTGTTAATATAAAAGTTTCATTCTGGATATAACTGATTCTCCAAAGTTTGATTTATTAATTTAGTGTGGAGTGTGTGTTTTAGAGATGGTTTACATAGGAGGGAAGGGGAAATCGTGTGTTCGATGCAACAGTTTTCTCTTCAGTGATGACCTTGTTGGCATGAGCTTTGTATCTTTTGTATTCTGCCCACTTTCCAGCTTTCCTTTGTTGGCAGGAGGCGGAGGCAGCAGATCGCCCCCCAGGAGGAAGGTGCGTCCTATGGTCCGGAGCGCCTTATGGTCCAAAAAATACGGTAGTTCACCTCTTGTATCCCTATTGGGCTGGGAAAACAACTTTTTATGACCCAAAAATAAAAATCCCATGCCTGTTCTTATTGGAAGTTCCATACCCAACTACTCATCAAGATAAGAACATTTCAGGAAACCCTTCTTACTAAAAAGAAATATATCTCCTGATTTATAACTACTATGCACCTTCTCTCTCCTTAACATGGTCAATGATCAATATCTTTATCCTTTACAAAATAGAAATAGAGCACAATAGTTTATCTATCTTATTATAGACAGTTTCTTCAAACAAGCATATTAAAAAATCTACTTATTAGCAAAATAATTACAATATGTACCTTCTTAACACTTATAGATTAACTTGTAAAATTACCCATATCTATAACAAACATAGAAACTAATATCATTATCAATTAAAAACAAATTCAGCAATTTGTCAGAAAATTACGCTATCTGCCTTAAAAATTAATCTGTTAGTTATTTTTACATAAAATTCTTTTCAAAAGACCTTTTAGTCCTTTAACTTTTAAATCCATATTGTTTTAAACAAGACAACTTATTATAGCCCAAAAACAAACAAAAACAAAAAAAGGAAAAGAAATCTCACTTAGCCTTCTAATTTCACATATCAGATTTTCTTACAAAGTCCATGTCCAGTTATCCACTGAGAAAAGTCTACTTCAGGAGGCTCTTCTTTCTGAAAGATTTCCACAGCATGATTTTCTGGTTAAAATGCATCTTCTTACTTCTTAATGCAGTCATTCTTCTCGAAGGAAGTGAGAAAAATTCCACAGCCTTTGTTCTTCTCAACCTAGCTTGAGTCGGTCTCCATTTCCAGTCTTCTTTTTTAACTACGCCACAAGATTCCATTTTAATTTTCTTTTGTTGATTTCCCAACAGGTCAGTCTCCCATTTCAATTCCACAGACATCACCAGGTTCTCTTTAGTGCTCTGCTCATGTAGATTTGAGATTTCGCTAGTTTTCAGCAAAAAAGCTCTCATTTGATTCTTAATCAAGTCTGCCAATAAACCAAGATCTTGCCTCAGAGATTCCAAACTGCTTAAAATATCTTATTTATAAAAAATTTCGCTTAGCAAAGTCATTTTTCTCTGTCAGCAAACTCAATCCTGTCAGCAAACTCAAAAGTAGCTCAGAGTCCCAGATAGCCCGTCCTTCCCGGTCTTCTCCAACTGGAGTTTTAGATGTTAACGTATGAATTTCAAATCAGACAACAAGGAGAAATCCCTCTAACAGGTATCTCATTTTGTTCAGACCGTATTGCAGCCGAATAATAGTCTCTTTAACAAATATCCAATTATGATCTGGGTTGATTTAAGTATCCATATTCCAATTAGTTCAAATTGTTTCCAGTACTTAGAGATGTTCTTTGACTTTCCACGGCCTCATCCAATTTGAGATATCAATCTTTCCCTTCTTTTGAACTGCCAAGTCATTAAAATGTAAAAATGACCCATTAGTCCTTGGTAATTGAAAGCCGACTTACTTGCATTACAGAATTGTCATGCTTGAGATAGAGGGGTGATAAATCAAAAGCTTATTGAAGAGAAGAAAAGCAAGTGTTCACCTCTTGCTGCTGTAATAGCGATCACGACGGGGAGAGCTTCAGGGCACACAGAAGGAACAGGAGCAACTCCCGTTGCACCCCAGCCCCACTGTAAAAGCCCCATGCCTAAGAGACCCCTCCAGGGTCTCTTTGAGGATGTCACATCGGTGGCACCCCTCCCCCTGCCCAATCAGGGGGGGTTGCAAGCAGGAGAGCTCGCAAATTCGCCTGCCAGCAAGGCGACGTAGCCCAGAAGTCTTTCTTTTTCATTTTATTTCACCCACCCACGCATTTTGGGTAGCAGTAAGATGAGGGGATTGTTCTTTGGGAATTTTTTTTTAATGCTGCTTTTGGGAGGAGATAAACTTAGTTCTCTGCCATTTTACCCCCCTCCCCACAAACACTGAGCTACTCTTTGCGGTTTGGGGTGATCTGTGTTTGTCTTTATTTTACTGCCCACTGAGTCTACTGCCCACTACTCTCCATTTGAGCCAGGCCCATAACTATGGTGGAACCCACAAGATCCTGGCCCCTCCACTCTTACCCTTGTGCGAAACACCTGGCCCCATAACTTACAGCTGCTGCTTTCTTGCACTCCATGCCACTGGAGAGAGGTACAGAGGCAACAGGGCTTGGGGGCAGTGGCTGGGATGCGCCGTCAGGCAGCAGCAGCAGCTGTGTTTAGCAAGGTGAGGCCAGCTTGGTCTGAGGGACCATTGGCACACATGGTTCTCCCTTCATCTCCACCACGGGACAGGAAGTGCTGAGGGGAGGCAGGTCATAGGCAGCAGCTGTGCCACATTGCCTCCATTCCAGGCCCTGGGAGAGGGGCACCTGAAGCCAGCCAGGAAGCAAAGGAGGATGCTGACACTGTGGGAAGAGGGCTATGGGGGACACGTGGTTCTCCTTTTGCCTCCACTGTGGTCTGGGCAGCATTGAAGGGAGGTGGGCAGCAGCTGTGCCTTGCTGCCTCCACACCAGGCTATTGGAAGAGGGGCATTCAAAGCCAGCCCACCACACAAGGCAGGGAGCAGAGGAGGATGCTGGCACTTGGGGAGAGGCATGGAGGTGACAGGGCTTGGGGACAGCACCAGGATGGGCAGCTAGGTGGCAGCTGCATTTGGCAAGGTGGGGGCCAGCCTGTCATGAGGAGCCATGAGGCACATGTGGCTCTTTCTTCAACTCTGCCAGTGGCCAGGCAGTGCTGAGGGGAGGAGGGCAGCAGCGGCCTGAACATGGATTCCTTGTTATTATTTATGTGTTGCTTTGTGATGTCATTTTTGTGATGTCATTTTGGGCCCCATGGCCCCCGCAACGTTCCCCAGAGCCCTCCCCCTTATAATTTCCTAGTTACAGGTCTAATTTGAACCCTTCGATTGACCTGCTTCTCATTGAGGGTGGATCAGCCTGCCTCCCTGCACACACCCTGCCTTGGGGGACTTGTTCCAATCTTGGCTATTGGAGGATGCCATTACTGTCCCTTTGCCAAGTAATCATGTACAATGAGCGCAGCCTCCCCCACAGTACATAATAGGAGGTCTCAGTACTCACTTCCCCTGCTCTCTCAACATCCACAGGGCCCTCAACAGCTGCTTGAGAATTTTTGGCATTGCTGCCTAAGCTGCAGCATGAGAATCTGTTTGGAAGGGAGGACAGTGACAGCAGTGACATGGAGGGTGCTGGTGATGATGCATCCTCCTCTTTCACACCCCAAAGTTTCAAACTCTCTGTAGCTCCTGGTTCCGTCAGTACACCCCCACCTAGCACTCCCTCACCCAAGGCCAGGAAGCAGTCATTCCTCTTACCTGCTCCAACAATAGGCATGGGGACACAGTTAGACTCCATCGCATGGAAATACTTCTGCACCCTGGGGAGTGATCCATGCAGGGTGGAGTGTGAGGTGTGCTGCACCCATGTCTGGAGGGTCTGGAACCTGTGACACTTGGGTCACCACTGTTCTCCAGAGGCACCTGCAAAAGACACATCCCAGTTTGTCACCCCTGGAGGAAGAAGTGTTTGCCACTAATGGGGGGTAGAAGAGGCCTATCCCCACTCAGCAGGGAGAGTTGGGGGAAAGAGCAGATCACTCAAAGAGGAACTCACGGCGCTGTCATTGGGACTACAAGGCAAATCACACTCCAAGAGTTCATGGTAACACTGCCAGTGCCGGAAAAAAGGGCATGGAGGAGGACTCAGGAAACAATCACTAGCCTAATCAGCAGGATGATTGCTGTGGATGGCCAACCATTCATGGAGGATGTGGTCTTTCACTGGTTGATGCACCACATGGCTGCCTGGTACACCATCCCCACCAGGAGGACCACGAGTAAGTAAATGCTGCCTTCCAGGCCAAGCTCTCCAAAGTGCAAGGCCAAACTGTCCATGTGACAGTGGACCTTTGGAGCAGCTGGCTACTCCACTGCTACCTCTCCTTATTATGAACATGCGGAAACCAAAGGAATTCCCGAGTGAAACCATGACCACACCCCAGGAGGGCAGAAGCCCATTGCCACCTGTCTACAAGATGGTTCTTTCCCATGTACTGGGGGTGTACGCAGACCACACACTGACAAACATCACCACAATGATACAGAGTAACCTGAGGGAGTGGTTGGGTGGCAGACACATCACCTGTGGCTCCCTGGTCATGGATGCTGGCACCAACAGCAAGGGGTGTGCACCTGAGGCACATCATCTGTCTGGTCCACAGGCTACACCTCATGGTGCCCTGGGGCTGGAGAGCACTGCTAAGGGGGAATGGGATGCCATTACCCTTGAGATTAGGGTCCTGCTGGAGAACTGCCAGCACATGGCTGGCCACTGAAGAGCCAGTTTGATGTAGTGGTTAAAGTGCACAGATTCTCATCTGGGAGAACCAGGTTTGATTCCCTACTCCTTCACATGCAGCTGCTGGGTGACCTTGGGTCAGCCACTGTTCTTGCAGAGCTGTTCTCTGAGAACTCTCTCAGCCTCACCTGGAGAGATAGATAGATAGATATATAAATTTATTGTCATTGTTCTCAACAAAAAGAGAGCAACGAAATGAGGTGCTCTTCCACAAAACACACCAACACATCAAACACACATATTCATACCATTTAAATACATCTAAAACAGATAAACATTCATAAAACCATTTAAACCATTTAAATATATCTAAAACAGATAATCCTTCATAACCCTGCATTTAGCCTAACCACAGCACTTGGATAGAAACTGTCCTTAAATCTGTTTGTCCTAGCCTTCAACACTCTATATCGTCTACCTGACGGTAAGATCTCAAATAGCAAATGGCCCAGATGTGAAGGGTCCCTTAGGATCTTTTGTATCCAGTTTGATGTAGTGGTTAAGTATGCAGACTTGTATCTGGGAGAACCGGGTTTGATTCCCCACTCCTCCACTTGCACTTGCTAGCATGGCCTTGGGTCAGCCATGAACACAGAAATTACTTAGAAAAAATATAAAGAAAAATTTATTCCTTAGGACAGGTAAAACCCCAACATGTGCACATATAAAACAACAAAAGGTTAACTATTTACCTTTACCTCAGTTACAGGTAGTAGTCCAGCAGGCTGAGTCTTTCACAGGATTAAACAAACACCTTTCAGGGTTCCCACAAATTACTAAACTGACCCGCAGGCCACCAGAGCATTTTACCTTGACAAAAGCCAACCTGGGGAAAAAAGGCTTCCCTTTTTCTAACACCAGTCTGTAACCTCCAAAACTAATTACCTACAGCTGATGGCTCCACCCTATGGTCACCCAGCAAAGGAAGTATCCTGATATGACTCAAGCCTTCTTTAAAATGTGCCCCCTGCCACTACACATGCTTTTTAAAAACCATCAGGTCACAACTGGCTTATGGTGACCCCGTAGGGTTTTCAAGGCAAGAGATGTTCACGGGTGGTTTGCCATTGCTTGCCTCTGTGTAATGACCCTGGTATTCCTTGGTAGTCTCCCATCAAGACTGATCCTGCTTAGCTTCCCAGATCTGAGATAACCTAGGTTAGCCTGGTCAAGGCTGACCTGCAGCCTACACCCATTAAAATCCTTCGTAAATCTAATGATCCAGCTATTTCTCTTAGGAACATCTAAAGCTGGCACAAGGACCACAGTCCATAGAGTGCAAGCTACCATGGAAAAAGCACAGCTCTGGTAGAAGCTGAGCGGTCTACCTTTAATTGAGAAGCTGCCAGTACGTGGCAACCTGAAGACATCAGTGGCTTTATGATGGCTACTGTAGAGTAAAATGGGTCATATCTTGCAACTCAGATCTGCATTCCTGTACCTACAGTTTTAAATATAGACACTCTGGGCTGTGTCTATTCAAGGACACAAATATTTCAGCTTGTCTCAGACATCTGCCGACAGCATGAAACAAATGATAACACCTTTATGGATTTCACTGACAAATGACTGTTGCTTTTGTTTCTGCATGCAGAATACCAGCTACATTTGTCACCAGTAATAAGGTAGCCTAAATGAAGAATTCTAGAAGTACATTGCAAGGACAGCAAACAGTATAATCTTGTCATTATTCGGGGGAAAGAATTAATCTTTCCACTTTCTAGCTGCACCTTTGCTATCTACATTTCTCGAGCAGAGCAAATTCAGAGATTGTGTTTTTCCGGCATGCAAGCATTTGTCAGGTTTTAAAATCTCCTTTAACTAGCAAAACGAGCACACTGTGGTCCAATGAGAATAAAATGGTTTCCATATACTCACATTTCTTAGAATTATTACCTATTATGTATCTAGTATACGCATCTATTTTATCTGCCATTAGGGAAAGCAAATGTACCCTTTCATCATTTATAAAATGATACTCTCCCGTGTTCCTTGCTTGATAAAACAAGATCTACAGTCTTTGAACAGTCGCGTGGCTCAGCATAGATGGTTGGGACTGTACCAGTTTGGTAGAGAGGCAGAAAACTGAATGGATTCATAGATACAAAATTTCCTGCCCATAAATAAAACTAGAATATCAGGAAAGAAGATAACCTTGAAGGAAATCTTCCTGGTGTGGCAGGGAGTTAAAAAAACAACAACAACCACATGCAATGTTAGAAAAACACAGCATGCAATCCTATGCACACTTATAAGGGAATAAGCCCCACTGAGCACAGTAGACTTGCTTTAAGTAGTGAAGGTTTGTATTGCAGGCCTTCAGTCTCCAACATTGATTTGCCTGCCTTTCTAGAGAGAGGCTGCAGCTCAGTAGCATTTCCAGTTAAAAGGATCAGGCAATAGGGAGGCAGAGGTAACCTCTATTTGAGACCAAGAAGAGCAGCTGCTTGGAGCCAGTTTGGTGTAGTGGTTAAGTGTGCGGACTCTTATCTGGGAGAACCGGGTTTGATTCCCCACTCCTCCACTTGCACCTGCTGGAATGGCCTTGGGTCAGCCACAGCTCTGGCAGAGGTTGTCCTTGAAAGGGCAGCTGCTGTGAGAGCCCTCTCCAGCCCCACCCACCTCACAGGGTGTCTGTTGTGGGGGAGGAAGGTAAAGGAGATTGTGAGCTGCTCTGAGACACTTCGGAGTGGAGGGCGGGATAGAAATCCAATATCTTCTTCATCTTCTTTTAGTCAGAGTGGACAGCACTGACCTAGACAGATGAATTCCATATGTGGTGGAACCGGCCTGCTTTTCCTTGCAGACCCAATTCTGCTCCCTCCCTCCATTGGGTTGCCAACTCCTGGAGGGAGCTATTCCACTTCCTCCCATTAGGGAATGCTGCCACCACCTGCTCGGTTTAGGGGTCCTGACTGAGAGGAACAGGACTCTCAATCCCTGTACAAATTCTGAGGCCTGGCCTCCAGGTCCTTTGCTACCCAGCACCTGGTTACCACAGAGACCAAACTCTTTCTTTGGGGGTGGGTGGGGGAAGGCACCTGGAGGATTGGCACCTGCGCTCTGACTGCTTGCCTTCCCCCTTCCTAGGACTCCCCTCTTAATGTAGCATGGTCTAAGGTGGTTGGGGATCTATGTGGCCCAGAGATCACTGCCAGAGTCAAAAGGTAAAAATATTTACTGAAAAGAAAAAGTCTACATATACACCCTTAACTCAGCACCAGATCAGCAAAAAGGGAAAACAAAAAGGGAAACAAGGAAAACAGACAAACAAAAAATTGGAATACACACATTCATAAGAACATAAGAGAAGCCATGTTGGATCAGGCCAATGGCCCATCCAATCCAACACTCTGTGTCACATAAGAACATAAGAGAAGCCATGTTGGATCAGGCCAATGGCCCATCCAGTCCAACACTCTGTGCCACATAAGAGAAGCCACGTTGGATCAGGCCAATGGCCCATCCAGTCCAACACTCTGTGCCACATAAGAGAAGCCATGTTGGATCAGGCCAATGGCCCATCCAGTCCAACACTCTGTGCCACATAAGAGAAGCCATGTTGGATCAGGCCAATGGCCCATCCAGTCCAACACTCTGTGTCACATAAGAACATAAGAGAAGCCATGTTGAATCAGGCCAATGGCCCATCCAATCCAACACTCAGTGTCACATAAGAACATAAGAGAAGCCATGTTGGATCAGGCCAATGGCCCATCCAATCCAACACTCTGTGTCACACAGTGGCCAAAATATATATGTGTATATACGGTATATATACACACACACTGTGGCTAATAGCCACTGATGGACCTCTGCTCCATATTTTTATCTAACCCCCTCTTGAAGCTGTCTATGCTTGTAGCCGCCACCACCTCCTGTGGCAGTGAATTCCATGTGTTAATCACCCTTTGGGTGAAGAAGTACCTCCTTTTATCCCTCCTCTAACACATACTCTAGCTAGTTGTTTCAAGCAGAGTAAGCAGGGCTTTTCTTTATAGCGGGAACTCCTTTGCATATTAGGCCACACCCCACTGATGTAGCCAATCCTCCAAGAGCTTACAGGGCTCTTCTTACAGGGCCTCCTGTAAGCTCCAGGACGATTGGTTACATCAGGGGTGTGTGGCCTAATATGCAAAGGAGTTCCTGCTGCAAAAAAAAAAGCCCTTAGGCATAATTAGTCTTTAAAAGTTGCAAGTTTGGCTTGTAACCCTTTACATCACCAGAGAGAGCTCCAGCTTCCCAACAGGCTGCCTGGTCTCTCTCTCAAAGTGGCCACCATCTAGCAGAGCACAGCACAGCCAGAGGTCTGCTCTTCTCGAGAGCCCAGAACTCTCAATTTCTTTCTCCCTTGTGGGGCGGGGCGGGGGGGGGGGAGATTTCTCAACTCTCCTTCCCACTCAGGAACTGATCACCTTTTCCCTAGAGCACTCTGGGAAGAAAAGCCCCAAAGCATGCCTGGAACTTCCTGTTTACACCCTGCCTCTCTAGCAAATGACTCCCTCCTCTGTGGTTAAGAAGGAGAGGGGGCAGAAAGAGAGAGCAGTCTGCTGTAAGCTGACTCCTCCCACAGGAAAAAAAAAACAGCCCCATTTTAAAAGTAAGTTCCAACAAGGAAGGTATTTTGCCACACCATATAAGGCAACTTGGGACAGATTTACCACAAAACAACATTAAGAATCAGTTTCAGGTAGCAGATTCTGGACCATGTGCAGCCATGATGATGAAGAAAGAAGAGAGAGTGAAGCTTTAAATTTCTGAGTCAGAGCTGATGGACCAAGGTCTTCCACATCTTATGTGAGACCTATCTAAGACCAGAGCTGATGAACTAAGGTCTTCCAAGATTCCTTTGCTCAGAATAACAGCATACATGCGCCCCCTTGCCCAGATTATCCGGAGATACGGGCTGGGTTGTCACCAGTATGCGGATGACACCCAGCTCTATCTATTGTTGGGAGGCCAGTCCAGCTGCGCCCTGGAAGTTCTGGACCTGGCATTGCAAGCCATAGTGAAATGGCTCAGGCAGAGTCGATTGAAATTGAATCCAGTGAAGACAGAGGTTCTGTGCCTGAGTCTCAGCAGCCTGAGTAGGGAAATCCCCTTGCATCTAAAAACTAATCATTCATAACCCTGCATTTAGCCTAACCACGGCACTTGGATAGAAGCTGCCCTTGAATCTATTTGTCTTAGCCTTCAACACTCTATATCGCCTACCTGACGGTAAGATCTCAAATAGCAAGTGGCCCGGATGTGAATGATGGAATGCTACTAGCACCAGTGTCGAGTGTCAAGAGCTTGGGGGTGCTCCTGGAACCTTCGCTGACAGTGGAGGCCCAGGTAGCAGCCACTGCCAAATCCGCATTCTACCATCTTAGGCAGATAAGGCAGTTGGTTCCATACCTGGGGCGCGACGACTTTGCAACAGTGATCCATGCAACGGTCACCTCGAGGATAGACTACTGTAATGCCCTCTACATGAGGCTTCCCTTGACTCAACTTCGGAGGCTGCAACTGGTGCAAAACGCAGCAGCCAGGTTGTTAATGGAGCTGCCTGTACGGGAGCACATTCAACCTGTGCTGAAATCATTACACTGGTTGCCTGTGGCGTTCCGGAGTTGCTTCAATGTGCTGGTTATAACCTTTAAAGGCCTGGGACCTGTCTACCTTCGGGACCACCTTTCCCTATACGCACCCCAGAGAGCACTACATTCAGGGTCTCAAAATCTCCTTAAGATCCCTGGACCGAAAGAAGCTTGATTTACCAGCGCTAGAGCCAGAGCGTTCTCAGTCATAGCCCCCACTTTGTGGAACGCCCTCCCCGAAAACATCAGGGCCCTGCGGGACCTGCCACAGTTCCGCAGGGCCTGTAAGACCGAACTATTCAAGCTCGCCTTTAATGATTAGGGGGAGGTGGCGATTACCTTCAGTACCGACAATCTCACTGAACTAATATAATGGAAAGCAGAAGCTTGCCGTCACGGATTTTTAATATGTATGGAAATGTTTTTATGTATTTAATTTTAATATGTTTGTAAATTGCTAATGTTTTAAAACTGTTGTTAGCCACCCTGAGCCTGCCGGGGGAGGGCAGGATATAAATCTGAGAAAGAAAGAAAAGCATATTTAAAGTAGAGATACGATGGAAAGAATACACAGAAGAATTATACAAGAAGGATCTCAAGGTCCTTGACAACCATGACGGTGAAATCCCTAACCTCGAGCCAGACATCCTGGAGTGTGAAGTCAAATGGGCCTTAGAAAGCATTACTAACAACAAAGCGAGTGGAGATGATGGTATTGTCAGAACTGGCAGAACTTCAAGAAAGGCCCAAGACTTAGTTGCAAGTATAGGCATTTATTAGAGAACTTCAGAGCTTGAGGTGCAGAATAACACTGATAACAGACAGCCAGTATTCGATACACTTTATGTGATTCTGTTGACAACAATAAACCGATCATTCACACGGGTAGAGACAACAGTCTGCTTCTCAGGGTTGTTATCAGGCAAGGAGGATGGAATCCCGCTGAGAAAGTGTGGGCCGGCCTGGCTTCAAAAGGCCATCTGCAGATGTTGACCCTGGGCTATCTGTTACCCTTCAGTGATCACAGTTTGTTTGAAATGCACAGGCATACACAGCAAGGGAACTGGTTAGTATTTCGGTCAAGCTGCCTGGGTTAGTATTTGCTTTCAATATGGAGTCGGTTAGGCTAACAGCATATAGGAAAGTTACAAGTTCTGACAGGTATCTCAGTTGAGCTATTCAAAGTCCTATAAGACGATGCTGTTAAAGTGATGCGCTCATTATGTCAGCAGATTTGGAAAATTCAACAGTGGCCACAGGATTGGAAAAGGTCAGTTTACATTCCAATCCCAAAGAAAGGCAATGCCAAGGAATGTTCAAACTATCGCACCATTGCACTCATTTCACACGGCAGCAAGGTCATGTTAAAGATCTTACGAGTTAGGCTTCCGCAGTATGTGAATCAGGAACTACCAGAAGTACAAGCTGGGTTTCGGAGAGGAAGAACTAGAGATCAAATTGCCAACATTCGCTGGATTATGGGAGTACCAGTAAAACGTCTATTTCTGCTTCATTGACTATGCTTTGATTGTGTGGATCGCCTTTGATTGTGTGGATCACAACAAACTGTGGCAAGTCCTTAAAGAGATGGGAGTACCAGACTACCTCACATGTCTCCTGAGAAACCTGTATAAGGATCAATAAGCAACTGTCAGAACAGAATATGAAACAACTGATTGGTTTAGAATAGGACAAGGAGTCCGACAAGGATGTAAATTGTCACCTTGCTTATTTAATTTATATGCAGAGTACATCATGTGGAATGTTGGCCTGGATGAATCACAAACCGGAATTAAGATTGTTGGGAAAAACCATCAACAACCTCAGATATGCAGACGATACCACTCTAATGGCAGAAAGTGAAGAGGACTTAAAGAACCTCTTGTTGAGGGTGAAAGAGGAGAGCACAAAAGTAGGCTTGAAATTCAACATCAAAAAAACTAAGATCATGGCATCCGGCCCCATCACACCTTGGCAAATAGAAGGGGAAGACATGGAAGTACTTCACATTCCTGGGATCCAAGCTCACTGCAGATGGTGACTGTAGCCATGAAATGAAAAGATGTTTGCTCCTTCAGAGGACAACTATGGTGAACCTAAGCAGTATAATAAAAAGTAGAGACTTATTAGGGTTTGTAGAATCTTTCGGGCTCAAGTGGCATGTTCTACTGGAGAAAGTTTTCCTTCCAGACGTTTCGTTCTCAACTGCGGAGAACATCCTCAGTGGCGTTGCAGCCGGAGCAGGCGCTCTGACCTTCTTGGCTGCTGTGCATCAATGCATCAACGCACAGCAGCCAAGAAGGTCAGAGCGCCTGCTCCGGCTGCAACGCCACTGAGGATGTTCTCCGTAGCTGAGAATGAAACGTCTGGAAGGAAAACTTTCTCCAGTAGAACACGGCACTTGAGCCCGAAAGATTCTACAAACCCTAATGATGTTACCAGCCGTGAAAACCTGAAATCTTTGATAAAAGTAGAGACATCACCCTGCCAACCAAAGTCCGTATAGTCAAAGCTTTGGTATTCCCAGTAGTAATGTATGGTTGTGAGAGTTGGACCATAAGGAAGGCTGAGTGCAGAAGAATAGATGCTTTTGAGCTGTGGTGCTGGAGAAGAATCTTGAGAGCTCCTTGGACTACAAGAAGATCTAATCAGTCAGTCCTAAGGGAAATCAATCCTGACTGTTCCCTGGAAGGTCAGATGCTGAAGCTGAAGCTCAAATACTTGGCCACCAAACGTAACCACTGAAGAAGATCCTGATGCTGGGAAAGACAGAAGGCAAAAGAAGGGGACGGTAAAAGATGAGATGGCTGGACAGCGTTACTGATGTAACTAACATGAATCTGAGTGGACTTCGGAGGATGGTGGAAGACAGGAGGACCTGGCATGACTTGGTCCATGGAGTCGCAAAGAGTAGGACTCGACTGTGCAGCTGAAAAACAACAGCCATTTATTGAGAAGTAGAGACATCTGCTTGGCATATGGAAGGTCCCAAGTTCCATCCATAGCATCTCCAGTTAAAGATCAGGCCGTTTGTGGTCTGAGAGACCTCTGTTCAAGACCCCACAGAACTGCTGCCAGTCTGAGTAGACAATACTGACTTTGATGGACCAGTGTTCCGATTTAGTATAAAACAGCTTTGTTTGGCCATGGTCAGGAATAATGGTAGCAAATTCTGCACATGATTTTGCACTCTAGGAAGTACAATGATTCAAATTCATCACAGCTGATGATGAACATTCATGCAATTGGAATATAGCTTATACCTTTATTCCTGCCCTTCCTTCAAGAAGTTCATAGCAACATACATAGTCCCACCCCCCCCTTATAAGCTTGCAGCAACATTGAGGTTGAGAGAAAATGATTGATCCAAGATTACTAAATAAGATTCATAGCAAAGTCTGGATTGAACTCGGTCATAGGCCAAAACAGTTTCATAGCAAAGAGATTCATAGCAAAGTCTGGATTTGAACTCAGTTTCAGTTCTAGGCCAAAACAGTACCCCCTGCATCATCCTAGAGAAACTTTCTGGTCATACCATCTATCCCTTTCTTCTGAAATAAGATTCATAGCAAAGTCTGGATTGAACTCAGTTATAGGCCAAAACAGATTCATAGCAAAGAGATTCATAGCAAAGTCTGGATTTGAACTCAGTCTCAGTTCTAGGCCAAAACAGTACCCCCTGCATCATCCTAGAGAAACTTTCTGGTCATACCATCTATCCCTTTCTTCTGAAATAAGATTCATAGCAAAGTCTGGATTGAACTCAGTTATAGGCCAAAACAGATTCATAGCAAAGAGATTCATAGCAAAGTCTGGATTTGAACTCAGTCTCAGTTCTAGGCCAAAACAGTACCCCCTGCATCATCCTAGAGAAACTTTCTGGTCACACCATCTATCTTTTTCTTCTTTTAAAGTACACATGATAGCTTACAGGAGACAGATATTTTTTCCAATATTAAAATAAAAAGCATATCTTCAGAAAAAAATACTTTAAGAAGTATCTATACAAAGAACAATAATCATAGAAAGAAAGCATCAGCACAAGAAATCATAGATATTCAATCAGTTCCAAAGACTCTCTGAAACAGTCTTAGGACAGACCAAGAAGGCAGGAGATTAAAAAAAAAAAACCCTCAGAAGATTTTTAAAAATTCCTATTTTGGGGGCGGTAGCTGAGAAGGCCGGTCTATGAGTTCACTAATATCGCTATTCACAGCCTGGACTGGCCCCACAAATCAGAACATGATGGAGCTGATCTCGACATGGCCTGGCCACTGTATGAAAGAAGATGCTCGACTGGATAAACCATTGGATTGATCCATCACAGCTGCTCTTAAATCTTATTACACTAGCCACGACTGAATTGGAAAAAGTCGCTATGGCCATTGCAGGAATAACTTGTTTCAAAGCTGTTAGAGTTTCCAGACTGAACTCATTCACCGCAAGCCTATCATGGTAGATTTCTAGTAGAACTCCTCTACCTTTATGTATGTAAATAACTGCTGTCGAGTTGCAATCAGCAAGGGGCTTCCAAGGCAAGTAAGTGCCAGAGGTAGTTTATAGGGACGGGCATGAACCACATTTTTGCAGGTCAGTTCACGGCTGAACCATGACCAAACCACAAGCCCATACAAACAGGCAGACTGGTTTGCGAACCGACCCATTCGTATCGGTTCATGAGTGAAGTTTAAACCCCTGTTTTTTCTTCCCAGTGCCTTTTCCAAGCAGCTGATCAGCAGGACCATTGCTCAGCTGCTTGGTTTAAATGGCTCTGAGCCATTTATTACGCTGGGAACCACCCCCCCCCCAATTCCTGCTCTTCATGAACTTGCACAAACCACCACAAACGGCACCAACATTTGTGGAAGTTTGCGGCATTTCTTCCGGTTTGCCAATGTCGCTTTGCAAACCACGAACCAGCCAAAATTCAGGACGAACTTTTAGTTTGTCAGCCAGTTCGTGCCCATCCCTAGTGATTTTCACTGTTTCCCTCTGCTATGTTGTCCTTGGTGGTCACCCAACCAAGTACCCACCAACCCTGCTTAGCTTTTGAGATCTGACAAGATCAAGATATACTGCATTACCTTTCCTCCCCCTCTGCCTTTAGTAGCCATGTCATAGACAGAAAACCATAAGTCTTTCCTGATCGCGGCTTCTCATTGTTGGGAAAAAATAATTTCTGCCAAAGCAAAGCAGTGCTGGTCAGCATTCTAATCCTACCTCAATGGGATCGCCCGCTATTTCTTGCTAGAAGCTCTTGTACCCTTCACAGGATATTCAAGAAGTACACCTTTTTCTCGGGAAAGGTGTACCTAACGTTTTTCTTCCAGTCTTGCAGCTATTCAAAGCACAGGACCTTGTTAGATCCTGATGGCAGGCACACTGTGTGCTTTTTTAAAGCTTTAGTAATAACTTTTGGGACCCTAACAATAGTGTTCCTAGCTTATCTGCAAAGGCTCCAGAGAAGGAGTCCAGATGTAACTTGATGAGCTAAACAGATAAAACAATCCAGGTCAGAATGTCCCAGCAGCCAATTTAGGTAAGATACAGGGGGGGAGACATTAAAACTGTTAACCGTTTATGGTCTTATTCATTCGCCGGCCACATTTGATTTAACATTTCACGTCGGTCAGTGAATCTGCAATTAATATTGCATTGTTGGGTTGAAGAACTGCAACATTTCTGGTCTCACTGATGGCACTACACCCTGAGTTTGAGTTGCTCATCTGGGAAAAAGATGAAGGTATTGCGCCCTTGGCTGCAAAAGGGTGACTGTTTACATTACAGTTCTCCAGAGCCAGTTTGGTGTAGTGGTTAATTGTGCGGACTCTTATCTGGGAGAACCGGGTTTGATTCCCCACTCCTCCACTTGTACCTGCTAGCATGGCCTTGGGTCCGCCATAGCTCTGGCAGAGGTTGTCCTTGAAAGGGCAGCTGCTGTGAGAGCCCTCTCCAGCCCCACCCACCTCACAGGGTGTCTGTTGTGGGGGAGGAAGGTAAAGGAGATTGTGAGCCGCTCTGAGACTCTTTGGAGTGGAGGGCGGGATATAAATCCAATATCTTCTTCTTCTTCTTCTTCTTCTTCTTCTTCTTCTTCCTGCATTAGAGGCCATTTTTACCCTTGCTTGGTTTCCAAATATTATGAGGGATGGTGGTGAGATTTTTTTTTTTTTTGGCACAGGATGACTTTTAGCCACATGTCTCTGAAAGGTAGAGTCTGCTTGGTAAAGTTGAGGGGATTTCCATCCTTCTGTTTCACAACTTTCTGCAGAAACTTGCCCCCACCCCCTAGAAGCCTTTTCTAAAATGATCCCCAGAATCCAAACATATGCAGCTTCCAATTCATTCTGTCCAATTGACTTCCCCACCCCTTGTCCATGTTATGGAAGTCAGCGTGCAGACTGATGAAATGCTGCAACAAAAGCCAGCTTGGCATAATCACTTTTGAGATTGAATGATGATTCTTTTTTTTTAAAAAAAAAAAATCAGATATAATAATAAATAACAACACCACACACAATGAAGCAACTCTTTATACCAGGAATGTTAAACATAACACCCGAGAGCCAAAATTTTAATTGATATTTTATTCTATATTCTAATTGATATTTAATTTTATTGTTAAATGGCTTATGATGTATTGGGTTGTTTCAGGATGCTGCTTGGGAAGGAGTGGGTGGAGCCATTTAGATATCGGATTTATATCCTGCCCTCCCCTCCGAAGAGTCTCAGAGCAGCTCCCAATCTCCTTTACCTCGCCCCCCCCCCCAAAAAAAAACAGACACCCTGTGAGGTAGTTGAAGATATTGGATTTATATCCCGCCCTCCACTCCGAAGAGTCTCAGAGCGGCTCACTATCTCCTTTACCTTCCTCCCCCACAACAGACACCCTGTGAGGTAGTTGAAGATATTGGATTTACATATTGGATTTGTGGCAGCCACAAGTATAGCCACCTTCAAGAGGGGTTTAGATAAAAATATGGAGCACAGGTCCATCAGTGGCTATTAGCCACAGTGTGTGTGTGTATATAAATTTTTTTGCCACTGTGTGACACAGAGTGTTGGACTGGATGGGCCGTTGGCCTGATCCAACATGGCTTCTCTTATGTTCTTATATCCCACCCTCCACTCCAAAGAGTCTCAGAGCGGCTCACAATCTCCTTTACCTCCCCCCCCCCCACAACAGACACCCTGTGAGGTAGATGAAGATATTGGATTTATATCCCGCCCTCTACTCTGAAGAGTCTCAGAGCGGCTCACAATCTCCTTTACCTTCCTCCCCCACAACAGACACCCTGGGAGGTAGATTAAGATATTGGATTTATATCCCACCCTCCACTCCGAAGAGTCTCAGAGCGGCTCACAATCTCCTTTACCCCCCCCCCCCCCACAACAGACACCCTGTGAGGAGTATGAAGATATTGGATTCATATCCCGCCCTCCACTCTGAAGAGTCTCAGAGCGGCTCACAATCTCCTTTACCTTCCTCCCCCACAACAGACACCCTGTGAGGTGGGTGGGGCTGGAGAGGGCTCTCCCAGCAGCTGCCCTTTCAAGGACAACCTCTGCCAGAGCTATGGCTGACCCAAGGCAAGTGGAGGAGTGGGGAATCAAACCTGGTTCTCCCAGATAAGAGTCCGCGCACTTAACCACTACACCAAACTGGCTCTCCAATTCCAATTGTGGCTTCAACATGGCAGAACAACCTCATCTGCAGCTGCTTCTGTAGCAGCCTCATTGGTAAGCTGAGCCACCACAGCTGCATTCATGCTGTCTCTGGTTTCTCAGGTGAGGTTGCATGCCGCTCTGCTCAGACTGTAGCTCCAGGGATGCAGTCCCAGATGGCTGTGGGGATCAGTGTATGCCTTGGGGTTGGGGGAAGTGCAGAGGATCCTTGGCTGGTGCCTGCTAGCAGCCAGCACCACTACCATATTTGTACCCCCATGCTGCAGCTGTGTTTTAGCCTATTGGGGTAATTTTTAACAGATTATTCCACACGTCAGGGGCCTAGTCCTGCCACCATGCATGCAACTCAGTGGCTGGGACTCTCTCCCCTATGAAACATCTGCTGGCCTTCAGCCATAGGAGGCTACAGACTCTGGGAGGGGGGGGCAGTGCTGGCAATCTCCAGCTATACTGGGCAGCTATACAGCCTTGTTTGTGTGGTGCCCTCTCCCCCATCAAATGATCTGATGGCCTTTAGCAGCTGTGGCCACATGGGGGTGGCATGACTTGCTGATGGCCTTTGGCTTTAACCCCCAGCATTGCCCCGCCATGGATTGCCTGCTGGCCTTGGCTGGAGGCAGCTGCTGATGGACAGGTGTCTCCAGATTCTCAGGCTTTGCTTGGTCTAGGTCCTGCTGTGCATGTGGTCTTGCACCTTTTGTTGGTGGGGAGGTCAGTTCAGCTTGTCTTTCCAGTCGGAGAGCCAGTTTGGTGTAGTGGTTAAGTGTGCAGACTCTTATCTGGGAGAACCGGGTTTGATTCCCCACTCCTCCACTTGCATCTGCCGGAATGGCCTTGGGTCAGCCATAGCTCTCTTATCTGGGAGAACCGGGTTTGATTCCTCACTTCTCCACTTGCATCTGCTGGAATGGCCTTGGGTCAGCCATAGCTCTCTTATCTGGGAGAACCGAGTTTGATTCCCCACTCCTTCACTTGCATCTGCTGGAATGGCCTTGGGTCAGCCATAGCTCTCTTATCTGGGAGAACCGGGTTTGATTCCCCGCTCCTCCACTTGCACCTGCTGGAATGGCCTTGGGTCAGCCAGAGCTCTGGCAGAGGTTGTCCTTGAAAGGGCAGCTGCTGTGAGAGCCCTCTCCAGCCCGACCCACCTCACAGGGCGTCTGTTGTGGGGGAGAAAGGTAAAGAAGATTGTGAGCCGCTCTGAGAGTCTTCGGAGTGGAGGGCAGGATATAAATCCAATATCTTCTTCTTCTTCAGTCCCCTACAAGGGTGGCTCAGGGGCAAGGGGGGACTTGCAACACCCTGACATTTTGTGTTTTTACCCTGTGGCCCAGGCTCAAGGAGTTTGCCCCCCCTCCAGGCAGCACAGGGGCATCTGTAAAGTGTTGCACCACTGGTTCTCCAATCTGGTTTTCCTCTGCATATGGGGCCTTGCAGTGAGGACACACCAACTTGGAGCTTACCAGCTGCTGTCCTGTATAAAGTTTGTATATTTGGTACCTGGTATCGTATTTTATGGCTCAGTGGCCTGGCCCAAAATAGTGACATATATGTTAGATCTGATCCTTGTAACAAATGTCAAGCACAAGCTACACATATCAAATGCACAGAGGACCTATTGATGTTTCCAAGGTTGGAGAATTCTGCAGTCCCATTGCTTTGTTGCTTTGAAGTTTGATCAACTTTTTGAGTGGAGACATTCTCTCGGGAAATATACCCACTTACAAACCATCACAAATAACTTGAAGGTTTTGGAACGTCCATGCCCATTAACCTACCATGCACTTCAATTTGTGAACCACAAACCGGCCAAAATTCATCACAAACTTTAGTTGGTGAGCTGGCTCATGCCCATCCCTAGTGAGTAACATCGGCTTAATCCAAATCCACACAGTTTACTTCACTCTCTTGCCTTGTCCATGGTCTGACAGTTGGGACTTGGTGGCCCTGTCCTCTTAAAAAGGATGTCTTGGTTCCTGTTGTATGATACTGTCTGAAAGGAAGCCCAGAAGACTTTAAGGAAACTTGAATGATGTACAAATCACCTTCACGTGGCCAAATAACCTATGCAGCCTATAAATAAATAAAAGTAAACTAAATATTTATACCACCCCTCTAATTTTATACCATCGAACCCAAATTTAGCTATGTCTCCACCCCCCCCCCCCAATATTTAGGAAATGCCTATAATTAATCTCCCCCCCCCCCTTAAAACATTCCAGTAAATGGCTTTTCCACACTTCTTCATGATAGCAAAAGGTCATCTCTTTGGCTGAAAATACATGCACTACAGAAGTACATTAAGTAATCCATTTGCATTTGTTCCATAGTTAATAACTGTTCTAGTCACTTACATTTTACATCGAATGCATATGTATTGCATGGCAAATGATCAGGGCAAGATCTTCAATTAAGGCAGTATAAAATGTGGACCCATGCCAAAGGCTATTAAGATTTCGGTGAACAAAATATGTTGAATAATTGGGGATAAGAGAATGGAGGAATCATTAACACAAAGGAATATGCAACAATTAGGAAAGGACTGTTAGCATTCAACTCCCCTCTCCCCACCATACAATTCAGTGCCATTACCATGATTAATCCAAAGCAAAGCTAAATTGTATAAATGCAATTCTAAGCAGCATTAGACCCTTCTAAATCCATTGGTCTTAATTGGCTTAGAATGGCATGACTCTACTCAGGATTCCAGTACAACTCTTATAGAACACAATCACACTTTTGGTGAAAAATGAGTACATATATCTAATTGTAATACTTTTGAACAGGGGTGGAATTCTAGCTCCTTTGCATATTAGGCCACACACCCCTGATGTAGCCAATCCTCCAAGAGCTTACAAGGCTCTTTTTTGTAAGCTCTTGGAGGATTGGCTACATCAGGGGTGTGTGGCCTAATATGCAAAGGAGCTCCTGCTAGAATTCCACCCCTGCTTTTGAAGAGTCTACTTCATCTTTAGATAAACAACATAAGGCATTTCTCTTGCACCAGTAATGGGAAAGATGATGCATTACTTTTTAAAAAGACAATTAAGTTATCACTCATGTAGTGAAAACATTCATCAAAAGAAAGTGGCAACAAACTATGTATGATAGAATATCTAGAAAAATAAAATGAGAATGATATTCCCAAGAATAAAGAGCTGAATCCAAAAGTTCTGCCTTAACTTTCGTCATGATGTGTGATGTGATCTGGTACCACTGGAACTATTGTTCATCACTACTGTTATCACTTTCAAATCTTGCCAATATTTGAAACTGGCTGTTTGCAGTACATCTTATCTGAAATAATCCAGTTAAAACAAAATTTCATAAGCATGCCATCCACTGAATTCTGTTAAAAGGATAATTCATACAGGCATCATCCAGACAAGCCTTGGATGTCCATGGTTTTGTTTAATCCATTCTTTCGTTCGTTCGTTTGTTTGTTTGTTTACTTCAGGAGGAGCCCAGTTTTCTTGCTGGGATTCAAGGCAGATTACAAAATACAGAAACAATTCAGTCCAACAGCAAAGACTTCCAACAAAGTTATGGTTATGGTAGAACAGGTGACAGAATGGAAGTTTTTGGGAATTACTATGAAACAGGATCTAACATGGGGGGCAAATACTTTAGCTCTAGAGAAAAAGGCCCAGCAACGACTATACTATTTAAGACTCTTAAGATTACAACAACTGTCAGGGAGTCTGCTGGTTGCCGTTTATCGTAGTTCCATTGAGAGCATTTTATCTTATTGCCTCTGCGTGTGGTTTGGGAGCTGCACGGAAGCAGAGAGAAGGGTGCTCCAAAGAGTGATGGTGAGAGCACAGAAGATTTGTGGATGTTCTCTCCCCTCATTGGTGGATCTGTATGATATGGGATGTAAAAGGAAGATACAAATGATCTTAAGGGACCCTTCACATCCGGGCCACTTGCTATTTGAGATCTTACTGTCAGGTAGGCGATATAGAGTGTTGAAGGCTAAGACAAATAGATTCAAGGGCAGCTTCTATCCAAGTGCCGTGGTTAGGCTAAATGCAGGGTTATGAATGATTAGTTTTTAGATGCATTTAAATGGTCTATGTATATGTCCTTTTGTGGGTGTTGATGTGTTGGTATGTTTGTGGAAGAGCACCTCATTTCGTTGCTCTCATTTTCTTTTTTGAGAACAATGACAATCAATCTATCTATCTATCTATCTATCTATCTATCTATCTATCTATCTATCTATCTATCTATCTATCTATCTATCTATCTATCTATCTATCTATCTATCTATCTATCTATTTATCTATCTATCTATCTATCTATCTATCTATCTATCTATCTATCTATCTATCTATCTATCTATCTATCTATCTATCTATCTATCTGAGTGCAGTAACATTAGTATGTAGAGAATCTTATATTCTAATAGTCAAGTGTGGGCCAATCTGTGGCTATTGAAATCTGCGGATTGGGGCCACGCTAACTAAAAAAAGGTAGCCCATTGAGACTTCTAATTTGTGCCTGTCTCTCCTGCCCTGCACATGGAACAGGTAGCACTTCTGAGAAGGCTTCCTTGGAGGTCCTGGCCTTAAGTCTCCCACCTAGCAGCCTACATTTTTCCTCAGGACCTCACGACTGTATTTCCCCAAATCGTTGGTGCCAACATGCACCACGACCACTGGCTCCTCCCCAGCACTGTCTATCAGCCTATCTACTACATGCATAATGTCCACTACCTTCGCACCAGACAGGCAAGTCACCATCCGGTCAGTAGGTGGTTTTGCCACCCAGCTGTCTACTTGCCTAAGGATTGAATCACCAACTACCAAGATCCCCCCTCTCTCCCTGCCCAGGGATGGTTCCTTGGTGCGAAAGGATTCCCGCTCACCAACTGAAGAAGAGGTCCCTTCTGAGGGCGCATTCCCCTTATCCGCAGCATGGTGCCCTGTTCCCTTTCGATCCTCACGCTCCCTGGCAGCAACAGGGCTGCCACATTCAGAGCGGGGCTCATCTGATACTCCCCCGAGAGTCTTCCCCGAGTGCCTAACTGACCGTCTCTGCTTCTCCAGGGCAGTCACCTCAGCCTCAAGGGTACAAGCTCGTTCCCTGAGGATCAGGAGCTCCTTGCATCGAGCACACACCCAAGACTTCTGTCCTGTGTGCAGATAGTCATACATGTGACACTCAGTGCAAAACACTGGAAAGCCCCCACCCCCCTGCTGGCATTCTACCTTCATTATAGCTTTTTTTAAAAAAATATACAGTCCTCTTTATATCCTGTTTGTTTAAGTGGCTCCCCTTTTGGAGGGTCAACTTCCCGTAGTGGGAGAACAAGGAAATTAGGGATCTGGTTTCCTGGTCCTTACAGAGCCCCCAGGCTAAGAGGCCTTTAGCTCTCACCCTTCGGCTCGTGCCAAAGACCTGCCCCTTTGGCAAGGTGCAGCTTAAAATGCAAAGAGGGTGGGGAGCACTGCCACTCCTAAGCAATCAGCAACAATCACTTTCAATCACCCTCACCTTCAGCCCACTCAACCTTCAGCCCACTCAACCAAACAAACAGTAGTTCCCCAGCTATCGCAACTCAGCTGTCTCAGCTTATCTCAGAGCTGCTCTGCTCTTCCTGAGACCGCTCTTAGATGTGCTTAGCCTTTCATTTAATCCTTTCCCTCCACTTCCCTTGTATGTGGCTCATAAATTGAAGACATCCTAATTTGTAACAAACTGCAACTTGTTGTGACATTCAAACAAGGAAAAATGGCAACTGTGTCTTGTATACACAGGAAAATCCAGTTGTGAAGGACTGTGGATGGCACAACGATAACACAATATCCAACTGTGTCTGGATATTGTTATAGCACTGGCTTAGTTATAGCACAAAATCCTATATATTGTTATAACTGGCTGAGTTATAGCACAAAATCCTAGACCAGGATTAAACTATGTTTTGAAATCCCTACTTGCAAGGAAGAAACTAACCACAATGTGTAATGTGATCAGAGACAGATATCATGACAAACCATGGTTTGTTAAAATCTATGAACCATTAAATGTTTCCCCAAGGAACAGAAGAAGCATACAATCCTACATACAAGCATACAATTTATTCTTGATATATGAGTATATCCACAGTCTATCACCTTATTCATAACAGCTTATCAGAATAGTGTTGGGAAATTCATCCGAGAGACACTTCAGCACACCTCATATAATTAAATTAAATGCTAAATCAGAATATTGCTTAGTAGAGATTAATTGTAGTACTTAATTTCACCACGATACTAGGCAATTGAATCATGTGACACAGGAGCACATGCCACCCAGAATCCTTGCAATATGTGGAGTTGCCATTTTTGTGGACAGGGTAATGCCTTTACGGATTTGGTGCATGTGAATATGCACCCTGAAAAATTCAGCTTTCCACTTGTGTATATTGACATTGGAAAATGCATGTACAAAATGGTGACCATGCATATCAGGAGGATCAAATGTGGCATATGCTCCTGCTATGCAGAGCTTACTGTATTGTGGTCCTCATCAGGAGAAACAGGAAGGTGGAAGATTGGTCAAGATTGTACTTACCAGATGTTCATGATACCTAGACCCCAATTTTTAAAATGGACTGAGGATGGGAAAACATTGTTATTATTATTAGGGTTTGTAGAATCTTTCAGGCTCAAGTGCCGTGTTCTACTGGAGAAAGTTTTCCTTCCAGACGTTTCGTTCTCAGCTGCGGAGAACATCCTACAGTTGAAAACGAAACGTCTGGAAGGAAAACTTTCTCCAGTAGAACACGGCACTTGATCCCGAAAGATTCTACAAACCCTAATGATGTTACCAGCCGTGAAAACCTGTTATTATTATTTTACTAACTGAGAGCAATGCCGTAGGCCTCCAGGGGCCAGAGGGAGAGGGGCCTCCTTGCATTTTTTACAGTCCCCCTCCCCCAGCCCTGGCTTCCCACCCCCTGTTTGCCCACCATCCTTTCTACAGAACACTGAGTAGAGCCCTTTACTGAGTCTGTTTGACTACTTTCCTGCATGTTTTCAATGCAGACTAATGTGGTCTGGTTTTGTTAGTGCAATTTGAGATTCCCAGTCTCCCTGAAATTAGCATTTGTTGACACCTTCAGAACCACAAAAGAAACCATTTGCCAGATCAATTGTTTGTTTTAGGGTTTGTAGAATCTTTCGGGCTCAAGTGCCGTGTTCTACTGGAGAAAGTTTTCCTTCCAGACGTTTCGTTCTCAGCTGCGGAGAAAATCCTACAGTTGAAAACGAAACGTCTGGAAGGAAAACTTTCTCCAGTAGAACACGGCACTTGAGCCCGAAAGATTCTACAAACCCTAATGATGTTACCAGCCGTGAAAACCTGTTATTATTATTTTACTAACTGAGAGCAATGCCGTAGGCCTCCAGGGGCCAGAGGGAGAGGGGCCTCCTTGCATTTTTTACAGTCCCCCTCCCCCAGCCCTGGCTTCCCACCCCCTGTTTGCCCACCATCCTTTCTACAGAACACTGAGTAGAGCCCTTTACTGAGTCTGTTTGACTACTTTCCTGCATGTTTTCAATGCAGACTAATGTGGTCTGGTTTTGTTAGTGCAATTTGAGATTCCCAGTCTCCCTGAAATTAGCATTTGTTGACACCTTCAGAACCACAAAAGAAACCATTTGCCAGATCAATTGTTTGTTTTAGGGTTTGTAGAATCTTTCGGGATCAAGTGCCGTGTTCTACTGGAGAAAGTTTTCCTAGGAAAACTTTCTCCAGTAGAACACGGCACTTGATCCCGAAAGATTCTACAAACCCTAATGATGTTACCAGCCGTGAAAACCTGAAATCTTTGATAATTGTTTGTTTGTTCTCAGGCCTCTGCCTAGATATCACCTATTGTCAATATTGCCTGGGGGAAATGTAAATCTTGCCTTTTGCTAGGAGGCTGAAGTTGGTTCCTTATTCCAGTTCCTTATCCATTTCTTTTTTGCTACTTATTTGTGAATCCAACCAGAAACACTAAGGAGAGTTTGAAAGCTCTGAACCCCAGAATAAGGTCTAGACCACCATACTTTATACACTTCCATGTTCAGGGGACTCTGCCCTTTGAGAGGACATGTGCTGTCTCATGGTCCAATGAGCGGTTCTTGTGCCAGTTGCTCCAGAGCAAGGTACCACTAGGACACTCAAACAGGCAGACACTGGGGCCAGGCTGTACCCTAAAACAATATTTGGACCACCCCAAACACATCATGTGTTTGAGAGCAATAAGACACGAATGTCAGATATTTGACAGCTGGAGTGAGGGAGAGAAAGGTAGGAAGGAAGGCAAATAGATCAAGGAGGGAGAGGTGGAAAGAGAGAAACTTTAAATGCATTCTCCAAGCTGCCAGCTTGGTTGGCTTGGGGAAGTGTTTTAAAGAGAGAAATGCCTTCTCTAAGTTGGCCAATGAGGCAGTGGGGGCTTTGAGAGCCACGCAATTTATGTGAAAAAGCCATATGTGGTTCCCGAGCCACAGTTTGACCATCCCTGTGATATACAGTGGTCCAGACCTTACTTTGGAGTGTAGAGGGTAAACAGTGTTTGGACTGGGCACCACTGCATGCCTTCTTAGAGAACACGGTCTCCAGAGTGTGGGAATATGTCATTTGGGGTAGTCCAAAATTGCTTTGTGGTGCAGCCAGGCCCAAGTGTCTGTCTGTGTGATTGTCTTTGGGGCACTCTGCTTCAGAGCAGCAGGCACGAGAAGTGCTCTTTGGACAGGGAACCAGAACATGTCTCCTAGAAAAGGAAAGTCCACTGAACACAGTGTTGTGTACTATATGGTGGTCCTCCCCTTATTTTGGTGTTCAGAGCTTTCAAACTCTCCTCAGTGTTTTTGGTTCAATAAGGAATGAAAAAAAGAACTGGAAATAAGGAACCAACTTCAGCCTCCTGTTACTTCCCTCGATTCTCCCTCCCTTCTGTAATAAATGATAACAAGCCTGAAACATTGTTGTGCAATAAACCACTTTTATTTGTAACAATAATAATATGAACATGAACATATGAACATATGAAGCTGCCTTACACTGAATCAGACCTTTGGTCCATCAAAGTCAGTATTGTCTTCTCAGACTGGCAGCGGCTCTCCAGGGTCTCAAGCTGAGGTTTTTCACACCTATTTGCCTGGACCCTTTTTTTTTGGAGATGCCAGGGATTGAACCTGGGACCTTCTGCTTCCCAAGCAGATGCTCTACCACTGAGCCACCGTCCCTCCCCAGGAACCCTGAAACATTGTTATGCAATAAACCACTTTTATTATTTATTTATTTATTAGTTATTTATAAGCATGGAGTGACAGCTCCACAAAGACATATAATAGCCAGCCCCACTTGCCCCCCCCCCCCCCCGAGCAAAACGCTTCTAGCTACAGGGCTGACTGAGAGTTTAAAAAAAAAAGAATACACAATCTTCAGGGAAGTTATAGTTGTTTTGTTTTATTAAATCCTTTGGGGACCTCCTTGCTTTTTTCTAGCTGGGTTTTTTATTCGCATATTGCTCATATAGTTCTACCAGCTCCCTCCCTCCCCCCCCCCCAAATCTTCACACCATTTTTACAGTTCTGGAAGAGAGTATCGAGCTGTATGCCAAAATATCTAAAAATGACTGACTTGGTTCTTTGCTCAGCTTGTTTGTTTGTTGTCTTGCCGCTATTAAGACTACCACCTACTGTCTGCTCATTGCTTTCCTCTCACAAACCCACTGGGAAGCTATAGATGCTAGCAAAATAACAAGTCCAGTTTTTGACTCATTCATGTTTAATTGGACCAGCTTCAGAGAGGTTGATGAAGCATTTATTGAAACCCCTTAGGCAGCTCGTAATTGGACACGTTATAACAAATTTGAATAAATATTAAGAAGATGATAATGCTTAATCCGATCCCTTCCTACTAGTTTGCAAAAAAACAAAAAGGCACAAGGGCATATTGAATAAAAGTTCAAATGTTGTAGAGTTAACTTTTTGAAACACAACTCGTCTTTTTATGAATGGCAGATGTTTCTGGCGGTGTTGGATCTCTGGCAGTAGCATTTTGTGGATCTGGTGATGTTGATGTCTTCTGGCTTTGGTGATGATGTTCTTCAGGGAACTGGAAGACCTCTGGTGCTGGCGGTGTTTTATGAACATGGTTCATGTTCATATTCTCTAGATGTGATGGTGGCAGTAGTGTTCTGTGTTAGTGCTGAAGAACTGCTCATGGTAACAATATTTAGTGGCCTGAGTGGTCTTTGGGTCCTCTTTGGGGGTGGTATTCTCTGGTGGTAATACAGGAGAGCCTTGTGTGTGCTCTAGTGAAGAAAAAGTAATTCCTTTGTACTTTGCTAGAAATCTCTTGGAAGTTATCCCTTGAAGTAATTCAAATCACAGCAGTGAATTAGAATTAAGGATGCAGGGTAGAAAAAGAAATTCAGGAAGGGGAAAAAAAACTGAACACCAAATTAAGAGGCGCACAAGAAAATAGAAAGTAAAATTAGTAAAATTGGGGAGGGACAGTGGCTCAGCGGTAGAGCATCTGCTTGGGAAGCAGAAGGTCCCAGGTTCAATCCCTGGCATCTCCAAAAAAGGGTCCAGGCAAATCGGTGTGAAAAATATCGGCTTGAGACCCTGGAGAGCCGCTGCCAGTCTGAGAAGACAATACTGACTTTGATGGACCCAGGGTCTGATTCAGTATAAGGCAGCTTCATATGCTCATAGTACTTATTCTAGTACTAATTCTTCCCAGCGGTTATTCCTTACTTTCAAGACCCATGGATGCAGCTAATGAGTCTATATTCATGCATTTTTCCTGAGATGAGAATGGAGACTGGAAAGTAATGTGTTGTGGATATGACATACTAAAAAAGTAATAATTACGAAGGCATATAATGTCTTAGAGAATTGTGTAATATGACGTTTTGTTTGCTCTCTGTAAGTGTTGTTAAAGTTTGAAACTTTCCTGTTCTTTGTATAAGTAGGGTTTTAAAAAATGCATGCCAACTGTTCTCAAATACTCTTCAATATACTACTCTTCGGCAGCAAATGTCATTTATGAATTCCTCACGTCAATACAATGTTTTCTTATTCCAAAGTAAAATCCATCTAGATAGTATTTTTCTCTTTTGGGGGTCTCTGAGAATACATGCTGCCTAAATGCCTTTATTCTGGATTTGCTAGGATCTGAACCGGAAACATTACAGGTCAGAACCCAATCACTGACCCTCGCACTTGTTCTTTGAGAAACATTTATAAAATATAGGCAGTTTTTACTGATAATGTATAATTTACAAAATAATAGTTTTGCATAAAATAGTCTTTTCAAATTGCCCTGTAGTAAAACAAAGTTTGGATGTTTGCAACTTAATGATAGCTTTTTTTTCAAAAAGGCTGCAAACAAACGGCACGTCTGCTTTTGTTTACTGTCTTTTTAGCTATAAGGGGAAAGGGTTTTGATGTCGATACCATGTGACGAGAAGAAAAACTCCTCTTTGGTCAGCGCACTATGTTAAAAATGATTCCGTGAGCCAGTGGAGGAGATTTTCAAAGCAAAAACCCCCAATGCTTCAAAGCAAAGCAATTTGCTAGTAATAGCTACGCCGTACCATAGAAGCAAAGCTGAACGAACAAATAATGTCCGTTGAAAATCGTTCTGTGTGGTTTGCTGAGAGGACATAGGATTACAGTAATAAAGCTGAAGTCTACAAATCCAGATGCACTTGTGATTGTTGAGCCTCACAGCAATCACGTGGAGGTTTGTGGGCACAGTCACTCACAAGTTGCTGCAATAATACAGAGAAGAGTGCTGGACTCTTGAGCAATGGGCCATACCTATTCACTTGTGAGCCCAGTTGAGCCAAGTCCTTACAGAGGCCACAGGCAAATATGAGCTGGTTGTAAACCTGTTGCCATGTAGTGATGCTGATAACCTCATGCCAAATATGTTCAGCAGGCAAACATGGCTTTCAAGAGTCATGCTCAGACACGAACTGAGCTTTGGATTTCCTCACCTCACCACCATTGGACTTCAGTTACGGTTGCTAACTCTAACTTCTTTAGGATTCATTTATGACTGGAACTAATAATTTGCTCAATATTTAAACTATTGATTGTTGACCAGCTCGGAATGGTTTGAAGGGAATACAGCTCTCATCAGACTTTGCAAAAATGCCCACACATAAAATGCCATTGATTGCAAAGCACTACTGTGCTTGAATAGATTGAAAAAGTAACCTGCCAAACAGGCTGAACCTGCTTACAAACTGCCAAACAGCTTCTCAGTAAACTGGCTCTCTGCTCACATTTGGCAAGCTGAATGTGAGTCAAACCAACAAGTGCTTAAGCCTTCCTATTTTATTTATTTTTTTATTTCCGTTGATTTATAGGCTGCCCTTCCCCTAGTGGGCTCAGGGCGGCTTCCAACACAATCAAACCAATTTCAAACAGTTAAAACAGTCAAAACAGATTAAAATTCAAACAAGTCAGTCAGAACTCACATTGGATAGGCGGCATAGATGGCATAAACAGATCGATTAGGCATACTAGTTCCTACTAGGGTTGCCAAGTCTAATTCAAGAAATATCTGGGGACTTTGGGGGTGGAGCCAGGAGACATCGGGGCAGAGCCAGGAACAAGGGTGTGACAAGCATAATTGAATTCCAAGGGAGTTCTGGCCATCACATTTAAAGGGACTGCACACCTTTTTAAATGTCTTCCTTCCAAAGGAAATAATGAAGGATAGGGGCACCTTCTTTTGGGGCTCACAGAATTGGACCCCATGGTCCAATCATTTTGAAACTTGGCGGATACTTTGGAGAGAGTCACTAGATACTATACTGAAAATTTGGTGCCTCTACCTCAAAAAACAGCGCCCCCAGAGCCCTCAAAATCTCCAGATCAATTCCCCATTATACCCTATGAGAATCGATCTCCACATAGAGAATAATGAAGTACTCAGCAGACTCCCCCCCCCCCCCCATTTCTGGCAACACTCTCTACTCATGAGTTGCTGCCAACTTTTTCAAAGTAACACAGACACCCCATCCCAAGAGGAAGCCTTTCAATTAGCGACTGAAGCCTCCGGAGGTAGAAACGCACATGGTCCTCTGGGGGCGGAGCTCCCCCCCCCTCCGCTGGCCAGACTCCCCGAGGAGACGCCTGTAGCAGCCGGAGAGGATGCAAGGACTACAAGTCCCAGCATGCACCTCGCGAAGGGAGGCCGCGCCATTTCCCCCCCTCCCGCTTCCACATTCTTGGAGATCAGGGGGAAAGGCTCCTAATCCAGGGGTCCCCCGGAAGGGCAGGGGGTTTGGGAACCCTAGTTCCTACTGCCTCGTGCTTTGATTTCAACAAGATTCAGATACCTTACCATACCTATTTTGATTTTCCCTCCTTGTCCATATTATCAAGATCATCCTGGAGAAAAATTGTTGGTATTGTGGGAAAGAGAAGGTTGGAGTAGATGGATCTTTTGTCTCATGCAGCAGAGCTTTCTTTGGGACGAAAGTTTCATGGAGAACTGGACATAATCCTATGCCCAACACTGGGGGAAACCTTAGCTAAAACTAGAATTGCTCTCTATGCAAAGAAAAACTAGTGAGGTTACTGTTTGCTATCAGCCTCAGATTACTGATATAGATTACTACTGCAATCCTAAACAGAGTCTAAAGCAGTTGTCTTCAATAAACTTAGAATAATATAACTCTGGTTAGAATAGCACTGGACAAAATTTTAAAACATTGCACTGTATATTTTCTAAGATTATTAATGAGCTACAACCATGCTTAGACTTATTTGAACTTTTAAAACTTTGATGATATTGGATTTATATCCCGCCCTCCACTCTGAAGAGTCTCAGAGCAGCTCACAATCTCCTTTCCCTTCCTCCCCCACAACAGACACCCTGTGAGGTAGATGAAGATATTGGATTTATATCCCGCCCTCCACTCCGAAGAGTCTCAGAACAGCTCACAATCTCCTTTACCTTCCTCCCCCACAACAGACACCCTGTGAGGTAGATGAAGATAGTGGATTTATATCCCGCCCTCCACTCCGAAGAGTCTCAGAGCGGCTCACAATCTCCTTTACCTTCCTCTCCCACAACAGACACCCTGTGAGGTAGATGAAGATATTGGATTTATATCCCGCCCTCCACTCTGAAGAGTCTCAGAGTGGCTCACAATCTCCTTTCCCTTCCTACCCCACAACAGACACCCTGTGAGGTGGGTGGGGATGGAGAGGGCTCTCACAGCAGCTGCCCTTTCAAGGACAACCTCTGCCAGAGCTATGGTTGACCCAAGGCCATGCTAGCAGGTGCAAGTGGAGGAGTGGGGAATCAAACCCGGTTCTCCCAGATAAGAGTCCGCACACTTAACCACTACACCAAAGTGGCTCTCCTGTTTAATATATAAACATTTAATATTTACTATCACACCATCTTCTAATATTCATGCCAAGGTAAAAATTTATAAATAAAATATTTTGTTTAATTAATTGGTGTAGATCAGGGGTGGCCAACGGTAGCTCTCCAGATGTTTTTTTGCCTACAATTCCCATCAGCCCCAGCCATTGGCCATGCTGGCTGGGGCTGAGGGGAGTTGTAGGCAAAAACATCTGGAGAGCTACCATTGGCCACCCCTGGTATAGATCAAGCAAAGTTATGCTGGAAGATTAAATTGGTTAATGCAAAAGCTTAAACCCAGTATTATCTTTGCCATGAAAAGGCCTTCTGGCCTTGGTCTTTGTCATGAATCCTAACCCCAAATCAGGCTCCATGGCCTTTCATGTGTAAATTCTTGACAGGTGGGGAGGGTCTCCTTTAAGAACTGGGTTGCCCAAACAAGATGCCTCGGCTCCCTTCACCTGTAAAGGTAACTAATTAGGGCATTGTGGAAGGAGGAAAAACATGAGTCTGGCCTGAATTGGTTTTGACAGCTAAAGAACTAGGAGAGCTGTCAAGATTTCTAAGATCTGCCAAGTCATCTTCATCAGCACCTGTCTCTCATTGGTGGTCCGGAACACTCGTGCAAGTCACGATCGCTATCGTTATGCAGCAGCCCAAGAACTAAGTGCAGAGGAGATGAGATGGGTAGACTTGCTGCCCTGCCACTCCCTCTGGCCAATCTTTTCTTTTAGAATGCTGAAGCACGGCGGGCTGCAATGCCAAGGCCTTGAGTCCACATGGTAATGTACCGCCTGGAGAGTTATGTCTAGTTAGTGTCTATGTCATGTTTTTTATTTTAAATTGCACTACCGTAATGCTATGTTCTTTGAAGATTATTGCTGCTTTTTGATAATAATAAAAGGCCTTACTTGGTTTTTGGTGCTGACTCTGGTGCTGAACGTTAGAGCTTCCGGGGATCTGGTGTCCTTAACCTCATTATTCTGTCTAACCCATCTTCTGAGTGGGAGATGCAGTCTGTATTGGCCTTTGGGCAGGGCTGCTGATTTTCTTCGAGTAGAACCGGGTGGGGGGTTCTTCTCCCCCCCCCCCCGGGTTTCGTTTGTAAAGGGCGTGGTGGCAGACTACCAAGATTTTGGATTGGATTTATATCCCGCCCTATACTCTGAATCTCAGAGTCTCAGAGCGGTCACAATCTTCTCTACCTTCCCCCCCCCACAACAAACACCCTGTGAGGTAGGTGGGGCTGAGAGTGCTTTTACAGCAGCTGCCCTTTCAAGGACAGCTTCTATGAAAGCTATGGCTGACCCAAGGCCATCTCAGCAGGTGTAAGTGGAGGAGTGGGGAATCAAACCCGGCTCTCCCAGGTAACAGTCCGCACACTTAACCACTACACCAAACTGGCTCTCATCTGTGTGCTAAGCCAGCCTATGTTTCCTGGAGTAGCTCCCTGGCTAGGCTAGCTGGTAGAGGCTCAGAATAGCAGGGGACCGAGAAACAGATAAGAACCCCCTTCCACGACCTCTCCCCAGCATGGAAGTGCTAAATTCCAAGGGCAACCCTGAGAGTCAGAAGAAACGAGAGGGGGGGGGGTGCTGGGGATTAGTCATGACAATCTTATTATGTAAACCTGTCGATATATTTATTATCATGGTGTATAGAAAAGGAAATTTATACTTCTCTAATATGGTGGGCTCTTTAAAGTTGTTGTGCAACAGTCGTTCTTTAATTAGTATAACTACCGTCGAGTGCTAGATATGGGCTATTATCCATTAGAGCAATTTGCATGTTTTGCTTTATGAATCAAATGTCAGGATGATTTATGAACAAGAAATGCAGCAAAGAAAGGGTATAGAATTACAAAATCTGTAGGGATGCTGAGAGGGGAAGATTAGGTGCCAAAATCCTAAGCGGGTGATTACCAAGAGGCCCATGGATCCACAGAAGACGTGTTTTGTTTTCAATATATGGGTTGGCTCTGGATGGTAAAAGGTAGGCCCTAGAAGGAATCTAGGTGGTCATGGTGGCTAATCTGTATCATGATGTGCATTATGATGACTCTTAGGAACCCTGGATGTCTGTAGCAGGGATTTTCGAATGTGGTGTTTCTAATGCGGTTCTCATTCTATGAACATTGACATCAGTAACTCAGGTTGCTCAACTACTCATTTTTTTTTTGGGGGGGGGGAACTATACCACACATGCTCTCTGCAATTCCAAGTC